>NW_022111357.1:41674220-41677216 GCF_000313985.2 Echinops telfairi
AATCATACCCATTTACGACTATAATCACAATGTTTTGTTCTAAGACAGAGCGCCTGTCGCTGATGTGTGACAAAGTGATCATTTGTGGTTAAATAAATGATAAGGATGTTCCAAGAATGCGAGATGACAAGAATGTTCTTTGGGGGGAAAAAAATGTTTGTGTACACGGTGTACTTGCACAGAAAGTCTGTAATGAAAAATAGATTAACTTATGACTCATGTGTAACCCCCAGTCCTCCTGTCTGAAAATCCCTGTTGGAATCTGGAGCGCTTGGTATTTTACCCAGTGTTACTGCTGCCTCAGCTGTGTCAGATCCAACAATACAGTCGTGCCTTCTGCTCTCCACCTCCGTGGGTCTTTCTGGGCTTCTGTCACACCATGGGACCTGGCCCACTCCACCCAGAAGGGGGACACAGTTCTGGCCTTTCAGGAGATTGTGAGGCAAGCCGAAGACAGACGATCCAGACAGGAGAGAAGAGGCTCTCACTGTAAGAGTTGGGGGCACCTTAACCTGGTGGCAGGTAAGGGACTTAGGGAATGGGATACAGCGGAGGACTTGTTTGTAGGCAAGGGATCCATGGGCCCTGCAGAATGAGGATGGTAATATTCCCAAGTCTTCGCTCCATGGGGTTGTATATGAACCAAAGGAAGCCTATGATGACCCTTAGAGCCGAGTGGGGTTTGTGTTCACCAAGCAGAAGGGGCTGGTGTGAAATGGCCAGCTGGCCCAAGCAGGGGCTGACTGACAACAGACAGGACAACTCTGGGGAACATGAGGGCTTTGCTCAAGGGTTTAGAGGAGGACAGGGGGGCTGCGATCACATGGACAGGGGCATGGACCGTACGGGTTGTGTATCACAGGGAAGGTGTTCCTGGGGGTGGGAAGGTTAGGTGGACCTTACCATCACTGGTATGCTCTAACAGCTCAGCTGTACCACACTCTGGCATGACACACTCACACGCCCCACAACCACATTCTTGGGTGTTGTCTTAGGCTGGGTTCTCTAAGAACGAAATCGGGGATGCGTATATATGTACAAAGAGAGAAATTTTATTATCCAAAAAATGGCTCACGTGTAGACTGGTACAGATAACAGCTCTCAACGCATGGAATCCAGGACAGAGGAACGCCTCAGGAACAGTAATGGGAGTATCAATACCATGAGGGTAGAGGGAAGGTAGGAGGAGCAGGGGAGGAAAGGGAGACCAATTGCAGTGATCGAGGTACACCCCACCCCCAGGGGGATGAACAACAGAAACATGGGTGAAGGGAGACATCAGACAGTGTAAAATATAAAAATTAAAATAATTTATAAATTAGCAAGGGTTCTCGAAGGTTGGAGGGTGGGGGAGGGAGGGGGGAAAAGAGGAGCTGATACCAAGGGCTCAAGTAGAAAGAAAATGTTTTGGAAATGATGATGGCAACATATGTACAAATGTGCTTGACACAATGGATGTATGGATTGTCATAAGAGCTGTAAGAGCCCCCAATAAAGTGATTTATTAAACAGAAAAGAAAGAAAATGGCTCACACAAGTCCAAGCCCAAGCAGGGTCCAAGTCTGTAGGTCAGATATGAGACTGGAGGCTTCTCCTGCTCACATAGCTGTGAGGGCTGAAGAACTCACTGTCGGAAGGAAGATGCCAGGCTGGTGGCTGCAGAGGCAAATGAATCCAAGGTTGGCAGGCTGAGTGTCAGGCTGCCAACAACTCCCAAGATAGGCAGGCAATATGGCAGATCCTTGACTCAAGCCCAAAGAACTGAAGGTTGGTGAGCAAGACGCAGGGCCCAGACCCAGAAAAAAAAAGCCAGCAAGCTCTTCCACAGTTCCCACTTATTTTGGATGCAGGCCACACGCTCAAGGAAACTTCCTTTCAATTGATTGCCTCTGGGCTGTTATCTGAAGAAAGGTGTGGCATCTCACCCTCATCACCTCACAATGGATTGACAACTCCTAGCAGATCCCATTGTGGGAGTGATGACACTGTGTTAGGTCACATCATAGGGGATTACTGGGTCTTAACTGCCAAATCACTGAGATCCCTGACCCAGCCCAGTTGACACAGAGCCTAACTATCACAGGCCTCCCATGAGGCACTCAGCCAAGCCAATAGGGCCCCCTCCAGCCTTTCAGTGGCTGCTGTTTCTCAGTCACCATTTCCTCCCTGCCTGCCTTAGAAAATTCCCACTTCATCTGGCCTGGTTTTGAGATGATGCCATCTGTTTCTGACTCCACCAAATGGCTGCCACACTCAACCATCAGACTGCACATCCCAGAGGGGTGAGGGTGGGGCTGTCTGCCTCCTCCCTCTTTTATCTCCCTGTGGGATGGACCACCCATGAGCCAGAGTCCTTTCAGAAACAGGGTGTGTTAGGCTGGGTCTTCAAGAGAAGCGAAACCAATGGCTCTTGTTTGTGTATGTCTATAGAAAGAGTTCATATTGAGAAATGGCTCACACAGTTGTAAAAAGTGGGTCAGATATAAGCTGAAGGCTTCTCCTGACTCTCGTAGCTGCAGGGGCTGGCAAACAGGAAGCAAGAAAACGACAGGCTGGTGGAAGCCGAGCTGAATGAATCCAACATTGGCTGAAGGAATCCAAGGTTGGTAGCCCACTGATGGCTCCCAGGATGGGCAGGCTGTAAGAAGTGGCCCACAGACCAGGTCCAGGATCCAAATCCAGCAACCAAAGTCAGCTAGCTTCTGCACTGTCAACGCTCACCAAGAGTTGCCCACACCCTAAATGAAACCTCCCTCAATTGTATCAAGCCTGTATGTGACCAGATTAAGGAGGGTTACTCTGCCCACCACAGTTTGGCTGCTTCAAAGAAGACCCCATCATGGAGTTGATCACACCATGTTACGTCAGGTCATGGGAGAATCCTGGCCCAGCCGAGTTGACATAAAACCTCTTACACTTGGTGACGTCACATGCCCCAGGGCTTCCATGACAAAACACCAGAAAGTGTGCAGCTGTCGTGAACAAAAATGTATTTT
>NW_022111357.1:41678009-41698018 GCF_000313985.2 Echinops telfairi
TGCTTCTGAGCTTGCTGGCCGCTTGATACCTTCCCCACAATTTTGGAGGCTGGTGGTCAAGTCAGCAGTTCGGCCATGTCGGTTCCTCTAGGGCAGCGGTTCTCAACCTTCCTAAAGCTGAGGCCCTTTCATACAGTTCCTCATGTTGTGGTGACCCCAACCATAAAATTATTTTCATCGCTACTTCATCACTGTCATTTTGCTACTGCTGTGAATCATCATGTAAATATCTGATATGCAGGATGTATTTCCATTGTTACAAATTGACCATCATTAAATCATAGTGATTAATCACAAAAACAATATGCAATTATATATTGTGAAATATTCACTTCTAATGTCAAATAAATGAAATTTTGTCTTGAAGCATGGTGCAGCATGGGTAACAGTCTTCATGCAGGGTACTCATGTGTGGGTGTATCTGCATGTGGGCAGACCCACCTGGAGACGGATAGAGGATTGGTGTCTCCGTTTCTAAGACCATCGGAAATATGTGTTTTCCAATGGTTTTAGGCAACCCCTGTGAAAGGGTCGTTCGACCCCCAAAGGGCTCTCGACCCACAGGTTGAGAACCGCTGCTCTAGGGGGATCCATGCCACTCTCCGCGCTACAGGGGAGTGGGAAAGGGCACTCCTTGGAGCATCTTTGCTTACTGATGTATCATCCTGTGGCCTCTGTTTTCCCTCTGAGGTGTGTGCCATGGTGGGGAGGGTGGAGTTTCCATGTCTGTCCTTCTCTTTCATAAAATGCCACTGAGAAGGAATGAGGACTAGGACCCACCCTATTCTAGTATGCCTTCACTGCTGATAACATGTGGAAGAAAGGCCTGGCAGTCTGTTTTCCCAAGGCCACCGCCTTTGGAAACCCTACGGAGCACGCAGGTGCCCAGAGTCAGAATCAAGTCCAAGGCCACGGGTTTAGCGTTCTGGTTTTTAACAGAAACGTGTCCCTTAAGCAATACCTTCCCATGTCCCTCTTCTAGCCACTAAGGAGCCCTGGTGGTGATATGGGAGAAGCCTCGAGCTGCTAATGGCAAAGCCAGCAGTTCAAACCCACGAACCACCCCTCGGGAGAAAGAAGAGGTTGTCTGCTTCCATAAAAAGATTTACAACGCCTAGGGAACCCTCACCGGGTCACTGTCAGTCGGACCGACTGCACTGCATCAAGACTGCATTCCCCCCTACCCAGGCAGAGGATGGACTTGTTGGTGGGCGTGGTTCCACTCCTGTGGGCTCCGCCCACCTTCGCCGGGGACACGCCCTAGCGGCCCTGGCAGCAGCTGCTCTCCAGGCAGGAAAGCCTGAGCCTCAGCCAGAGCCAGCGAGCCCGGGAAGGGTGAGGTCAGCAGTGGCTCTCCAGGTCCTGCTGGGCTTTAGTTGCCCGCCTCCCACCCCCAAGCCCCAGATCCGCGGGCTCTTCTGCAAGGCTCCTGGGTGCAGTCTCCCCTCCGGGGCCCAGGGGACCGGGCTCCAAACTCACTGCCACTCAGTCGATGCCGACTCCTAGTGACTGTAAGGCAGGGCAGAGCTGCCCCTGTGAGTTTCCAAGACTGTCACTATTTACAGGGGTAGAACGCCCCCAGTCTTTCTCCGGAGGAGCGGATGGGGGTTTCAAATTGCTGCCCTTCAGGATGCAGCCAAATGCATCAAAAGCTTTGCCGCGCCAGCTCCTGAGGAAGCCGCTCTGAAAAGCCCTTCCCGGAGCTGTGACTGTGCTCCTCCTGCAGGCAGATGCTGGCGGCTGGGCGGGCCCGGCTGGCACAGTCTGACCCAAAATCTGCCCCCAACCCTCTCTGCGCCCTTCCACTGAAGCCTCAGGGAGCTCAAAACCCAAGAGGGCCTGACCCCACCTCACTGGGTGCTTGTGGGCTCTGTCCGGTGAAATAAAGGTCAGTCCCTTCCAAGGACTCCTTGCCCATCCCCGGAAACCGGAGGGACGTGCCATCTTTGGAAGAGGCTCCCCAAACCTGTCAGCACAGCAGTATGACCAGTCTTTCTCCAGAGGAGCTGCTGGGGGCGTCAAACTGCTGCCCTTCTGATCACAGCCAAGCACATCACAGCAAGCCCATCCAGGAGGCCCGGGGCTATGTCAGGACACCCTGGAAGAAGTGAAGGCTTAGAAGAGGACAGGGGATCCTACCTCTCCCAAACAGCCAGTGCTTTCCAGGAAACTGGGGCTTATGACACCCCTATACACACACACACAGCCCCCTCCCAAAGTGATGAATTAGTGGCCTCACAAAAGAAACAATGTTTTCTAGACAACTCCCTGGAAGTATGGGGCCAGGAGGATGGAGGGAAGTGGGATGGGCGGGGCTGGCAGGGGTTCCCAGTGAGAGATAAGCCAAAGGGTGAGAGGTAGGGAGTGCTCTGACCAGGAGGAAAACAAACCTCAGGCCAGGGGCACGCACCCCCCACACCCACCAACACCAGCATTAATGACACTCCAGCCCAACACCTAGACACCCGCAGAGACCCAGTGGGGGGGAGGCCAGGTGGATTCAGACAGACAGACACTGGCATTGTGCCTGCACGGGAGGTCAGTTCCCGTGCAGGCAGAGGGATGCTGGTCAACCCCATGCAGCTAGTGGCAGAGCCTGGGGGAACTGCTGGCCAGGGCTTTTCACACCCAGCACCGCGGACAGCAGCTGCTGCTTCTGCTCAGATGTTTTCAATCTGCCAGCTTCTCTCCCCAGTTCGACAAGGTGTTTGGAGCCCGCGAAGCCAAAAATGCTTGCTTTCTGGGGTGCTAGCTGCTGCTCATTCGGATGCTGCCGAGGCAGAGGGTTCTGAAGGTCGTTAAGAAAAGAGCCGCCACCTCCTTCTGGGCCTGCCCACCCACTCCCACCCAGGGTCCCCGGAGGGCCAGGGCCGGCCTGCACAGGACTGACCAGTGGTGTGTGGCGAAGTGGTAGGCTGTACTCTGCCAGCCTGCGATTCCACTGGCTGCTCATTCTCCTGTCTCATCCTGCCCCCTGGTGTCCGGATCTGACTCCTAAATTCGGGTGGCGAGAAAGCCAAGCGAAGGTCTCTGGTGACCCACCTCCACTCCGTATTTCCTTGGCATCCGGCCGCCTGCCTGTGGGACCCTGCCCCTCCACATAAGACAGGTAGTCCCTTTTACCATGATGTGGCGACACACGTGGAGATAAGTAGGTCCAAATCCTGATTCACCCACTTCCTTGGTGTGTGATCTAGAGCAAGCCAGGTCTCTACTGCGGGCCTCAGCTTTCCCAAGAGTAAAATGGCCCCAGCCCCACCAGCCCTTGTGAGAATCTGCAGTGATTATACAGGGAAGGGGTTTAGAAAGCACCCCTCCCGATCCTCCCATCACCACCACCACTAGCGTCCCTGGGTGGTGGCGACAGTTCCCACACTTAACTGCTACCAGGAAGGAAGGCTGAAGGTTTGAGTTCACCAGGAAGTGCCTCGGAAGAAAGGCCTGGCCTGGCAGTCCACTTCTGAAAAGCCTGCCCTTAAAAACCCTATGGAGCCCAGTCCTGCTGTGACACACAGTCACCGGGAGAGAGCAGAGACTCTGGTGGCATCTGACTATGTTTTCAAACACCAGAGCACCCACTCCAGCCCAGCACACTCATTCCTGGGCCAGCCCCCTTCAAAAGGAGACGTATGTTGCCCTGCAGAGGACAAGAGGGGAGCCAAGTGAGGGTTACAAGTCGGGGTGGCTGATTGCAAAGTGGGGGGCTATGGCTCTCATAACACCCTGGCTTCCTGCTTCCCCTGCTGTCCTCAGATGACCCCGGAACGCAGCAGCTCAGGCTCCAGTCCCCCCGCCCACTTCCTGCTCCTCCCAGCACCTCCAGCCCCACCCCACAGACATGGCACTGCACCACCAAACCCACCAAGTGTCCTGCGCCTAAAAGCCTCAGCCCGGAGGCTTGGCAGGGAGCCAAGGACCCCCGAGTCCCAGAATCACTGGTTCAGAGTTGGAGCCACTTTGCCCACCACTGTAGGCAGCTCAGCCTGGTGGTCCATGCTTAAGGAACAACAGATTGAGACATCGTGCTACATGGAACTCCCAAAAATAATTTAATAAAACCGCTGCTGAATCCATTCTGACTCCTGGGGATCCAATAGGACAGAGCAGAACTGCCCCTTTGTCTTCCTGGGAGCAGAAAGCCTCATCCTTTTCCCGCAGAGTGGCTGGTGGTTTTGAACTGTAGACCTTGTGGCAAGCAGCCCAGGACGTCACCCACTAGCCACTAGCCTTGAAACAGGTGACTTTCTAAAACCCCACGATGTGAACGAACAGTCTCTCTGTGAGGATCAGGGTCCCTTTGTCACTGGCCAGAGGCCTACCGTCCAGTTTGGAGAAGGGATCAAGTGGTTGTAGGTCAGGCCGCACCAATGGGTCTCTGTCGTCCTGGGGAGGGCAAGTCTGCACCCTGGCAGCCTCGGGGACACAGTCAAGGGGTGGAAGTCGCATGGCAAGGCTCCCCACACAGAGCCCTGGGCTTCAGCCAGCCCCACTGCAGAGCAGCACACATATTAAAACAGCGCCAGGCTCGCGCCTCACCGCGGGAGGACCACAGGCCCTCAGCAACAGAATCGGGACGCTTTAGTAAATTAAAAAATTATTCAAAAGAACATTTCTCTCTCCCCAAGAAAGATGCAGGGTGCCTTTCTTTTTTCACTATTATTCCTGGGAGGGGAAAAATGTTCTATAAAACCTCTTTCTTTGTAATCAGGTACACACAATAGGCATTCGTTCCAGGGAATTCAACAGAAATCAGGGGAGAAAGAGATAAGAACATTGCAACCAGCCTACAGGCAGGGAAGTTACAGACCCACCAGGGCAACATTTTATTCCATTTTCTCCTGCACTTGGTGTGCATGTGGGCTGTGCATACAGGGGTGTGTGTGTGTGTGTGTGTGTGTGTGTGTGTGTGTGTGTGTGTAGAGAGAGAGAGACAGAGAATGATTATGGCAGTCTTTCCCCTGCTTCCTGACCTGGAGTTATTTTAGCTTCTGGAATACCAGGGTTTTCTGAACGCTCACTAACCTATCCATTCAAGGTCCACCTTTTCACCTCTACCTTCATGCCTCCGGATTCGCTTGAGCATGTCCAAGAAATCCAGATGGCGTCACCATCCTTTTCTAGACAAAGCCTATTTCTTGGCCATGATCCAGCCCCTCCAAGAACCAAGAGGTGTGTGCAAAGACCAGACCACAAGTGTCTTCCTGCCCGCCTTCCATCCTGTGTGCAGACAATGAAGAGAAGGACAAAGCGGTGGGGGTGGGTGGGGGCGGGGGACACAAGCAAGTAAGACAAGGTGAACAGGCCTTGCTACCCAGCTGAGAGAGAGCTGGGAGCAAGCCACCTTTGGCAAAGCCGCCCCTAAGAAGCAAAGCCAGGTCTGTGACCTAAGCTCACACCTGTGAGCTGCTGGAAGCAGGCAGCAGGTAACCCTGGCGGTGCCACCTGACTGTGCCCGGGGAGCCACGTGGGCAGCATGAAATGCACTCATCAGATGTGCCCTGGGTTCTTCGGAAACTGTGACAGGGACATCAGCATGGGGACATTTGAGGGAGGGCAGATGCCCTTTAGGGAAACCGGGATTCCACCCAGCAGAGCAGCAGATGGCTGCCACCTGGGGTAGGCAGGCCCCACACGGAGCCACCTCACAGGGACACGTGAAGCCGTGGATGGAGAAAAGAGGCCACTTGGAGTTCCCTGAAGTTCCCTGGCTGTTGTGCGTAGCACTCCGGAGTCAGCCCCCAACATAGCAAACCTGTGCACAGCCGAAAAGCCCGTGATCAACTGAATCACTGTGCTCCGCAGGTTTGGGGAAGTAGAAGACTAACTAGCCTTGCTCTGGGGCTCCGCAGGAACCCATTCAATGTCATAGCAACACGCGAGCTTCCAGCAACCCATGGGTGACAGCTTCACAGGAGGCGCATGACCAGGAGTTAAACCCAGGCCTCCCGCATGGAAAGGGAAAGTTCTACCACTGAGCACCCCACTGCCTCTGGCATCCCCAGGACCCCCAGTTACTCAGAGCAGCCTCACCTGGGGGTCTGAAAATTCCTGTGTCCTGTTTAGTATAAATCCACCATTTCCCCTAACAAAAACCTTTCTTTCTCCTCTGAGCCCTGCCACGTGGAGTTGGAAAATGGACAGCATTTCTCCCTCCCTTGCCTTGTCCCATGCAGACCGACTGCTGGTGCGGAACGTGAGTGCGTAGAGATCAAAGCAAACCAACGCTATCGTCCAACCCACTGCTGCCAGGCAATTCCGACTCCGTGCCCCTGTAAGACAGAGTAGATGTGCTCTACGGGGTTGCCAAGGCTGCCTGTCTTCCGGAAGCAGACTGTCACGTCTTTCCCCTGCGGAGCAGCTGGCGGGCTCAAACTGCTAACCTTTTGGTTAGCAGCCCAGCGCTGGATCATTGATTCATGACTGCCAGGAGAGGGTGGGCAGGAGGGAGCAATGGGGTCTCCGCAGCTCGTATGGGAATGGATACTGGTGATAATGGAGTAACATGGTGAACTGGATATAAGGAGTCACTTTTTGAAAGGGCAACAACTTTGTTACCTATGTGTTGTTGTTGTTGTTGTTGTTGTTGTTAGCTGCTGCCAAGTCTCCTGACTCATGGCAACCCCAGGCACAAGAGCCCGCAGTGTTACCCTGTCTCGTGCTAGCCATTTGAACAACTGGTTTCAGATCAGACTGCTGTGATCTGTGGGGTTTTCGTTGACTGATAGTTTTGGAACCAGAGAGCCAAGCCTTTCTTCCTAGTCTCTCTTAGTCTAAAAGCTTCACGGACACCCGCTCCCCATCACAGCAGCCCCTAAGCTTCCACTGATGGGGTGGCAGCTCCGAATGAGGTGCATTAGCAGGACTCAAACCTGGTCTCCCAAGTAAAAGGCAAGAATTCCACCACAGAACCACCACTATTCTCCACACTGGGAGTTCCCAGTCTTATCTGGCCCTTTTGTAGAAAAAGCACACCTCAGGAGCCCCCTAGCAACTAAAAACATGCGCACTGTTGCTCGTAATCCAGGATAAAGGCTGGGTATCTGCTTTTGCAGTGCCCTCTCCGTCGTTCCAGCGCTACCCCCAAGGGAACACTTTGGGAAACATCATCCTGTTTTTAGATGCCTCTGAGTGGCACAGAGGCTGCACCCATGGGCTCACAGAGAGAAACAATTGTAAGGATGGCAGAGGACCAGACAGCCTTTCGTTCTGTCGTGCATGGGGCCGCTATGGGTCGGAACCGACTTGATAGTACCTAACAGCAACTATCTTTTAAGTGGTTTACATTTGCTGGAGCGACAGCCTGTTTGCACTGCCCTGGTGGCACAGAGGGTTACCTGATGAGCTGTTAATCACAAGGTTATCAGTTCAAAACCCCCTGCTGCACCACAGAAGAAAGATGAGGCTTTTTCACTCCCCAAAAGAGTTAGCGTCTCGGAAACGCAGAGGAGCATTTCTACTGGGCCCTGTGGGCTGTTGGGCGTCAGGCCTGACTTGGTGACAGCAAGTTTGGGTTTTTGTTTTTCGTTTTGTTTTTTTCCCAGGCCACCAGGCCCAACACACCTATGTTCCAGAAGATGTTCTAGTTGGCATCCTTGTACCCTCCCCTTCACCACCCCCATCGCCCCCACCCCTGCCTCTGCCCTGCCCCTTCTGCACACAGCCTTGATTGACAGCCTGGGGGGAGGATGTCCTTATAATGCTTTCTGATGTCCTCAAAGCCAGATGAAGCCCGTTTGATCTGGATTCTGATGAAATCTAACGCTGGGAGGCCACACGAGGGAACAGATCTTGACTGGAGGTCAGTCGTCCCCAGTCCTAATGGGGGCTACCTCCTGCCAAAATGCAGCCCCCAGAGAGCTGGTGGAGCAGCAGCGGGGTCGGCGCGGCATCATCTCCTGGGGAGCCTTCTCCTGCTCGGCCAGGGACAGGGGTGTGGCCCCAAAGCCCAGACATCTGCACAGGGGACCCCTCCCGCACCAACCATCCCTGAAGCACTTATTATTCCGGAGCACATCCTGCAGCTCGCTGTGTGGCCGCAGAGGGGAAACCGCCGCCAGTTAATGATCATCGCATTTATGGGCGAAATTCATTTATTTGGCGGCTGTCCCTCGCGTGTCACTGATGTTTAGCCAAATGTGCCAAAAGGGTTATGGAACACGGAAGCATTTGTGAGGAGGAGGCAGACAAATCTGCTTCGAGAGACTCATTTGCACATTCCGCTTCGCAGTCTGAATCTCGCTGCGTGTTTAATATGTTTATAAGCTAATTTCCACCACACACACCTTGCTCAAAGGCAAGGGAGCTCTGAAAACAGGGCTTTTCATCTTTATGTTTTTCTGCCTGCTTGCCCAAAGGTCCTCCTAAAATGGCCCTTTTTTAATCTAGTGGGAAATTTAGCCCTTCCCAGGCTCTGCCAAATCCCAGGCGTTTTTGTTTTTTTTCCCAAAGGACACCGCAATTCTGTCCGCCCACCCTTGTGAAGTTTGCAGTGTGCGGCTACAATGCGAGCCAGGCAGACACTCCTCCGGATGGCGCCCAGTGCTCACCACATGCTTGTTCCCTTCCGAAGGCAGTTCACTGATCCCCTCACCCACCCACCCACCCACCCAAAAGGAGTTTGTTCTTTGTGTCGTCAGGGCAAACCGGCCAGGGTCCTTCCCACGGCTGAACTGCCCACATGCGTGTGGCATGGCTCTGCTGACAGCCTGCATGGATTGTTTACCCCCCTGGTCGGTCAAAAGCAGTCTCTGGTTCTGTGCTATTGCCCATGCTTCCTCCTGTGTGGCAGCCGGTGTGAAGAGCTCAGGGCATATTTGCCAGATGAAACGAATGGGTTCCGGGTGCTGAGAGGGGGTCGAGGTACCATTCCTGGGCTCTTGGGGTGAGTTTCTATGGGTCCTGTGTGGGTGGGCTGTGCAGCTATCCGAGGTGGCTGCTTCTCGGATGCTTGCAGTTCAACTTGATGGTTGGCACACTGCTAATTGCAGAGTTAGAAATCAAGAATTAAAAGTGAATGGGCTTAAAAACAGAAAGAAGGAAGGAAGAAAACAGTATCAAAAACTTCTGAATAAGGGAATCTCTGCGTTTTCTTGCCAAAGAAGCCAGAAAGCAGGGGGAAGAGGCCATGAGAGTGAGAGTTTGGCAGGCCTGTGGCTGAGCCATCGAGTCGAGAGGAGGGTCGTAACCTGCCCCTGACAGGGACTGGCGGGAACCTGAGCATGTGTACAGTGCTGACCCGAGGCTGGTGGCTTGATGTCTGAGGGCTCAGCTGCTAACCAAAAGACTGGCAATTCACACCTGCCCATTGGACCTGCGGGGGAAAGGCCTGGCAGTCTGTTGCTGCGAAGATGACAGCCAAGAAAACCACTCTGCCTCCTCTCAGGAGGCATCCACTCGGCGGCACCCAACAAGAACAACTTGCATCGTCTACACCGTCCACTCTCATGTCCTGAAGGTGAGCGTTAGCGAGAGCTCCAGAGGGCAGACCGTCGGGCTTCCTTCCGTCATGTCTGTTCCCACTGTCCATCTACTGGCTCCTCCTTCTCCAGCACAACCTGCTGACACCTACCAAAAGCCTACATGCCCAATTCCAGCCCCACCCACTTCAGAATGCATCTTTCAGCCAATGGAACTCCAAAGATACCGTTTTCTCCTCAACCCTGGGGGTACGTTGAAACTTCTCTGTGGCCCTGATGGGGCAGGTGAGTTGTGATTTGCTCCTGTGCCATGCCAGGCTCTGGGTAGGCACTGCCAGGGCAGGGAATTATTGAACGTGATTCTTCTGGCCAAAGTCTCTAATACGCGCCCCCACCCCCAACCCACCTTTCCCTGCATGGTCTGGTAAGAAGGTGGAGAAAAATACTGATGGGCTTCACCTGTAAGTGACTGCAAATAGGATTCCCTGGAGTGCCATCCTGCTGTGCATAAAATGAGTCCTCTGAGGAGCAGGAGGAGGGATCTCATGGCCAGCAAGAGGCAGGCGTGGAGCACAGCCTCTTGAACCCTCCTGGATCCAGAAGGCAGCTATAACATCCGAGGGGTGGCAGCAGGAGCCAGAGCATGGCACAGCATGAGGGACTTGAGTGCTTCCGTGCAGGAGGCTGCCTTGCACAGTGGGGAGCCTCTGAGCACTTAATTGGAGAAGTTGGGCTTGCGTGCAAAGGAGCTGAGTGCCTTTGGGCGGAGGCTTCCTGGAGTGGGGAGCCTCTGCACACTTAATGCAAGGAGCTGGGTCTCCGGCCCACAGAGCATGGGCTCAAGGCTGTAGGGATGAGGCTTCCAGTGGACATTATGAGCAGACCTGAAAGAGCTTTGTAACACGGCCTGCTACACAACTCAACCCTGAGCCTCTCTCACTGGCGTGATAACGTATTAGCTTCCTTACGGAGCCCTTGCCTCGTTCATTTCGTCTGTGAGTTCCGTGTAGCCATTGCCGTGGAGATGAGAACCCAGAGAGGGGCGAGAGAACGTGAAGACATCGCAGGCACATGCAATTTCTTTACTGGTGCTTGAGATGAAGGTTTACAGAGCAAATTACTTTCTCGTTTGAAAATCCGTCCATAAAGAGCTCCTTAGCGTGGATTGCAATCCCTACAAGGTACCTGTGCTCTCCCCAGTTCTGCCCTGGGTTCCCTGGTTTGGGGGTTTGTTTTTTCCATCCAGATCTTCTGCCCTTTCCTGCCTTTGGGGGCAAATGTGGTCCTTCTGACCTCAGACAATCGACAGTTTTGAGGAACACACTCCTCTCGGATGTCATTATCTACTGTTTAGCTGAATGACAGTCTCTCAGAATGGCTGATAGCAGAGTGGCATGCCCTTTAGGCATTTATTGGCAGTCTTAAAAGAGCTTTGAATCACTGCCCGAGCAGGACAGAGGTCAGGCCAAGAGGCTGAGAGCTGCCTGAGAGCACAGCAGAGAAGAAACTGTCCTGTATCGGGCGTATTTTTCACTAGAATTGGAGCCTGTTCATGTCCCGAATAAACCCTAGAATCGTGGTCATCATCTGGGAGTGCTGTACGGTCACTGCAGTGGATTCTAGAACCCGGTAGAACAGGAGAGAGCACTGTGGGAGGCAGAGCAAGAAAACACACAGCAATTCTTGTCGGATGTACCAGAGTCGTTGCAATCGCTCTAGACGCATGGAAGCATGGAGATTTGTTTTGTTTCGTTTAAAAATAATTTTATTGGGGGCTCTTACAGCTCTTAAAACAATCCATACATCAATTATTTCAAGCATATTTGTACATATGTTGCCATCAGCATTTTCTACACATTTACTTTCTATTTGAGTCCTTGGTAGCAGCTCCTCTTTTTTCCCTCCCCCCACCACCACCCTCGTGATCCCTTGATAAATTATAAATTATTATTATTTTCATATCTTACACTGACAGCGTGTTTCTGCTGTTCATCCCCCTGGTGGTGGGGTGGGGGGTTATGTGTCAATCATTGTGATCGGTTCCGCCCACCTTCCCTTTACCCTCCTGGTATCACTATTCTCATTGATCAACTGTATCTTGAACATTTCTCACCTGAATTGTAACCTGTAAACGTCCTCCTATCAACCCATAATCATGAGCATTATCTGAGTTCCATAGCCAATGCAACGAATTATAGAAAACCAGAGTGCTGTGTGAGACAGAGCTGGAATCAAATGCAAACCATTTGTGCCAATGAGGGACCTTCATTGTATAGACCTTGTAGATACGTGGGTGCATATATGCTATGATTTTAATCTTTAATAAAACCTTGTATAAAAGCAAGCTGCGTGTTTTGTTTGTTTGTGATGGTTTTTCTATTTCAGGTTGTTTTGTGTTGTTCTGCTTTTCCTAAAGGTGAGAAATGACTAACGTCTTTCTGCTCACATGAAGGGCAGAATGTGAGGCACTCCTCAAGGTTCAGGCAGAAATGAGCTGTGCTTCTTTCAGGCTGCCTCTGTCAATGAGTCTAACAAAAACCTCATTGCCATGTTGTGTTCATGAAACTGTAAAACTTTATAGAAACATCTCTGCCACGTCTTTCTTCCATGGAGCGGCTGATGGGTTCAAACCGACAACCTTTTGATTAGCAGCTGAGTGCTTTAACCACCGGCCACCAAGATTCCTTACTAATGGGTCTATTGAAAACCCTCTTCAGTTTTTTCTCACCAGCCATGCAGTGTTTATAAAAAGCAAATGCTGCCCTGTAGATATGCTAGTGTTTAAGCGGTGAATTGGGGCGCCCAGGTGGTAGAGGGGTTATGCGTTGGGTTGCTAACTGCAATGTCAGCAGTTTGAAACCACCCGGTGCTCCTAAGAGAAAGCTGAGGCTTTCTAGTCCCATGGAGTTAGTGTCCCGGAAGCCCAGTCCTATCGGGTTGCTATGAGTTGGAATTGACTCCATGGTGTGAGGGTGATTTTTGAGAAGCGTGAATTTTTTTTGAGGCCTCTTACAGCTCTTATCACAATCCATACATCAATTGCATCAAGCATGTTTGTACATATGTTGCCATCATTATCTTCTAGACATTTACTTTCAATCAATCAGTTCCCCCTTCCTCCCCACCTCTCCCCACCTTCCCCCTGCCCTTCTGGTATCAATACTCTCATTCCTGTTCCTGGATTCTGTGTGACGTGGGCTCTTATCTCTTAGCTGTACGTATGCACAGCTCCAGTCTAGGCTGCAGTGAAAGGCAGGACTGGAGAGATGATAGTGGGGGGTGAGGAAGCCTCAAGGAACTGGAGGAGTAGTGTGTGTTTCATCGGTGCTTTACTGCGCCCTGGTTGACTCATCCCTTCCCTGTGCAAAGCAGTGAATTGTGGATGAGAAAACCAGGTTACTTCAGAATTGACAATCTTCAATTGTCACCAGCCATCAGTCAACAGTGACCTTTTGAACATATGCTCTGTCCCAACCCCTGCGCAGACCCCAACCCTCCCAAGGCAGTTTACGACCACTGTGAAGGACAGACAAGCAAGGACTTGCACAAACACCTGGTGGGAGTCCGGGAAGTGAGTGGGGAGGGCAGGTACTCGGCTGCTATCCAAAGGGTTGGAGGTTCTGAAAAAACAGCCACTGCAAACCTCACAGAGCCTGCTGTGACCCGGACCCAGAGTACAGGGCTGACATCAAGTCAGAATCAACTCAGTAACTTTTTTAAAACGGTGAAACGCACACAGACAAAGGGGGTGGGGGCACAAAAGGGATGCAGAAGAATCGGATATGTTGTGTTTATCTGCTGCAGCCCAACTGAGGGCTCGGGGGGGTGGGGGGGCAGGGCGTGGGGTGGCAAAAGAATTTAAGAACTGCTCCTCTTCTTGAGCCAACGAGACCGAGACCGCCTTCTCCCACCCGTGGGTGCCACTGGACTGGCTGTGACGAAGAACCCCTGCCTGCTTCCTCCACGTGGGTCTGAGGGGGGTGGCTCCTGGAGGGTAAAGGACAGAGAGAAGAGTTTGCCACTTCTCCAAGGAGCCTCTACTGCTGCCCCAGTGTTCCCGTGGTTTCTCCTGAGCAGCTCTTGTGGCCAGTGCAAAGTCACTGCTCCTTGTGTGATGCGTCTACAGCCAGATGAAGCTACAGCAGCAGTCCGGATCCCACGTGATACATCGGCTGGCAGGGCCTGTCACACATGTATGACAGAGGAGTGACTGAACGAATGCATCCGTGCTCCAGGGAAGGCTGGGGGGAGCGGGGGAGCACCCAACCAGCCACTGTGTTTTATCCCAAAGGCTGGAACAAGTGATAACGCAAAAAGGACAGGCTTTGTTCCGTGGGGGTGCGAGCACATCTGGCAACCCCTCCTGCAGGCCAGGACCTGACGCTCGGCGGAAGGTCTGGAAAACGGGCTTTTCACCAGGCAAAGTGGGGGTTGTGGGGGTCAGGGGGTGGCTAGGGAGAGGAGAGTTTCCAGACACATGCCAAGTGGAGAAGGCGCTTTTGGGGAACGTAGGGAGGAAAGCATGGGGGACAGCCCAGCCTGATGAGTCTAGAGAAGGGGCAGTAGGGCCATTCTCATCCCATGGACATGAACTGCCCACCTAGTTGTGCCAGCGTCGTGCTAGGCCTGGCTGTCCGGTGCCGTCAAGTGAATTCAAACTCAACTCAGAGCAGCCCGTGTAACCAGAGGAGAACTGCCCCACTGGCTTTCTTAGCTGTAAATCACGTCTTTCTCCCATCGAGCTGCAGGGTGGTTCCCAACCAACCACCTCTCAGTTCATGGCTGGGGGCTTAACTGCTGGGCCACCAGGGCTCATTGGACTTAAGACTTGGAGCTCGTAGTAAGAACATTGGGCTTGCTTCTCAAAACAGTGGGGAGACACTGAAGGGCTTTCACCAAGAGGCCAGGTCCCCATTTAATAAATGATTCCCTTGGGCTGCTCTGCGCAGTGTGGGCAAGGGTCTAAGTGGGAGACCAGCTGTGCCATTCTGTATTAGAAGAGCAGGAGCCAATGGTGGCTGGTGGAATGGGGGCAACAAGGGGCCAACCTCAAGGGTGGTCCTGCGTGTTCTCATGCCCAGAGCTTCCGGAGTGGGGTGGGAAACAGCACACATCTGTGGAGGAAGATGAAGAGCTACATTGGGGATGTCAAATTCAGGATGGCAAGGAGGGACCCCGAGTCCCTTCCACTCTGCCAATGCAGTATTTACCATGAGTTGACACTGACGATAAACAGCCATGGAGCCCACGATTGGCTTGTGGCAATCAATCCCGGCTTTATGAGAACACGGCATGCTGGAGTCCAAAATAAAAACCACCGAACCAAGCTTATTATGAAACTGATTTCAGTGAAGATGGGCCAGGTTAGGTGTTTAATAGAGTATCGCTTTGGATCTCTCAACAGCTGGCAGTGATTATATTCGCTTCCTTTCCAAATGGATTTCCTGCCAATCACCCATTTGTCTTTTCCTTCCCGTGCAGACCATGGGAGGAGAATGGTGAGAAGCACAAGGCCGGGAAGGCAGATGGACGCAGCAGGCAGGTGTCTCCCTGCCCACGCCCGGCTCACTGCCCGGAGCAAACCGGCATGTGTGCTGCGGCGACCGGGTCTTGCTTTCTCCCACCCAATGTCTTGCTGGAACGATGCTTGCTGGAACAAGGTGCTTGTGGCCCACTGAGGGGGACATGAGTAGCTAGTAATGTAAATAAGGTGCCTGGCCTCCTGAAAGGGGTGAGACCATGAAAATAAGGTGTATGGAACCTAGATGTGGGGATTGGTCCATTGTGCCATCCCTCTAGGCTGCATGTGAACCACCCCCCAAGGCAGAAAGGAGGGCCTCACCCCCACCAAGAAAGAAGAGCCGGAAGCTGAGCACACCCTTTGCCGATCTTCCAACTGGTCCAGGCCAGGCCAGCCAGGACCCAGGAAGCGACACTAGAAAAGTGTGGGTGAGATGGAAGGATGACTGGGATGGAGGAAGTATGGTCAGAGCCCTGATAGAAACGTAATCTCCCTCTTAGAAAACGAGACACCACACACCTGGCATAGCAGCCAAATCTCCGGGTGGTCGAGTGGAAACAGCAGCGAGGGCTTCAGAGATGGCAGCTGACCACTCCCCTGTGACCTGTGTTGCTCTCCTGGCAATAAGCCGCTGTCAGGCACCTGAAAGGGTTCACGACCCTCTTCCTCATTGCCCATGCAGGCTTCAACGCTTAATTTTTTCCGATTCTGTTAAGCATTCCAGATCACCTACACCTTTAAACTTCAGTTCAATTCTGCTTCCAGGAGCCCTGGTGGCACAGTGGTTATGTGTTGGGCTGCCAACCTCAAGGTCAGCCATTTGAAAGTACCAGAGGCTCCACCTGAGAAAGAAAGATGAGGCTGTTTGCTCCCACAGAGCTCGAGTACCAGAAACCCACAGGGGCAGTTCTACCCTTTCCTATAGGGTCGCTATAGTCAGAACTGACTCAATGGCAGTGAGCTTGTTTGTTGTTGCTGCTGCTGTTGATGGTCTGGCTTCATTGCATTGCCATGACTGAACCAGTATGAACTAGTTTAACGGCCCAGGGTGAGAACCTCCTAGACCCAGGAGCCAGAGAGCTGCAACACTAGAAAGTACAAGATGGCAAGAAGCGGGACAGAGAAGCAGCAGCACAACCAGAAGGCCAGCACGAGATCTTATGGTGGGCTTCCCAGCCCACAGAGCTAGGTGGCCCCCGTGGGTATGCCAGGCCATGGAGTGAAGAGCTGAGCACCTTTGGGTGGATGGCTTGCTGACAGAATGGAGTGCCTCCGGGCACTTGCCAATAACCTACAGGAGCTAGCGTGTTCAGAGCCTTTGAGTCAAGACTTGCTGCTAGAGCGAGGTGCCACTGGACACTTATTGGTAGAACTGAAAAGCTTTGTAACATGTGCTCCAAAGCTGGGCAGAGATCAGCTCAGTCCGAGGAGTCCAGGGACCAAGAGCCAGAACGAGGCTGCCTGAAGACACAAGCAAGAAGCTGTCCTGACCAAAGAACTGTCTCCTAAGTTGTCCCCGATCCTGACTTGTAACCCGTTACTTCCCTCATAGGCCCTACAATTGTGAGTGTCATATAGGAGTTCTGTGTGTTCATTGCAGTGAATTATCAAACCCAGCAGAGACGTCAAGAGTGTTGGGGGGGGGGCTGCTGCTGTCAGATTTGGTGGAAGGTGGGAGGGGCAGAGATGTTTGACCTCCATTTCACAGGAATGAGTTGGGGGAGGCAGCTGCTGATAGCGATTCTATCTCCCCTCTTCTGAAGTGAGAGGCAGTCAGGTGATCCCACGGCACCAGCATTTTTACACCACGTGCAATCAAATCTAAGCGATTCCAGATTATTATTGAACAGTGTGTTTTGAAAGAGAAAGGGGAGTCTGTCTACTGGCAAGCCAGCGGGATCCTTTAGCACATTCACTTTTCATGCACTAAAAAGAGGCATCAACTGTATTTCTGGGCTTTGAGGGAGTCATTCCATGTGAGCAGAGAACATTAATGCTTGTGGGAAAGAATATGAATCACAACTCTGCTATGGAACAATGCACAGAGGGACCCTCGAGCAGTACATGAAGCTGTAGTACAACGTAGTTCACATTTCAACCTTTACAGCTTAACTGAAATGCCTAATACTCCTGGCAAATCTGCCTGATATAAATGTTCTCACCTGAAAAAAGTAATGATAATAATAAAAGCAAGCCCCACTCTCATTCACTGCCAAGACTGTGGTCGCTGGGAACATTTTATTTGAGCAGACCTCCTTCCAACCCATTCAACTTGGAAAGTTGGTCCACAGACATCTGAGAAGGTCAAAGAAAAGAGACCAGACTTCATTGTTCTTCTGTCCCTCCCCTGGTTTTAGAGCCCAGATGTCCTTCTCTGGGGGGCAGGAGGTAAATCCCTGAGACTTGGGGGCCTGGCATATGGAAGGATAAACTGTAAAACTCTTACAAACTGAAAAGCGGCCATCAGCCCTTCTAAGCATTTTCCTGTGCTGAAGAGAGCCAGGATTTTGGGGGGGCTTTGAGAAGCGGCCCAGGATGCTCAGCAAGCCACCTGCACCGCCATCAGGGCAGAGGAGGGTTTGGGGAGAGACAGTCCCTGTTGAGGGATGAACAAGAAACAAGCTAGAAGGGAACAGAGCCGTTCTTCTTGTCAAGCATCACGGAGTCTGCGCTGATTCACAGACTGCGAGACTACCACACTGCCCAGACCTTCCCCAGCCTCACAATGGCTGCTGTGTATCCACCCATTGTTGCAGCCGCTGTCCGTGGTGGTCTTCCTCTTTTTCAGACCCTCTACCAAGCACGATGTCCTGCTCCTGGAACGGATCCCTTCGAACATGTCCAAAACTTATGAGATGAAATCTCGCCGGCCTCACATTCTGGCTGTGCTTTCTCCAACACAAATTTGCGGGATCTTTTTCTTTTTGGGGGGTGGGGTGGTGGTGGTGGTACTAAATGTTTGGTTGGTTGGCTGTTAATTTGCAGACTCTTCTAGCAGCCCATAGTATATTCAATATTCTTCAACAACACCATAATTTGAATGCATCAATTTCTTTTCAGTCATCCTTACTCATTGACTAGCTTTCACCTGCATATAAGGCCATTGAAAACACTGTGACTTTGGCACACCGTAGGCCTCAGATGGACACCATTGCTTTGGAACTCTCGAGAGAGGTCTTGTGTGGCAGAGTTGCCCAATGTCATGCATTTGGTTTCTTAACTGCTGCTTCTAGGGATCTGGACTGTGGATCCAAGTAAAGTGAAAGCCTTCACAACTTCAATATTTTCTCCAGATCATTCTTAGGGAGGTAGTCCAATTTTTAAAAAGGTGGCCAGCTGTTTTCCATTTTCACCCAGTGAAGGAAAGAGGCCTTGCCAAAGTCTGAGAAAAATGAAATGAAGGGTGAGTGGTGGGGATTCACTCAGACAGCCCACACTCCACATCCGGCACTGGGATATAGTGGCAAGAGATGATTGCAAGAGACCCCTCAACACCACACCAGCAGGACTCCCCCATGGGACTGGAGAATGATCTGGGATGGCCCAGTGAGTAAGCACTTCGCTGCTAGCCCAAAGCCTGGAGGCGTCAGCAGGTGGAGCTGCAGGAAGACGTGGTCATTTGATTCTGTGATGGTAACAACCTTGGAAACCCCAAGAAGCAAGCCTGCTCTGTGTTGCTGTAAGTTGCAAATGATTCAATGGTAGTGAGTTTGATTTAAGTGGAACCTGAACGGAGGCTCAACTTTCTCACTTGCAATAATAGTACCCACTTTACAGGGTGAAAGGCATGGTAACAATGCACAGGTCAAATTGAGCTCTGCCACTAATTATTCATCAATTTGTCTCACTGGGGTGACTTCCATGTTTCTAGGATGCTGGAAGTCATGCCACCAGTATGTCAAATATCAGCAGGGTCACCCATGTTGGACAAATGTCAGTGCAGCTTCCAAACTAAAGCAGACTAAGGGAAAGGGGGATGAGGGTGGGGCCTCTCTCTATTTCTGAACATCAGCAAGTAAAACCCCAACACAGCACGATAAACTGCTGTCCAACTCCCTTGCTTTGAACATGCCATCAGAGGGTATCAATGACTAAAGAAGATCATGTTCGGTAACGAGCTAGTGAGGGTAAGGGGAACCCCAGATGAGACAGATTGGCACAAGGGCCACACAAAACGCTTGAACACGCTGGCAATATTGAGAATGATGAAAGACAGGGCACGTTTTTGACCTGATGAACATAAAGATGATCAATACTTCCTGCCACCAATTTTGACTCATAGTGACCCTATAGGGCAGAGTAGAACTGCCCCTGTGAGTTTCCAAGATTGTGTAGAAAGCCTCATCCTCCCAAGGAGCAGCTGGGGGGTTCAAACTTCTGGGCCTAGGAACACAGCACCAGGGCTGACAAGGTGATGGATGGTAGGGATCTATTTGAAGGCAGCTAAAAACAACGAGCCCAAGATTAAAAACAGTCTTGTCTTCACTTTCGCAAAGCTCCTCCAGCAAGAATTTCAAAACTGCCATCTGGGGGTGCTCCGTGGAGAGGAGAGTTGCTCAGGTGACCAGATTTTAACATTGGTAAAGCGGGACAAAAGCGGGACACCACTGATAAAACTCATATCCTGGCGAAATAGCCACATGGCAGCCAAAAACCGTCTACCCTAGCTTGCGGTGCATTCTTTCCAAGAATCAGGACTGTTTTAAAACGCCGCGGACGCAGGAAAAATTGCTAAAAATCGGGACTGTCCCCAGCATAACTAGGACGAGATGGGCAGTATAGGCATGAGACCAGAAACTTCCAGAAGTGCCGCTCACAAACATGTCTGCCTGATCCTCTTAAACCAGAGGAACCAAGGAGAAAAGAAACAAAGAAGAAAAAAGACCCACAGTTATGCCTACGATCCGCTTCAAGGCGCCCCTCACAAACATGGCCGCTAAGCGCCCTCGGCTCCTGCGTCTCGCCCCCAGGCCCACGCGCACAGGGCGGCGCCCCGCCCACTTTGTTGGGTCACGTGGCTGGGAGCCGGGCGCTGATTGGCCCGCCCTGCCGTGACGCAGGACGCCGCGGCG
>NW_022111357.1:41698152-41721707 GCF_000313985.2 Echinops telfairi
TTGTTCAGTTCCAGGTGAGACTCGGGTTTCTACCGAAGGTGAGGGGCCGGGCCGGCCGCGCTGCCCGGGGGGCGGGCCCGGGGGCAGTGCGAGGGAGGCGCCGGGAGCGCGGGCTGCGGGACAGGCCCCCCACCCCAGCCTCGCCTGCGGAAAGGGGGACCCTGCCCTCGCCCAGCCTCTGTTTCTTCGCGTGCAAAGTGGGGCGACGAGGCGTCCGCCCCAGGGGGCGTCTGGGGACTGCCCCCCCACCTCGCTAACAAGGCTCCGAGCTACACCTCCGCTCTCTGGTTTCCCCGGAAGGAGCCGCATGCTGGAGGATTCGAATACCTCCTTCTTGCTCTTTTTACATCCTTCTTAATTTCAACCTTTTTATTTATTTACTTCTTCGCGTTGGAGCTGCTATCGTCTTTATTATTGACAGATCCTTTTACTGGGGGCTCTTATAACTCTTAGAACCATCCATGCATCAATTTGTGTCCAGCATAGTTGCGCCACGATGCTGCCATCATTCTTTCAGGGACATTTACTTTCTGTTGAGCCTTTGGTCTCGTTTCAACCTTTTTGTGTCGTTGACTTGGCAGTGTCTCCAGACAGCACATGTTTTTGTTTTAATCCAGTCTCCCTAGCTGCCTTTTGCGTGTTTGTTTAATATGGGTTAATATGACTGATGCCGTTCTATCTAAAAGGGGCCCTGGGGGCATTGAGCTCCTAACTGCAGGGTCTAGGATTCGAAACCACCAGCTGCTGCTTGGGAGGAAAAAAGAGACTTTCTAATCTTGTAAACAGTTACCACCTCAGAAACGGACAGGGCCGATTCTGCCCTGCCTGTGGGGTGGCTGAGTCAGAATTGACTCACCGGCCGTGGGTTTGGTTCGTTGGTGTTGCGTTTGGTTGTGAATGGGTCACGTCTTGGTTTCTCTGTGCCTCCTTCCACTGCTTGCTTTCACACTTGCTCTAGCACAGTGGTTCTCAACCTTCCTAATGCCATGACCCTTTCATACAGTGCCTCATGTGGTGGTGACCTCCCACCCATAACATTATTTTTGTTTCTACTTCTTCACTGTCACTATGCTACTGTGATAAATCAAGTGACCCCTGTGAAAGGGTCGTTTGACCCCCAAAGGTTTCGCAACCCACAGGTTGAGAACTGCTGATTTGGCACTGTGTTTTCTTCCACGGTGTTCTCATTAGCTATTCTTTTCTTTTTTAATTGTTTTATTGGAGGCTCATACAACTCTTATCACAATCTATACGTACGTCAATTGTGTAAAGCACATTTGTACATTCATTGCTTTCATCATTCTCAAAACATTTGCTCTCCACCCAAGCCCCTGTCATCCGCTCCTCATTTTTCCCCTTCTTCCCCTCTCCCCGCTCCCTCATGAACTCTTGATAATTTACAAATTATTATTTTGTCATATCTTGCACTGTCCGACATCTCCCTTCACTCACTTTTCTGTTGTCCGTCCCCCAGGGAGGAGGTTGCATGTAGATCCTTGTAATCGGTTCCCCTTTCCAACCCACCTTCCCAGTATCGCCACTCACATCACTGGTCCTGAAGGGATCATCCACCCTGGATTCCCTGTGTTTCCAGTTCCTATCTGTACCAGTGTACATCCTCTGGCCTAGCCAGATTTGTAAGGTAGAATTGGGATCATGATGGTGGGAGGAAGCATTTAGGAACTAGAGGAAAGCTGTATGCTTTATCATTGCTACATTGCACCCTGACTGGCTCATCTCCTCCCCGAGACCCTTCTGTAAGGGGATGTCCAGTGGTCTACAAATGGACTTTGGGTCTCCACTCTGCACTATCCCCCTCATTCACAATGATAGATTTTTTTGTTCTGGTGATGCCTGATGCCTAATCCCTTCGACACCTCATGATCGCACAGGCTGGTGTGCTTCTTCCATGTGGGCTTTGTTGCTTCTGAGCTAGATGGCCACTTGTTTACCTTCAGGCCTTTAAGACCCCAGACAATATCTCTTTTGATAGCCGGGCACCATCAGCTTTCTTCACCACATTTGCTTATGCACCCGCTTTGTCATCAGCGATTGTCGGGAAGGTGAGCATCATGGAATGCCAGTTTAATAGAACAAAGTATTCTTGCATTGAGGGAGTACTTGAGTGGAGGCCAAATGTCCATCTGCTACCTTAATACTAAACTTATAAATATATGCACATAGATCTATTTCCCCATCCTCATATAAAAAATATATTTGCATATGTACATGCCTTTATTTAGACCTCTATAAATGCCCTTTGCCTCCTAGCTCTTTCCTCTATTTCCTTTGACATTCCTCTTGTCCCACTATCATGCTCAGTCTTCATTTGGGTTTCAGTAATTCCTCTTGATAACCCTTGATCATGCCCTACCAGGCCTCCTACTCATTAGCTATTCTTATTTGCCTTGTTGAGTGGTTATGCTTACATCAGAGCACATCAGAACCAGCCTGTTTGACACCAGCTGAACACCAGTGAAACGATTCTGACCCTCTACTGAAAAACCAGTCATTGGAAAAGCCTTGGAGCACAAGTCCACTCTGATGTAGATGCCTGGGGTCCAATCAACTTCACAGCAACGGAGTATTATCCCCAAGATGGTTCTGCATCCTTCCACCACCACTCCTCCCTTGTGCTGCTACCAAGAAATACGGTTCTGCGTGGTACATTTGTATATACAATACATTTTATTGTGTGAAATTTATTTTTTTAATTAACTAGAAGAAGAGAAATGATTTAAACACTCTTAATTACAACACAATTCATTATTAGGACTGGAGAAAGACCCGTTAATAACCTGCAGTTTGCAGTTGATACGACCATGCTTGCCAAAAGCAAAGAGGACTTGCAGTGCTTACTCATGAAGATCAAAGGGTTCAGCCTTCAACATGGATGAGACCTCAACAGAAGGAAAGCAGAAATCCTCACAGCTGGACCAATAAGCCACCTGGACCTCATGATACATGGAGAAAAGATTGGAGCTATCAAGGAGCTCATTTTACTTGGTTCCACAATGAACACCCATGGAAGCAGCAATCAAGAAATCAAAGGACAGATGGCTTGGGGCCTCTCTGCTACACAAGACCACACGGAGGTGTATGTTCTGCCTCCCACAGCACCACCTTCTTTGTCTGCTGAATTCTGTATCTCATGGCAGTGGCCACTCAGAACTCGCAGGTGATGCCCACAGTTGGGAGTTTAGTATGGAAGTCAACAGGATACAGTTCAGGAGAGAAATGCTTAGGTTACATTTGTTCAGTTCCAGGTGAGACTCGGGTTTCTACCTTATCCCTCAATTCTTTATAGAGGTCTGTCTGAAAAGAAAGGCTGTTCTTTCCAGCAGTTCCTAACCCTCCTTCTAATATATTCAATAAAGTAAAGGCTAATGCAGGCCTGCGTGCTCTTTATAATCATGATAGTCATAACTGATTTTCATCAAACACGTAGGCCTATTTTACAATACCAGATAGGAGAAACATTCAGTATTCATTCAATCTTCAAACACATAACCTTTTAAAGTCTTTTATATTTTTATTTTTAATGATAGTTTTATTACTTTTTGTCAGGCATTTAATATTTTTCATTAATATCTTAAAAACTCATAACACTAGTGTTGTGTACATATTGATAACTTATAGATTATTTTTATTTTCATATCTTATGCCGTTCACTGTCTCCCTTCTCCCACATTTCTTTTTGTGCCCCCCAGGGGGGCGGCGGTTGTGCATCCATCATTGCCATCTTTTCCTTCTATCTCCCCGATCTTCCCTCTACCCTCATGGCATCACTAATCTCATCGGTCCTGAGGGGTTTATCTGTCCTGGATTCTGTAGCAGTGTACATGCTCTGGTCTAGCCAGATTTGTAAGATAGAACTGGGGTCATGATGGATGAGGCGGGGGGGTGGGGGGGCCATTAAAGAACTAGAGGAATGTTGTGTGTTTCCTCGGTGCTGTACTGCACCCTGACTGGCCCTTCCCTTCTGTGAGGGGATGTCCAATTGTCTACAGGTGGGCTTTAGGTTTCCATTCCGAACCCCTCGTTTGTATGCAAATGGTTGTTTGTATGGGGTCTTCTGATACCTGATCCCATCGACACCTTGTGCCTGGTGGGATTTGATAAAGTGCAGTGTAGCAGAGAGGAAGTACAAAGAGTCGAAGTCAAACATGATCGTCGGACAGGAGGAAAGTAAAAGGAAATAGAGGAAAGAACTAGGAGGTAAAAGATATGTATAGAGGTATAAACAGGCATGTACATATGTAAATATGTTAATATGTAATGATAGGAATAAAAGTCTACATGTATTTATAGGTTAAATTTTAAGGTAGCAGACAGACATTGGCCTCTACTCAAGTCCTCCCTCAACGAAAGAACACTTTGTTCTAATAACCTGGCATTCTGTAATGCTTGCACCTTTCTGACATGATCGAAAGCTAGTGACAAAATGGATGCATAAGCTAATGTGGTGAAGAAAGTTGATAGTGCCCAGCTATTACAAGATACAGTGCCTGGGGTCTTAAAGGCTTGAAGTTAAACAAGCGGCCATCTAGCAGGAAAGCAACAAAGCCTACTCTTACGTTCTTTAATACTCCCAATTTCCCTCTTCACCCCATACTGTGCATCCATTTATGTGCACGTGGCCTTGAGCTTCTGGGACAGGGAAGCCTATTAATCACCTGACTTACGGCTTTTGCCCCAAGAGCTTTTCTTCCCTCAGCTCCAGCACATTTCTTACATTCCTTTGTCAGCCATTACAGGTAATAAAGTAAACACTTGAGAATTAAATGTTTTACTTCCAGAACATACCCTTTTCTACTTTCTCTTACAGAACTCCAAGCTTCTATGAGTCTGGAACATTGCATTGAGTCCCATACACTTCCCACCAATTGCCCCGTCTCCCACAGCACGCTATACTTTCCTGCTAGGTTCCATAATGCATTGCAGTGACCATACAGCACTTACAGATGATGCTCACAGTTATGAAGTTTACTAAAGCATTGAACCGGTTGTAATTCCAGTGAGAAATGTTCAGGATACAGTTGTTCAGTCAGGACAGTTTCTTCTCTGCTGTGCCCTCAGGCAGCTCTCAGCCTCTTGGCCTGACCTCTGCCCTGCTCAGGCAGTGCTTCAAAGCTCCATTAGGGCTGCTAATAAATGCACAAAGGGCATGCCACTTCACTGAACGCCTCAACCCAAAGGCAGCTCCCCTTCCACTGATCGGCAAACTCAGCTCCCCCAATTAAATGCCCATAAGCACCCCACTGCACAAGCCAAAGTCCAGTCCCAAAGCACTCGGCGCTGCTTGCTCTGTGGGCTGGGAAGTCCACGGCTCTAGAGGCCTCAGCCTCCGGTTCCTGATTCTGCTGTTGACCCACCTCTGCCAGTCGGCTGGTGTCACAGCTATCGCCTGGACCAAGGAGGCTCAACTGCACAGGGATGTCGGCCCAAAGGATGGGCTCGCCTCCTGGCACTCATCTCAAGCTAGTGGCAAGATTCCCGACACCTCCTGCTTCCGAGACTGTTGACTGTATACCAGCAGGCTAGCCGTCACAATTAGCCCTATTATGAGTCACTGACAGCTGAAACACATGTTCCGATTAGTATATGCTCCACCACCTTACCCAAACCCTTTGGGAAACGAACGTCATCTGGGGGAAAGAGCAAAGGCTCTGGCGAGAAGAGCCACATGAAATAAACCACTGCATTGCAGCGTGCCCAATCCAAGCCATTGTATTGTCGAGTGGCTAGTGTATTAGGAAGACAGGAGACTCCTGGGCATTTTGAATTCCTGTTGCTGGCAAAGAGTATTACATACACCATGGACTGCCAGAAGAATGAGCCAAGTGCCGCCAGGATGCTCCTTAGAAGCAAGGATGGCAAGACTTCATTTACTTTGAAAATGTTATTTGGGGAAGGACGCCGTGCTTGGTAAAGTGGAGGGGCAGCAGAAAAGAGGAAGCTCCTCAAGGAGACGGGCTGACGCATGGCTGCAACACTGGGTTGAAACAGCCGTGACTATTTTATGTTTGTACATCTTGCGACGGGGCCCAAGGTGGATCTCTCACAGCCCCATGGGTTAGCCTTTGGTGCTCCAGCCTCGCCGTTTCCAAGCAGTCTGCTTGCAGGAGAGAACTGCCTAATAGGTTTCGTGTGTGTGCTACTCCCTTTATCTCTTCTCCCAAGTTCTGAGTTGCGCTTATAAATGTTTGGTTTTCAGGGAGCAATAGAGGGTCCTGTACGGACCCCTAGGAGAGAGGAGGACACAGGGAAGCATAGATCCCACTTCACTCTTCTGTCATGCCACCCATGGTGTTAGACGCAGGTTCCTTTCTGAGCTTAATTCTGGCACTAGGATTACATTAGGGGACGCTGGGGGAAGAGGGTGTGGGGATTTTTCAAAAGGATTCCTGCAACTGTTCTGTAAACCAAAACTTCACATTAATTTTTGAATGTTCTTATTTCAGTTCCTTGTTTTAAGAAAATTTCCTTTGTATTCAGAATACAGTAGAGATGGGTCAGTGTGTTGCGACTTACCAGGGAGAACTTAACTGCTTTAAATTAATGAATTAAGAATGTCCCCCTAGAATTCAAGGGAAGAGAGATGGGAGAGGTTGGCTCTTGCTTGTCATTTTACTTTTGTCAAGGACTTGGACACGAGTACACATTTAAGAGCTCTCAGATGCAGGGTCTGTGCAACGCACTGTCTAATCCAGCGGTTCTCAACCTGTGGGCCGCGACCCCTTGGGGGGTCAAACCACCCTTTCACAGGGGTCGCCCGATTCATAACAGTAGGAAAATGACAGTGATGAAAATACTTTTATGGTTGGGGGGGTCACCACCACGTAAGGAACTGTATGAAAGGGTCGTGGCATTAGGAAGGTTGAGAACCACTCCTCTAAGCCCCTTTGGCTTAAGACCTGTTAACTCACAAGTAGGAGCCCTGGTGATGCCTTGGGTAAGCATGCAGCTGCTGACTGAAAGATTGGCTCTGCAGACCAGCAGCTCTGTGGGCCACTGCTGCAGAGAGCTGCCCCAGTTGGCGACAGCCTAGAAAACCCCATGGGATCTGGTCTACTCTGTCACCTGGTGTCATTGTGAGCCAGGACCCCAGCAACACAGACTCCCAGCCGGGAGCCCCTAGAAACGTACACACAGGGGGCATGGGTCCTGCCCACGTCTCCATCACCCCGGGGAGAACACCGCCTGTGTTTGAGCGCCAAAGGCAGCTTGGCTTGAGCTTGCGCATTTCGGGCGGAGGAGCCTCTCCATAAAGGTGATGAAAACTGCGGGCCTTGGCTGGTCTCCGAGCTACTGGGGTCCTCTTGGGTCGCTCAGCTTCCCGCCCCACCCGGAGTAAGGACATCGTCATCTCCGAGCTGGGGTTTCTTTCCAGAGAGCCTTCCCTGACGAAGCCTCTGGTCTGATCTAGCTCTCGGATGGAGTGCGAGTGCGGTCTTCAGCCCGCCTGAGGAGCCGAGGGTGCCCAGCAGCCGGCCTGGCCTCCGCACCGGAAGCGGACGTCCCCAAGTCAGCCAAGGCTGCGTGTTTGGTGAGTGTGTCTGGCGTGGCCTCGGCACTGCTGGAAGGGCCAAGGTCTTGACCCCTGTGCCCATTTTTATTTAAAATGTAGGATGGATGTTGCTTCTGTACCTGGGGGGGTGGGGGGGTGTAGTTTCTCTGGTGACATGGTGACAGCCTGGTAATAGTCTTCTGAGAAAGCCTCGCTCTCCAGTCCAGGGGTGCTGGCCACCAGCGTGCACATGCCGCAAGCCCAGGCTTTGATCTGGACCTGTGCCCATCGCTCTGCTCCTTGCTGTGCTCCTCTGAGCGATGCTGGGGATGAGGCCTGAATGCCCAAGGAGGGCCGGGCACAGGGAGCTGCTGTGGCCGGTGAGGCAGCGTACGGCAACTATATCTCGCCGCCCGCCAAGGGGCTACAGTGCCTTGGCGGCACGGGCTGCTCATGTGCAGGTCCACTCCGTAGGATGTCCTGTGTTCGGTTTAACAACTCCTTCAGCGCTTCCTACGTGCCAGGAGCTTCTCGGAGATCTCTTTTCCCATGCAGCCTACTTTCCAGTGAGAACGAATGATCACTGGATCCTATAAACCCACGCTTCTGGGGCATTTGCCTCCAAAGCCATAACGCCAGAGGAAAAATTGGGGGGGCGGCAGGGGTGGTGGAGGCAGTCTAGATAAGCCCTCACTTGGCCTTCCCGCTGGAGGAGATGGCAGAGCAGTGAGCCAGCTCCGACACAGTGGCCCGGCTGCAGCATTCTCCCTGCTGGTGACGGTGTGACGGGAAACACTAAGTGCCTCGGAAAGGGGGGCTTTGTTTCCTTTGGCTGTGCCGCGCTGCTGGGTAAACGTTGGGCTGGTGACCACGAGACAGGCAGTTAACCCACCAGAGAGAAAAAGATGGCAGCTCTCTCCTCCTGGAAAGACTTGGAAAGCCTTAGCGACCCTACACAGGGCTGCTCTGGCTTGGGTTCGACTCGATGGCTGTGGGTGGCCTCCTCCTCCTCCTAGCCCTGTCTGCTGTTCCCTTCACATCTGTCTCTGTTGGCAGCCGTCCTCGTCACACAAAGCCACCGACCGACGGACTTCCAAGAAGTTCAAGCAGGACAGAGAGAATGTCAGGAAGGCGGAGCTCCAGAGGCTCGCCACCGAAAGTGCTGGTGCTCCCGCGCCGACGCTAGCACCCAAGGCCCCTGAGCCAGAGGAGCCCCTGGAGCTGCTCCCGGGCAACAAGGCCGGGCCTTCTGAGCAGCAGGAGGGTGACGGCGGCAGCCGAGGCCCCCTGGGGGATGGACACCTGGAACAGACTGAGGATGGTCTGTCTCTGCCAAAGCACAGCGCCGCGGCCTCTGAAGCGGCACAGGCCAACAGCAGCCCCACCGCCCAGGAGGAACCGGCACCCGAGACCCAGGCGGAGCAGAAGCCACTGCTTCAGATGGACAGCAGCGTCTTCCTGGACGAGGACAGCAACCAGCCCATGCCCGTGGACCGTTTCTTCGGGAACGTGGATCTCATGCAGGTAAGGTGGGCCCCCTCCCGCCTCCGTGTGTATACCATGAGCACCCACCGTGTGTGCCGAAAGGACCACCTGTAAGTCGTGCTGCATCAAAGGTCAAAACCACACTGTGCCAGCCATCGTTTCGAGCCCAGAGGAGACAGGGGGAGCACTGCTAGTTGGAGCACCCAACACACTCGCCCTAAGATTAGGACAAGAGTGCTGGGTGGGTGCTGTCACGTGCCCCAGCCCTCAGGTGTGCTGCAACATACGCGTGTCAGCGTGCACTTGGGGGCATCAGGAAGCCATAGTAGTCCTTTTAAAATGCCTGCCCCTTCCTGCTGTCGCTCGCTCGCTGTCTCTCGTTTTCCACCCTGTGTGCTCCCTTCTTTTCCCACATGGTCAGCCCTGGACAGGGAGCAAGCCCTGATCCAGAAGATAGGCGCCACAGCTGCAGCGTTCCTGAGGGCCTAAAGGGGAGGCCAACCAAAGCACTCAGGGTCACCCCAAGTCGGCAGCAGACTGATGGGTTGAATTGTGAAGAAGGCTCGTGGGTCTGCAGTGTTGGGATCCCCCACTGACGCCCCTCCCCCCTCCCACAAGGATCTCCCACCAGTGTCTTTGGCTTATCCTTCCATGAGCAGAAGAGAGTTCCGGAAGATGCACTTCAGAGCCAAAGACGACGACGAAGATGATGATGCAGAAATGTAGACGATAAAAGCACAAAGTCCTTTCATATTTCGTGTGGTTCGCAACCTGGCACTCTGCACAATTAAAGAGTTCATTTAAAAACGGGACCCCAAGGGGACGGGTTCTTTATCAGAAGCTCCAGACCTGGACCGTGGCCGTCAGCCAAGTGGCACACACTCCCAGGACACAGCCGCAGGAGCTGCTCACAGGAACGCCCCGGTCCCAGGCTTGTCCAGCGGCTGCTGCTGGGTGGGGGTGGGGGTGGGGGTGGCCGAGTGGGATTCGCTTCCGCCGAGGGAGACCTTTGTAACAAAAGATCTTCATGTCAGTGCTTCAGTTTTGATAACACGCACATTGATGCTCCCGTCAGACTCTGATCATACCTGTGATTAATTCAGCACCCGCTCCTCGAGAACTGTTTCGCTGCATACGATGCTGACGTGTACCCTGGAAATGTTGCAAAACATGTATGGCAAATAAATATATTTTGAAACTATCTTTAAGGAAGTCTTGATGAAGCCCCTAAAACTGCCCCTTTCCCAGCTGTTGGTGGGAACCAAGTGGAGAGAGTCCTCTCTGCCCAAAGTTTTACACCTGGGAGGTTGTGCCAGCCTTTTGTGCCCGTCGGCCGGCACGAGAAGTGAGCCCTTGAGGACCGAGGGCCTGTGTGTGCAGTGCCACACATGCTGTCTCGGGCAGGAGACATGCGGTGGGCACAGCCAGCCTGCCTGGGTTGGCATCCAAAAAGGCCTTATGACGTTCACGCCCACCACGGTTGGCATAGAGGCGGAGCCATGCGACCTTCTCGCCAGTGTGTGAAGAGAGGCAGCTTGGGGGTGAAGCGCTGGGTGGGCCTCCCTGCCGTCTCTTCCTGCTGCCAGCATTCCCAAGACAGGTGGAGCAGACGGCAGTGGGGAGCCCGGGTCCCAGTGACAAAGCGCAAAGACAAGCACCTGTGTGGAGAAGAGCCCTTGGGATCTCGTGTGGCAGGAGAGCTCTCCAGCTTTTACACAGCCTCGGCTTAGCTAGGGCCCCAGCCAGGGCTTCAAGTGAGCCCCTTCAAGCATCCAGTGAGGCATGGAAATGTTTCACAGTACAGACAAACTGGGAGCAGAATGGAGTCGGGGTGCCCCATAAGAAACGTTTCACCTCTTCATTCAAACACTCCCCTCGTTGAATGGGGATTTCAGTAGTTTTTTGCTTCCCATGTGGTGCTTCTCCCCGTTAACAGTGACAGATCATAACAGTGCACTTTATAAAGAGATGCAGCTGCCTACCTCTCTGTGTTAGTCTGGGTACATTAGAGAAACAAATCCACAGAAACTCATGTATAAAAGAGAGTTTTATGTAAAGGTTAAGTGCATATCAAGAAAACATCCCAAACCAGTGCCGCCCAAGCCCACAAGTCCAACATTAACACATATGTCCGACACTAATCCACAAAGTCCTCCATCTCACAAAACACACGCTATGATGCCGACTGCAGGAGGAAAGCCGAATCAGTGAATGTGTAAGCATCTCAGTGCTGGCAGGGGTCTCCACACGGCTGCTCCAGCACCCAGGGCTGTATCGGGGTAGGTCCATCTGGCTTCTCCTTGGAGACGTCTTGCAGGAAGTGAGCCTTGCAAGTTGAAGCAGGGAACTGGCTAAGGCAGCTGCACCCTGGTGCAACCATCACAAAGCAAGAGACCGGAGAACTAGAAAGGTGAGGCTCACTGAACCATTTATCCCTCTGCCTTTCAAATAACCCCACGTGTTTATCAGCCAGGTTGGCACAATAAACTTGTTTACCCTCTGACCTGAAAGTCTGTGGGTTTGGGTGGCAAAATTAACTCCTGCTTAGCGGCAGCTCTCTTCAAGCACTTTGCCCAGGGGAAGGCCCAAAAGCCAGCAAAGAACAAAACCTGAGTAGCTAAGCAAGTTCACAAGCAGGAGCACCATGCTCAGAGTTCACTTAGGATGTGTGCACACTTCTCAAAAGCTTAGATTCCTGGTCTCCTGCCTGCTGCAGCAATGACCATGAAGAGGACCATGATACACACGGTGACAGCAGTGAAGGAGATGGTTAGAGGGCTGGTCCAGTGATGACGGGGCACCACAGAGCCACTTCATGGAGACCCAACAGTCGTGTGTCCTGGGACCAGGCAGCACCAACGGAGGAGAGTTCTTCTAAGGCCCTCTCTCAGATCTCCGTCACAAGTGCTTCATATTCAAAGATGGACACGTCCATGACTAGAAAATGAACAGCTCATTCCCTAAACCACACGGGAAGATCCTCCCTCCTCACTGCGCAGGCCAGGAAGCTGCTGAGCTCCAGAGGCAGTGCTGGGGGCCTGGGAGAAGAATGGGGTGTCGTGGCCCTCAGGTGTACAGCCCCCGCTGTTCATCACTTGCCCCATCAGAGCATCTCATCATCCAGTATCTTATCACTCACCTGCTTGGCGCTTTTCCAAAGGTACCAGGTGACCCAGAGCAGATCAACAGCTTGTAGGTCGCAGGCACAGCAATGGGTCGTTCGAAAGTCAGTCGCGCAGACAGAGTGGTTTGGGTCAAGTTCATTAAAAACACTGACTCCTTTTCAGTCTTCTGTCCAATGTTTTCTCAAATGAGTACAAGCCTTGGGCACGTTTTAAAAAACTTTATTGCTTTCTCATTATAAAATAATAGCTTGCTAAAACCCCATGCATTGTAAAATCCATAACTTTAAAAAGTAAATTTTAAACTGTTAGGAAATAAAATTCATTTCACAAAATGCAAATACTATAAAATACATGACTTACAAAAGAGAACTTGTCATCTAACCCATGGGACTCCTGTCGTCCCCTGTGTGAGCTCTTTCCTTCCAGGTTCTTCCCCAGGCACGCACTAACAGACAATGTCCACACACACGAACATACAGTGTCCATACAGTATGCACACGCATTAACATACAGATAGACCATCTCCATACACTAGCATCCACAGTGTACACACTAACATACAGACAGACTGTCTCCCTACAGGCTCTACCCTGCAGACAGTCCATCTCCAGACACACTAACATACAGACAGCACAACAACACAGCCCCAGACTGCATACAGTTAAACAGCACAACTTTGCACTCCATAGAGCTGATCATGTCTTAGCTACAAAAAACGGTAAACCCAGGTGGTCAGCCTAAGCCCTACCTCAGTACGCCCACACATGGGCATCGGGAGGTTTCCAATGCGGGCCGCTATGAATGACTGTGCAGGGCATATTGGTGCATGGCCTTTATGGGGTACAAACATCTTTCCCCCACGGGTCACACATCCCTTTCAGAGTACTTAGGAAAGCATCGTCCTTTGCACGTGGCTCCGGTTGAGACCGGCTGGGTCAAGCTGATACCATAAGTAAATGCGCACCTCACTTCCCCAAACAAGAGGCAGGTCCAGCTTCTCAGGATGGCCAGGACACCCGGAGCGGAAGGCCTGAGTTCAAAGCCTCCCTCTTCCCTGCCCGCAGACAGCCCCAGGTACGCACAGAGGTTCACCACACACGTGAAAGCGTGCTCTCTGGAAGCTGAACTGAGGGAAGGTGTGGAAGACAGATTGAGAAGGGTCCTGTCATCAGATGGCTGTACAAGAGTTCAGCGCGCCAGAGTGAGGAGTGACAAAGACAAAAACAGTAACGAAAACCAAACAAACCACTAGCACTTGCTAGAAGATCCCCCTGGGGTGGGGGGGTGGGGGTGGGTCCCAAGAGCAGCTGTAGAAAGAGTGGCCGACACCGATCACCTGTGTTTCTGAGCAGGCCGCCGCCCCCGCTGCTGCTGCGTCAGCGAGGCTTTGGGTCTGTAAGCCCTGCTTGGGTCACAGCTGCGAGGATGAGCGGTCTTCTTGTGGCAGGCGATGTGCACCAATTTCAGGTTCTCCGAGGTGAACAGCAGGTCGTAAAAGTACTCCCAGTCCACTTCCCGGCCGTCCTGCTCCTTAATGGCCCGGGCCAGTGCGGGGACAACGGTGCGCTTCTTTTCGATGCTGCAGAGGAAGGTCAGGCGGTCAGGGCCCGCTGGCATGCCTCCACCCACAGGCTCACAGTCACAGGGCTGAGTTCCCTATGGCACCACAGGCATTTAAAGAGGTGCCATCCACGCAGCTGTTTCTTGTGACAACACAAAACAGCCTCCGGTCGCTTTGGTTGGAAAGGACCAGCAGAAAACAGGAGCTCAAAGGAACAAAGTGTGGCCTCGGGCAGCTGGCGGGATGGCGCTCACCCCTGGCAGGTGCCAGGCTGAGGGTGGTGAGCAAATCCCATGCCACATGCCAGCTGCCTCCCTGCCCCCTTGCCAGCCAGCGCTGCATCACAGGAACTGGCCGCAAGCTCAAGGGTCCACTCAGCTGCCCCGCTACAAACCAGCTGACCCCAAACGGGGTGTTCCTCTGCCCCTCGGTACAGGCCACAAGTCCAGGAGTCTATCCGACTCCCTCCACTTCGGCCCAGCCAGCTCAGTCTGCTCCGTGGGGTCGGAGAATTCCCTGGAACGCCGCACACATTTGCAAACAGGCCCCCATGAGGCACCGTCAGCTCCAATAACAAAATGAATGCAAGTGCAGAGACACACTGAGTGGGGGGTCTGGGGGGGATCCCAGCGCAGTTTCCACAGAGCTTCCCGAGAGGGAGTGGCTACCCTCTCACCACACACCTGAGCCTCTCTGTTTTTTACTGGCCTTCCCACATGGCTACCGAAAGATGTTTCCTGAGACTGAATGGGCACCAGCCCCCGGCGGATCCCTCTAGGTCAGCGGTTCTCAACCTGTGGGTTGCAACCCCTTTGGGGGTCAAACGACCCTTTCACAGGAGTCACCGATTCGTCACAATAGCAAAATGACAGTGATGAAGTAGCAACGGAAATCATGTTATGGTTGGGGGGGTCACCACCACATGAGGAGCTGTATGAAAGGGTCACGGCATTAGGAAGGTTGAGAACCACTGCTCCAGATGCTTCCAACCCTGCCCCCACCCCTTCATTGCCTCAGGTGTGGTCTGGTTTTCCAGAACCAAAACCAAAGGCCAAATGGTTTTCTGTGAGGTGATCCCACCCCTTGCGCTATAACCCCTGGGGACATCCCACATCCCAGGAGGGCTAGGATGGCAGGGAGCCTCTGTATGAACAGCCAGCTGCCCCCAGTACTCCTGCAGGGGCATGTCCTCACAAACTCGCCCCTTCACTAGGCTCACAAGAAACCCAAAACCAAACTCTGCCATTGAGCCGATGCTGACTCAGCGACCCTAGGGCAGGGTCGCACTGCCCCTGTGGGTTTCCAAGACGGTAATTGTATGACCTGTCTAGCCAAGACCGATGTAAACAACTATGCATATTCTGCTTTTTAAGTTGGTAGGTCAAAAAACGGCATAGTGCACAGGGACAAAAATGGTAGTCACCCACATTCTATTAGCAGGAACTGTCGTCAACAGTTTGGTTCCTTTGCCTCTGCACTATCATCTGTGAGTACATTTAGAAAATAATTATGTGGAAAGAATGTTTTCAGTGGAAAATTAAATCGGCTCCAATAACCACCCTTCATCCCAGTTCTCTCCTCACCGTATGCCTTTATATTCCCATACAAAGGCGGCCCAAAAAGTCTGACTACAGAATCATAGAAACCAGTATTGAACAAAAGTGCGGAAACATGAAAGCCGGCATTTCTTGACATCCCTTCCACCCAGGTCTATACACCAGTGAAGGCAACCCTCCCTGGAAAAGTCTGCCCTCTTCCGTTTATGCCAGGAAGGGCAGGCTAGGCATCCTTCAGGAACGAAAATGATGCTCTTTGAATTCTGGGAACAAAAAGGAGTCTGATGAGATTAGGTCCAGGCTGTAGGGTAGATGGGATAAGATTTTCCAATGAAATTCTTGTAAAATAATCTTGGCATCTCTGGAAGAAGAAGCAGGCGGGTGCCTGTCATGCTGGAAAACTAACTGCCTCAGTGCAACGTTCCTGGCCCCTCTCCTCGCCTGAGCAGCAGCAAGACCGGCAGCCGGGCGGCGGGCAGACAGTCCTCCCGACCTGAAGGGCCATTGCCTTCACCTTCACAGAGAGCTCTAGCCGGAAGGCATCAGGTCCAAATAGTAAATTAGAGTTTTAGCTAAGTAGGTGTATTGTTATGTGTAAGCTGAGCTTTTGAAAAATGTTTTGTTGTTATAAACTATAGGGACATATCGTTTCTATGTTTGCTTTTTAAGTAATACACTTCAGCTGAAACACTGAGCTAAACGTTTGTTGGGGGGGTGGTCACCCCTGCTGACAATGTCACACAGTGGTCTTCACCCTCCCGAAGCCACCTAGTGACACCACTGATGGGGAAGGGGGCTTCAAAAAATTCCTGGAGAAATCAAATTAAAACATAATGGAATTTTGCCACATTTTTGAAGCCCTCCTTTATGGTCTTAACTACACGTTAGCACACAGGAGAACTGTCAGGGGAGCCAGCACCTAACAAATCATCACAGGCCCGGCAGGCGCAGTTTGACAGCGACAATAGGTGAAGATTATAGTAAAGGCATAGAGAATAAGAGAGGTAGAAGAGAGAGTGAAAGAAAGGAGTCAGACACATTTCATGGTAGCATGCTCGCCTCAACCCCCCTTGGTGGTCCATGTGGGGATGGGGAAGGTGGGAAAGGCAGGGGAGAGGGAGCAGAGAAGGAGGATGGGGAAAGGGCACAGGGGAGAGAGGGAGTGATTTATTTCTAACCAAGGCTTAGATATCTTTTTTTTTTTGGCTTAGATATCTTTTGGGGGCCTGCAAACCCCCTAATTACAGATAAAAACATGACACAGGAAGGGGTTATACTATACGTAATGCAGTAATAAGAGGGGGAGATCTAAGGTGACTAGACGTCCCACGTTTGGCGGGACAGTCCCGATTTTTGGAAAGAATGCATGACAAGCTAGGGAACGGTGTATTTGGTCCATATAGACCAAATTTTTAATCAAGAACCACCCACCCCCACCCCACCCCCGGTCAATGGTGTCCCACTTTAAATCTGGTCACCTTAATGAGGGATATACATGCAAGAGGAAGGGGAGGGATTGGGGGTATACATGTGACAAGATGGGTGGATCCTAGATTCAGGGTGGCAGCCTAACTTTGGATGTCACTGAGCAGGTTTGACCTGTTCTCTGGCTCTCCACGGAAACCATTACTATCCTTATCAGTAGGGTGTGAGCCCCACCTACAGTGGACCAGACAGTAGTCTGGCAACTGACTACCTTTGTGGAGAATATCTCTAAGCATCTGACCTCCTACCATGTGCTGACAAATAGCTTCTAATGTTTGGCATATCTTTGGGGGAGACAAAGCTGAGTAAATGTGTTTTTATATCCCACAGAGGACAAAAAGTAATTAAATAAGAAATAGAAGACAAGATTAATGATGTTAATTAAAGGACCGAAAAGGGACAAAGATAATTTTGAAGAGGAGGGGAAATCAGCAGGACCGGATAACAAGACTTAGCACAACACTCGCGAAGTCTGACAGCACGTAGTGCCCACAAGCGTGGGAAAGAGGCCGCAGGCTACATCCCATCCCCAGGAAGAGGATTCTTTAGGACCCAGAAGCCATGCCCACCAGAGCCCACGTCCACACCCCAGCCTCACTCAGCTCACCTGCTCCAGGTGCTGCCCAAACACCGACAGGCCTCCCACCTGCCTACCCTCGGAAGACAGACAGCACCCCAGTGTGCACACCCCCAGGCCCAAGCGGGGAGGGGTGCAGCCAGAACTCAGGCCCTGGTGGTGTGAGGGGACCGCGGGGTGAGAAGAGGCCGAGGCTGGACACCAGGGCCAGTTCCCCGGGCACTGCCATGCTTGGGGGCTGAACTCCGAGTCTCAGCCAATTCTGAAGGTGAACCTGACCCCCCAGGCCATGAGGACGTGTTTGTCAAAGTAGGAGGGTGGACTATATTCTCCTTCACAGTTTGTGAGCTGGAGGGTAACGCTCACGCGTGGGAGCATGCACTGTGTGGGCTCAAGGCCCCACCACTGAGAGGGCTAGGCCTGAGGCCCAGGGAAAACAGTTGGCTATTTTGCCAACTATTTTAAAGACGCACAGTAAAAAAAATGGCATTCTTCATCAAAACCCAGTTGGCGTACCTGTGTGTGTGAGTCCCTGGACCGAGAGAGAAGGGATAAGTGAGGGAAACGGAAGCTCAGGGAACAGTGCCCACTCCTGCTGCGTATTCTGCCACAAACATTCTAGCGCAGCCCAGCCAGTTTCGTTTGCTAAAAGCCGGTGCTATCTGGTAGACCAGTATCGCCCCTCCCGTGGGTCAGGAAAAGCAACAGAACAGACTGGTGCTTGTCAGGAGACTCCCGTCAAAACTGCCAGGGACAGAACAGGTGACCCCTGTACCCCCTATTCTGTGGAGGGACTAAGCCTGTGGAAAAGAATTCAATTAGCCTGCAGCCCTCCACCTATACTCCACATCCACAGGGATTACACACCTACAGGGGAAAACGTAAATTTCATCTTAGAGGACTCCATGATCATTGGGCGGGAAGGACTAACGAATCCATGCTTTGGAAAACGTGCAGCTAAGTGCATTCAAACGACCAGGGTCAAACTGGTCGTGATACAAGACAGCACAGAAGTAAGACGAGCCCAAGACTAAGAATAGGCGCCTGTCACGCAAACCGCCAGCAAAAACTCAAACACAGGATAATCTGTACCTAAGAGCCAAACTGAGTGCCAACCGAGTCAATTTCGACTCACCGCAGACCCTCTCCGACGACAGGGTAGAGCTGCTCTTTGGGACTTCCGGCTCTGTAAACCTTTGCAGGAGCAGACAGCCTCATCTTTCTCCAGCACTTTATGTAAAGGACCCCACAAAATAGATAAGAAAACCCAATAAGCAACGGGAAAGGAAAACAGCAGCCAGTTCATAGAAGACGCAAACGGCCAATAGAAATGAGGATACCCGACGTTCCTCCAAACCCAAACCAAGCTCACTGCCATTACGTGGATTCCAACGCACAGCAATCCCACAGAACAGGACAGGACTGCCCCTGTGAGTTTCTGTGATGTAACTCTACAAGAGCAGAAGCCTATCTTCCTCTCTTAGAGCAGCTTGAACTGCTGACCTTGTAGTTAGCAATCCAATAGGAAACACCGCAGCCACCAGGGCTCCTTACTCGGCATGCCTAAGCATCAGGAAAATGAAAGCAGGTCACTTAAGTTTCTCTCCATTCAGATGAGGAAAATGCAAAAAGCATGTCACCAAGCGCTGGCAGGACATGGGGCAATGTCACACACACACACACGCACGCACGCACGCACGCACCACCACCACCCCACCCCCCAGCTGGTGAGGACGCACACGAGAACCTGGGAACGGCTAGGAAAGGCAGAGATGGGCTGCCCTCCAGGTCTAGAATGTTCCCTGTGCTCCACACACCTGAGCTTGCACCTGGATGGTGGCTCCCAGGCCGGTTGGATCCGGTGCTGATTGTGACAAAGCAGGACTGGCACAGGGCCTAAGAATCTATCTGCCTGCCTTACAGACTCCCGGATGATACTGAATCTGGTCCACAGACCACACTTGGAACACCTGGAACCAGGAGACAGACGGGGTGTTCGTTTCGGGGCTGTGCCTACCTGTGAAAAACTAGGAAGAACCTGTCCCAGTGGCGGTTAACATTACAGTATGTTCAAAACTGAAGTCGTCCGCCCCTATTGAAAAGAAGGGCCAAATCTCCCACCTGCACCCACGGAGCAAGACACCAATGTCTGTGTAGGATCTGAACACAGACAGACACAGCCAAGAACAAGGCTTCAAAGGGCTGGGGGGGCGGGGGGAGCGGGGCAGGGAGATGGGGAGCAGCAAGAAGGGGGGACTGGGGACAGGGGGGCAGGAAAAGGGGGACTTTGACTCTCTCACTCCCACGTTGACAGTGTTTCACACACATAGAAATCCAAAAAGTAATGTAGCCATTGTACCAAATGGTTGAAGCTCTTTCTTTGTCTTCAGAAAGCCGGGGTGATGGAACAACTGTAGGCCGGGAAAAAGTCTCCATTGAAAACAATGGCATTGTCCACTCCTGCCCTGTTTTTTGGATGCAGCTGTCACCGAACTAATGTAGATATCCAAAGCAGCCCTGCTAGCCAAGAGTGTTGCTCATCCTGTTTAAACAAGAGCTCCACACGCTAGGACAATGGGGAGCCACTGTTCACCAGGCCCATCCTGATTTACGCAAGACACAAGTGCCCAGCACACAGGCACGTTGCCATGAGCCCCGACCAGGGGCCTGGAGCAGTGCCAGGCCCCTGCCCATGCCACCCTGCCAGCAGCTCCACGATGCCCACTGCACGCACAGCTGGGGATCACAGGCAGTGTGCTTGGGACACCCAGATGTGGGCAGGGATCCAACCCCACCCCATCCCCGCCCCGCCTACTGAGCCCTCTGCAGTTCAAAGGGAACCACTCAGAGCCCCCCGACAGATGTCACGCCGGCTGACTGCTGGGAAGAGCGAGGGTCCGTGTAATGAGCCACAGGGCCTCCGGAAGCTCCCTCGGATGTCTACTCACACGTGATCCAGGTTCCAGGTGCTGAAGAGAATCCTGCTCTCCCGGTTGCTGTAGGGGTTGATGGAGTGTTTGGACAAACAGTCATCCATGTCAAAAGGTCCCTGGGTGCCCGAGGGGACAAGGAGAAGGCCACAGGATGAGTCTGCTGCCCGCTGACCCCTGCCATCACATTACCAAGACTAACTGCTATGGGGCCATGGTGGCCCCACGTGTGTCAGAGCAGAACTATGCTCCAAAGGGTTTCCAATGCCTGGTTCTCCATGGTAGATCACCAGGCCTACCTTCCCAGGGGCCTTAAAGTGTCAACTCTCAGTCAGTGGGCAAATGTAATGACTGTGGCAACCACCCAGGGAGTCCACCCTCACAGAGGCAGGGAGTCACACAGAAGACTTTCCTGGGCAGTATGTCCCATGGAGAAGTTAGAGACAATTCTGCCTTTAGTGTCGGGCCCCTTGTTTGTGTCCTCACTACCCCAATGGCATGGTAGGCTACAAATTGCGCTGCTAACCATAAGATCAGTGGTTCGAACTCACCAGCCATGCTGAATTAGAAAAATGAGGCTATAAAGATCTGAAGTCTTAGAAACCCAAAGGGGCAGTTCTACTCTGTCTTCTAGGGTGGCTACGAATGGGAAACCTATCTGTCTTAGAACAAGTCCAGCCGGGTGCTCCTGAGAGGCCAGGATGGCCAGACTTCGCCTCACATTCTTTGGACGTGTGGTCAGGAGAGGCCAGTCCCTGGAGAAGGACCTCGTGCTTGGGACAGCGGAGGGGCAATCAGAAAGAGAAAGACCCTCAGTGAGCTGGACACCATGGCCGCAACCATGGGCTCAGGCCAAGGGACGACTGTGAGAATGGCGCGGGACCAGGCAGTGTTTGGGTCTGGTGTGCAGAGGGTCGCCATGGGTCTTAACAACAACATGAGCGGGCACCTGGCCGCCCGTCCCACATGCCTTCCAACACTTTCATTGAAGGCCTAGCCCAGAGGCCGGGGCATTGGAGATGCTCAGCGTTTAGACTGCCCTGCCGGTCTTCTGAGTCACTCAGCACCCCCTCTGTTCCCTAACCTCTGTGGAGCTTACCCACCCGCCCGCCCGCCTGCCCACCTGCCGCTTGCCTGGAAGGCACTCTGCAGTCTGCAAACGACAAGGGCATCGCTGTTACTCTCACAGGTCAGTGGACTTCGAGGTCCTCTGAAACAGACGCAAAGGTCACCCGAGCCCATCAGAGTGGCGACACCTGTTTGAAATGGTACTTGGTATGGAACTGGGGGATGGGGGGAAGGGGCGGCTCCCTGAGCAGCAAAGAACAGCTTCAGACCCTGAGATGCCTGGTGCTGTACTATCTAAACATCTTACCCCGGGCAGAGAGAAACACACATAAAAAAATTTAAAAAACGTTTTCCAGACGTTTTCCCCTGGGGTCATCCTCTGGCCAGCCCACCAGATGAATGGAGATGAGCGGAGCCCGCCCCAGCCAGGCCACGTCTCCTTGTGACAAACTGGTTCCCTATGCAGATCCTCAAGCCCCGCCCAGCCCTCCTGAGACAGAACCAGGGTGGGCCCGGTGGTGTACGTTCGCCAGTGCACACAGAAGGCAAGACAGAGTCTTAGAGGAACTCCCACCCGCACCCTACTGGCTCATGGCACGCAGGCAGCCCGAGGCCACACTCACCTGGCAGGAGAACCAGCCCTCGGGTGTGCAGAGGCGGCCATCTGCCTGGGCCCCTCTGTCAAAGTAGCTGCCGTGGTACTGCATGGACTTCAGCTTCTGGCCCATGTGGCCGAGTATCCGCATGTACTCCTCCCGGGTCTCAGCATCCACCTCCGAGGCATACGACGACGCCTGAGAAGCCCAGGAGCCCGCTGAGCACAGCTTTGGGATGCCCCAGGGCCTGCAGTCCTGGATTCTGCCTCTTCCAACACACCCACACATCCTCACCTAGCCGGTGCCGTGTGAGCAGGGAGGCACTGTGTCTGGGGGTCCATATGCCAGGGCCCTCTGTGCCCAGGCGATATGCTACAACAAGGGGTCACCATACCCAGGGGTCACTGTGCCCACAGGGTCATTCTGCTGTGCCCAGAGGTATACTGTACCCACCAGTCTGCTAAGCCAGTGTGCCCAAGGATTTGTATACCCAGGGGGTCAGTCTGCTGTACCAAAGAGTCTGCTTTGCCCAAGGGTTCACGGTACCCAGAGGTCTGCTGCTCTGGGAGAGTGGCCAACCAGGCAGGCGTCACTAGGAGGCTGAGGGCAGCCAGTGCAGTGGTTGGTGGGGGCCGTTCACCGTAGAACAGAACTGCCTGCTCGATGAAGGCAGGCATCCAACAGTCGGCTCCATTCGCAAACCAACGAGAGGGCTGCGTCCACATGGACGTGGGGGAGGGAACATTCTGGAAATCTCTGGGATAGGCAACTCCAGTCAAGGAGGTCCGAAGGGACGCTGTGACACTGTGATGCCCGTGCTTCTGCAGGGTGAGCAGGCAGGCAGGGCGCTGGCTTGTCTAATCAGAGCCACCTGAGTTACTCTGGACATGCACCAGCACCTTCCTCCCCCACCCGTGGCCCAGCAGCCTCCCCAGCTACCCAGCATCCCCCTCCTCCACCTGGACTCACCTCTCTCAGGTAACTCCGGATTCGGCTCCCGCAGCTGTACCTCAAGTAGCTCGACTTGCTCCTAAATCGGGACTCCAACCCTGGGGGAAGACGAGAGCGCCATGGGCCCATGGGAGCAGGCCGGGTTCCCTCGTGGCACCAGGTTCCTTGGCCGGGGTCACGCTGCTCTGTCTGGAGGAGGGGTCTGGTAGGGATGGGCTATGCAGGGGGGCGCCTCTTCCAGTCCACCAGCATGAAGCATCTCAAACAACAAGGGGTTTTTGTCAAGACTCCAGCGCTCTGAACTCCCTGCCGTCGAGGAAATTCTGACTCATGGTAACCCTCCGGGACAGAGTAGAACTGCTTTGGTGGGTTCCAAGGCTATGAATCTTTGTGGGAAAAGAAAGCCTCGTTTTGCTCCCTTGGAGCAGCTGGTGGGTTTGAACTGCTGACCTTGTGGTTAGCAACCCAATGCGTCACCCACTCTGTCATCAGGGCCCCCTTTTTGCCCAGGGAGTACCTCAAACCACCTTTTCTGAAAGGAATACCATCTCAGAGTGCAGAGCCCAGTCTGCAGGGCCGCCCTAGACTCTGTGACCCGCGTGACACAGAGCAGGCTCACGAGTCCTTGCCAGGCCCCTGCTCAGCAGTTCCGGGCTCAGGTTCTCCGCCCCAATCTCCAAGGAGCCCGGAAGACCCTGTCCCGAGAGTGTG
>NW_022111357.1:41722373-41724706 GCF_000313985.2 Echinops telfairi
CGCAGTAAAGGGGGACCACAGTCAAGAGAGTCCCCTGGATGTCCCCAGCGCACAAAAAAGTCACACTGACACTGGACTGTCGTTGACGAAAAGGCGTTCTGGTGGTGCAGGCACACGCTACACGTCGCACTACTAACCATGAGGTCCAAGGTTTGAACACTCCAGCGGCTGTGGAGACCTACAGTCTCCGTAACCCAAAGGGGCAGATCTATCCTGTCCTCAGGGTCTGTGAGCCGGAATCGACTTGGTGGCAGTGAGTTTGGCTAGTCTATTAAAGGAGACCGGAGGATATGGTAGGTTATGTGTTGGGCTGCTCCCTGCAAGGTCGGTGGTTCAAACCCACAAGCTGCTCCACAGGAGACAGGTGAAGCTATCTGGCGGCATTGTGGGCTACAAATTGGGTTGCTAGCAGCAAGGTCAGCAGTTGGAGACTGCCAGCCACTCCTGGGGAGAAAGACATGGCTTTCGACTCCCACACAGAGTTTTCATCTCGCCAACTCACAGGGGCAGTTCTGTCCTGTCCTGTAGGGTCGCGCTGGATTACAAGTGACTCGCTGGCAGTGGGCTTATCTATTCACATACGGTTTAGAGCCTCAAAACCCAGTAGGCCAGTTCTACTCTGGCCTATAAGGTCACTCTAAGTCAGACTGACTCAATGGCCATGAGTTTGAGTTTTTGTCATCTAGAAATATCCACTTAAAAAATAAAACCCAACCCTACAGCCCAGAGCCATTGAGTTACTGCTTACTCGTCATGACTCGATTGGGAGTCTAGGGCTTCCAAGGCCAGAAACCTTTACAGGAGCAGCAGGTGGGTTTGAACCACCGACCTGTGGTTAGCAGTCCAACGCTTACCAGGCTGCACCACCAGGGTTCCTTAGGTGCAACAGCATTATACAGATGTTTCAAGGATGTGAGGATGACCTTCATGTGACACAGTGACAGCAAGTGAGCACTTCCTGTTGGGAAAACGGTGCTAAATAAGCGTGCTCGATGAGGGCTGCCACAGAGCTGCCTTTTGCAAAAGAAACAAAGCAGTAACTGCAAAGCAATAAAGCAAAACACAATGACATGAGGCGTGCCTGTAACTGAGCCTCTCCACAACTGTTATTGTTGCTGTGGTTCTATGCGGTCAAGTCCCCTGTTCACTTACATCGACGCCATGTGACAGAGCAGAACTGCTCCACGGGGTTTCGTAGGTTGTAATCTTTACAGGAGCAAAGCACTAGCGCTTTCTCCTATGGAGCCACTAGGTGGGCTTGAACTGCCAACCTTTTGTTGAGCAGCCAGGCACTTACCCGTTTCACAACTGGGAGTGGATAAACTATCCTCCCTTAATGGACACTGGGGCTTCCTCAGGAGGTACTTGCATCTTGGGGATACAAACCCGCTGCAGGATAAATGAGGACTAGCCCTGGGCAGCCAGACCGCATGGCTGGTGGGCAGCATAAGGAGCATCTTGCCTCTCCGTGGCCCTTGGCTGCCTCCTCCTCGGAAATGACATAAGCCACCTCCATTGCCCAGAAGAGCCCAGGCCAACAGATGTGCCTTTGAGGCAAGCAAGCCAGAGCAACGGGGGGGAAAACAAAGGGCATATGGATTGGAAAACACAAAACTGTTCCTAATACTTAACGCAGGTGACATATAGTCTAAACACCAAACCACACAGAATCTACTATCAAATGCTTAGAACTCATGATTGAGCTCACCAAGGTCACAGGATACGAGTACATACAAAAACCAATTGTATTTAAAAAAAATAATTTAAAATCAATTGTATTTCTATACATTAGCCACGAACATGTGGAAACCAAAATTAAAAAGACAATCTCATTTCTACGTATTCAAAAAAGAAATATTTGGGCTTGAGCCTAACAGAACATGCACAAGACTTGAATGCTAAAAGATTACAAAATGACAAAAACAGAAACTATAGAAATGTGGATGAAAACCATCACAGTCTAAATAGAGGAAACGACATACTATGTTCATGGATAGAAAGACTCAACATAGTAATGGTATCAGTCCTCTTCAAATTGACCAACATAGGTTTGACACAATTCCTACTAAAATCCTGGCAAAAGATTATAGATGTAGGCAGGCCTACTCTAAAATTCACATGGCAAGACAAAGGAATTAAAAGAACTTTGATCCTCCCCCCAACTACCAGGACCCCAATTCTGCCTTGCAGACCTGGCTAGACCAGATGATGCACAGCGGTACAGATGGGAATTGGAAGCGCAGGGAATCTAGGACGGATGAACTCCTCAGGACCAGGGGTGACAGTGGCGATACCAGGAGGGAAGGGGGGGTAGAAAGGGGGAATTGATCACA
>NW_022111357.1:41725426-41732454 GCF_000313985.2 Echinops telfairi
AAGAACAAGTGACCCACCTAGGAACCTTGTCCCTGGCCCACAGTTCCAGCACAGGCCTTGTCATCCAGCCGGTTCTAGAGAACAAGACTTGTGCCCTGGGGCTTAGACAGAACATAAAAATTAGAGAGATGACTCCATTGTTTAGAGTCCATTCCAATTCACCACAGCAGAGTGCAACTGCCCCCTATGGGGCTTTCAACTCTACAAATGTTCACAAAAGCCGGCAGCCACATCTTCCTTCTTCGTCTGAGCAGCCGGGGGGTTCTAACCATCAACGTATTGCTTAACAGCTGAGCACTCAATCCACTGTGCCTCCAGAGCTTCCTCCTAGAGAACTGCCACTCGAGCAAATCTCTTGATGAAGCAGCTGCTCCACCCACACTGGGAGGACAGCCTCTCTGTGCACACCATCCAAGAAGATGATCCAGGCCGTCTGCCTCCATCAAGACTGACAGCCCTGGAAACTGGATGGGGACCTTCTACTCTGTCCTACAGGGTCCCTATGAGTAGTCATGGATGACGCACAATGACAGGGCAAGCACAAAGTATCTTTAAAAAATAAATAAGTGAGTGAGTTCCTGGGCAGAGACAGAGAGCCGAGCCAGCTAAGTGGCATTGTCCATTATGGTCTCAGAGGACTTCCTCCTACACTGTAGGCTTTAGAGCAAAGAGGACCCCTGCCCCGGTGTCAGACCCCCAGGGCCACATGTCTCCCCACCCACCTCCAAGGTCTCCCCACTTACAGCCCTGCCAGGACTGGCCGGCGGTGAGCAGCACCAGCTCGGAGTTGTCCGGGACGCTGGGGAAGTAGTCGCCAGTCAGCTCAGTCCCATCCTCGTACAGACACAGGCGGCAGCCAGCCTCGGGGAGCTGCGGGGAGGAGGAAGGGCAGGTTGAGGCCTGTCATCTGCCATCGCACCCCTCCCAGAACACAGGACCCCACCAATGCTTTCCAGAATCAAGCTTGGCACGAAACCTGGAGCAAACACTGAGTGTCTAAACCTCAGTCTATCCAAATGGGCACCCTGTGCTGTGAGTCACCTGAGAATACAGAATGTCACATAAAAATGTATACAGCAAGTGGTGACCGCTCGCTTCCCAGGATTCATCCAAAGACCCTTATGAGCAACTTGAGGGTGCTTAGACCAGCGCTTCAGAAAATGACCTCTCTGCTTCCACGATGCCGGAAAGAAGCCACCCAGCCCACGATGAGGACCGCCCTTGTCCTGAAGGAGCTGCAGGGTGCATCACTTGCAGTTTTCATTTCCCCATCAGCAGTCCGAGGCAAAGGGTCACATCAGAGCCTGAGATCTCACGGTGGCCCCAGGAGCGTCACAGTAAAACTGCCCCATAGGATTGCCCATGCTGAGCTTTCAGAGGCAAATCGCCAGGCCTTTCTTCTGAGTGCCTCTGGGAGGACCTGAACCTTCAACCTTCCCATTGGCAGCTGAGTGCAGGGACTCCCCCTTTCCCACCTCTCCCACTGCCAGTTCTGACTCACAGAGACTATTAGGCAGAAGAGAACTGCTCCCTGGGGTTTCCAAGGCTGTACATCTCTACAGGAGCAGAGAACCTCATCCTTCTCCCTCAGAGCAGCTGGTGTGTTTGAACTGCCAACGTTCTAGTTAGATGGCCGGCACTTAACCCACGGCACCACCAGGGCTCCTATCATTTTCTCATCAACACTCTCTAATGAAGGAGAATGCCTCTGTCAACGGGAGTGCAACCAGTGCACCATTGTGTGAATTCCCCAAGCTTGGTCAACACTGATCAATTTTAGGTATGGTTACTACAATCCCCTTCCACTATGGGCCTCGGCCCCATACTGTACATGTGTGCAAGCCCACAGACGAAACTTTAGTGCGGGGTGGGGGTTGGGGGGGGTTGGGGTGGGGAACAACTCTGGCTGCCATTTTAGTCCAACCCCTTCAACTTTCAGGGAAGTAACTGAGACCCAGAACAGGAAAGAGGCCCCTTAACCCCGGACACAGAGTTGGGAGCAGATGTGGGAGCAGATCCCAAGCATGCAACTGTCAGCCCCAGGCTAAGGGTGCCTTAAAGGGTTCTAGTCCACCGAGAGGCACCTCTGAAGGCAGGCCTGGAGATCAACTTCTAGAAATGCAGCCACTGAAAACAGTCTGAGGCCCAGGGTCCCAGGAGCTTCTCCCCACCTCAGCCATTTCCTCTCACCCTCTGTGCTGGGCAAGAGGAGCAGCCCCTCTGTTCTCGCCTCAATTTCTGGTCAGCACCTGAGCTGAGGAAGAGGCTTCGAGGGCCTGTCAGAACCCTCTGCACAAAGACAGCCTTTAAACAAGTCTATCTTGAGCTTCTGTGTGTGGTCAGCGCTGCACTAGAAGGCCAAGGAGGGCTTCTCACACTAGAACCAGGTTGCTACAGCCCTAATCCCCTCATAGCCTCCACTGAAATCCTGAACCAGGCTGCAGAAGTACAGGCCTGCCTCCTTTTATTGCACTTAGGAGATGTTGCAGTTTGTTGTTCTGTTTTAACAAATTGAAGGTGGTGGCAATGCTGTGTCCAGGAAGTCCATCAGCAAGTGCTCATGTGGTGTCTCTGTGTCATGGTATTTCATCCTGTATTATACACACCTAAAACCCTACTCAGTAAAAACTCACTGAGAAACGCTTCCAACTCATATCGACCCCATAGGACAGTAAAGAACCGCGCCTGTGGGTTTCTGAAGCTGTAATCTTTTTTTCTTTTCTTTTCTGAGGCTCTAAGTCTTATGGGAGCAGAAAGCCTCCTCTTTCTCCAGCAGAGTGGCTGGTAGTTTCTCACTGCTGACCGTGTGGCTCGCAGCCCAATGTGTAACATATATTATATTTTACATATATATAAAATATATGAGTATATTTCTCATTATATATATTTAGATATAATCTTGATATTATAGATAGTATGGTAAATATATAATAAATACCATATAATTTATATTATATATATATATCATGAATGCACTGGGAAACCAGAGGAAAGCACGCTTTATCGCAGCATTCACCTTGCTGCAGTGACCCGGAAGGAAGCCTGCAGCATCTCCAAGGTGTGCGGGTTTATACTGTCGTCGTTAGTAAGGGTCATGGAATCAGTTCCAACTCCAGGCAGCCACACGTGTACAGAGCAGAACAGCATGGGGTTTTCAAGACTGGGAGCTTTCAGCAGCAGATCCTCAGCCCTGTTTGCCAAGACCCCACTGGATGGGTTTGAACTGCCAACCTTTCGGCTAGAAGTCAAGGGCTTAGCCCTGTGTGCCACTCAGGGCCTCCTTTAGAGCTAGATAATCCTGGGTTTCAAGGCAGCCCCCATTGCTATGCAGCTATACATTGGGCTGTTAACCACAAAGGCAGTCCCTGGAAATCACCAGCTGCACTGTTTTCTACTCTCCTAAAAAGTTACAACCTGGGAAACCCCCAGAGACAGTCTGCTTTGTCCTTTAGGGTCGCTGTCAGTCAGAACAGACCAATGGCTGAGGAAGCTTGGTTTTGTTTATTTTAATAAGCAAGTTACTTGATCTCTTGGGCCTCAGCTTCCTCATCTGTAGATGAGTTGTTAACGCCCCATTCACAGGGTATTTGGGGGACCAGTTGGTAGAATGTCTGGAGCAAAATAGGGGCACAGCTGGTGGACACTGTTCTCCACCTGCACCTGCCTGATGTGAGTGGGAGGTGCATGTTTGTTCACAGGCTCCATGGGTAACATTAAGGTGGGAAGTCCAAGTCCAACCAGAGGCCCCTCGCAATACCGGCCTGGCTAGGGGACTGAAAAGCAGCCATTGAGATCCAGATCGCAGTTTAACTCCAACACACACGGGGGCGCCTGGAGTCCTAGTCCTTTCTGGTGGCAACATTTCTTTAAGGTACGGTAATGCCGTCCTCGTGGAGTCCTTGTAAGGACGAACCGACACAATATGGTCATTGAACACATCTGAGGTTAGGGTGAGGCCTGGGGGGGCGGGGGAAATATGCAAGTAATGTCACCATTAGTAAGGACTATAGCAGTGGGAAGAAATCTACCCACTGGAGGCTCCACCCTTTCCAGAAAAAGCAATGTCTCACTAAGGAAGCCCCATGCCCATAAACCCAGGGTCCATAAAAACCCTACCCCTCTACGAGCCTCAGCTCACTCAGGAAACGGTCCCCAGCCACCCCCACACCCCACTTCCTACCCGACCCGCAAGCTCAGGCACGCCCTCTCCCTTGCAGGAGGGGCCACAGGCTCCCCAGCGGGCAGGGGCCACGGGTCGGGCGGGAGCCAGCCCAGCCTCTTGGCGCCGTGGGGACAACCCGGCGCCCGTCTGCCCGGGACCTAGGCGGCCGCGGGGCGGGCTGGTAGAGGACCTTGAACAGGCGGCAGCCCTTCCGCAGCACTTCCTTGCAGCTCCTGCCTGCCAACCCGAACTTCTTCTCGCTGTGCAGGGCCCGAAGCTTGAAGATCTTGGGTTTCTGGAACATTGCAAACATCCTCCAGGTGTCACGGGGTCACTCAGTCCAGTCCGTCGCCCAGACGCGGGGTCAGAACTCACAGACACAGGGGACCCGGGACGCCAGCAGAGGCCGAGCGTTCGCCCAGAAACTACATTACCCAGAAGGCCAGGGACGCGGGGGCGGGAGCTCATCCTACACGCAGGCGCAGTTGGGGCCAAGGCCCGGTCACAGCCCTGCGCGCGCACAGAGGCACCCTTCTGCCCGGCCCGGCTTGGTTGTCATGAGAGCGGCGGCCGCGGCCCGGGCGATGGACGGAGGCGGCCCGGGCTGCTCCGAGGCTGGCACCGCCGCTGCGGCTCCGAGGCGTGAGGCCGCCCGGAGCGGCGGAAGAGGCGCCACTTGAGTCCGCTGCAGGGCGCTGGGTGCCGAGAGGTCGGCCCCGGGTCAGCCTGCCCGGGCCGGGAGCCGAAGCAAGGCCTACCTGCCGGGCACCCCGTTAGGCCTTCCTCGCCGGGCCGCACTGGGGCTCCAGCCGACTGGACAGCCGCGCCCCGGCTTTCCGCACAGGGCCCTGCCCGCCGGGGATCGCTCCACGCCGCCGCCTTCACCTCGCCGGGGCTCCCGAGATTCCAGTCGGGGCTCCTTTGCGTTCCGAACAGGTATCTTGTCGACTACAATCGACGCTCCTGGACCTGTAGTCACTGGTGCCAGACCCAGCGTCCCAGCCGGGTGGAGGGAGGGATCACGGACCCAGGAAACCGTGCTCCCCGCGTGCACGGCGTGTCAGCGGTTACCCGGAGCCCCACGCCTGGGGGTGTTTAAAATCCCGGCCCGTGGATTTTACAGTTCTGACCGTCTGTTGCCCACAGGGCCAGTATGGTCTTCTTGGGGGAGAGGGGCACTGTCAGGAAGCTTGTCTGTGGGTGTACGTGTGCCAGGGGCCCAGCCAGGTAACTGCCGGGTCTGTTGGTCGCATCCCCTTGGAGCAAAGGCCCTCCAAAGCTGCCTGGGTTTCTTACACCTGGGAGCTCCTGTGGTCATTTTCACATCCCACGAACCACGGCTCCACGGCTGACCTTCAATGGTGTTCTGCTGATGGGATGACAGAAGGTCCTGCCCCTGCCTCATTCCCTGCAGCTGAGTCCGTTCTGGCTCTTAGAGACCCTTTAAGTCAGAGTAGAACTGCCCCTTTGGCTTTCCGCTTCTTAACGCTCAGATTCTCTGTGTAGCACTTCAAATCAGTAAGGTTACTCCCCCCAAAAGCAACATAATTGTATGACTTCCCCCTGCCCCCCATGGAAATTAGCAACAAGTTTTGTTTCTTAGCTGTATAGCAAAATATTGGTAACTTCTATTTAAATTTTAGTTTGTAAGAATCAAGGAACCTGATACATATTGAACAGTTGGTGTCCTGAACGCAATCCCTGATGCCGCTGTGGCTTAGGCACTGGGTTAAACTAAACCTCAAGGTTGGCTGTTCTGCAGGAGGAAGATCGTTGTGTGCTCCCATAAAGATTTACAGTCTCAGGGTCACTCTGAGTCGAAAACGGCTTGATGGCAGCGGGTTTGATTTCTGGTTTGGTGTGGTTGAAGGGTTCAAAGGTCGGCACACTAGTGGTCATTGGTAGAATCCCTGCTTCCCCTGCAGGAGAGTGGGGTTCCGTTCCCATCATTGCTCCACCAGGGCAGCTACCGCCCCTCTAAAAGGGGAGACTTGTGTGTTGCTGCAATGCTGGACAGGGTTCAGCAGAGCTTCCAGACTCAGACAGGCTAAAATAAAGGCCTAGAGATTTCCTTCCAAAACCCAAACTGGTCAATGATTATAGATGAGAAGAGTTTGGTCCACAGGCGGTCCTGGGTATAGTACAGGACGGAGCAGCTTCTCCTTTTATTGTGATGGGGTTGCCATAAATTGGGGCCGGGGGTGGGGGCACGCTGATGACTACAGAGCATCCTTACTAAGGGCAGAATGCAACCTGTTGCTTGATGGGGAGGGTAGCTGGAATCCCACCTGCTTCTGGGTCAGGAAGATGATCTAAGCACTGATCTTACAGCCAGGCTTCTGTTCTTCCCAAAGTTTCTGTGGCAAGGTTTATAGATCCTAAAAGCATCATGAATGGTGCCACCACAAGTAGTATTGAAGGTTTGCACCTAGGGTATAAGGTGAGATTGTTTGTTTGGTTTTTGGCCAGAAGGGACCAAAAAAGGACCCAAACTGAGGTGATAACCTTGCCTCCACAGTGCCCCGGCCTTTCTAACAGGGTCACGAATCAGTGCTTTGTTTTCAATGACTCGATGTGGTGGTGCAGCTTCCTGGTAAATGGTGTGGCAGAGGCGTCTCATCTCCTCTAACTTGACAAACGGACTGCCAGGGAGTCAGTGCTGACTCGTGAGGACCCTGTTGGACAGGATCGAACTGCCCTTTTGGGTTTCTTAGGTTGTAAGTCTTTGTTACAGTAGCAAAAGACAGCAAATAATGTGTAGATTGGTAAAGAAACACTGCAGAGCCAACAGGCACCCCACCCCTGCCAACATAGCAAACTGTCAAGGAAGCAAGAAACATTTTCAGCAAGATTTCACACAAGCAAG
>NW_022111357.1:41733193-41735843 GCF_000313985.2 Echinops telfairi
GGGGGACAAACCACAACACCAGGGACCACACCTCACCTCCACCCACAGACTGAAAATGGACAGGCAGGCCCGCCTGTGGAGCAAAAGTGTCACAGGAAGGGAAAACAATAACAAAACAAGCTCCAAACACCTCGCAACGCGTTTTACCTAAACAAAGATAGCCATTAATATTGGCCCAATTTCAGTTGTAGGCTAATCCCTGCCGAAAGAGTACTGAGTGTCTCTCCAAGTACGTCGAGAGACAGAAGTCATTTGGTGACTGTCCTCAAGTTTCCACAGGCCCCTCTGTTGGCGTGTTCACGTGTTTACCACCGTATGGAAAATGCAAGGACAGGCCTAGACGCCACATCCCAGGAGACCTCCAGCCACCCCTCTGCTGATAGAACGCGTGGCTGGCGTCTGTTCGCCATCGCCAGCTGGACTAGGGTGTCTGTTTCATTAATTGGCTGTCCATGAAACCTGAGTCTAATCTGTCTTATTGACAACCCCTGGAGGATTGTGACATCTGATCACAAAATGAAAGCCAGTCATACGGCACTTAGAATTTTGGCCAAGTCAAGTGGGGGGCGTGGGGGGAGACACAATTCAATATATAGCATTCCACCCTTAATCCCACCCAGTCATTGTGTGGGAGTCACAAAACTGCGATTCAAACCAGACTCACTGTCATTGAGTCAATTCTGAGTCCTAATGATTCTAAAGACAGACGAGGACGACCCCTTCAGACTCCCAAGGATGTAAATGCTGTGCTGTAGATCTTTATGGGAGCAGCAGGCTCTTCTTTCTCCCTCCGAGCATCTAGGGCAGTGGTTCTCCACCTTCCAAATGCCGCTACCCTTTCATACAGGTCCTCATGTTGTGGTGAGCCCCCAACCATAAAATTATTTTCGTTGCTACTTCATCACTGTGTTTTTGCTACTGTTTTGAATTGGGCGATCCCTGTGGAAGGGTCGTTAAACACCCCCAAAGGGGTCGAGACCCATAGGTTGAGAACTGCTGATCTAGGGGCTTTGCACCTTGGACCTGGTGGTTAGCAGCCCGGTGCCACCAGGGCCCTGGAGGATAGGGCTTGGAGGGCCATGTTAAGCCATTCACTCCACTGCAGTAGTGCAGTCGGTGTTGTAGTTCCATGTCACCGAGTTGGTTCTGGCTCAGAGTGACCCCGTGTGCAGCAGAGTGGAGCACCGCTCAGCCCTGCAGCCTCCTCAAACCACCACCAGGGTTACATTGGAGCCCGTAGTGGCTGCCATTGGATGGGTACATCTTGCTCAGGGTCTTCTTTCTCGTGACCTGGCACTTCCCCAAAGGAGCTCTGCTGGGGTAGTGGGATGCACGTTGGGTGTTAGCAACAAGGCAGGTGGTTCAAATGTGGCTGACCCATGAGAGAACATTGAGGCTCTCGCTCCTTAAAGACTCACAGCCTCGGAGACACATGGGCCAAGTCCTCCCCTGCCCGATGAGGTTGCTATGCATCGGATGCAACTGGGTGACAGGAAGTTTGGTTTGGCTCCTGCCAAGCATGAGGTCCTCCTCCAGCACCTGGCTCCTCCTGATACCACATTAGGACTCCGGGAGACGAAATCTCAGCGTGTATTTTTAAGGAGCACTCTGGCTGTGCGTCTTCCAAGACAGATTTGTTTGTTCTCCCGGCAGTCCATGGTATATTCAGTATTCCTCCTCAGCCCCCGCATTCAAACTCATCAACTCTTGTTAGGGCTCATTTATTCATCGCCCATGGAGTGGCTGACAACGCCAGGGATTGGGTCAGGTGGCACCTTGCGATTTCACACTTTACAGATCCCTTTTGTAGATTTACCCAGTGTAATACCTGGTGTATAGTCCCTTGACCACTCTTTCCGTGAACAGTGTTGTTGTTCGGTGCCACCGTCGGCTCTGACCCACATGGCCCTGCGCCACCCTCACAATTATGCCCAAGCCCATCGTTGTAGCCACTGTCCATCCGTCTCATTGGGGGGCCTCCCTGTTTTCACTGCCCCTCCACATGATGTCCTTCTCCAGGGACTGCTCTCTCCTGACAACACAGTATGTAAGACTAAGTCTCACCATCCTTGCCTCTAAGGAGCACTCCGGCCGTACTTTTGTCCGAGACAGACCAAGCTGTCCTTTTAGCAATCCATGGTCCTTTCCATGTTCTTCTCCCCCACCACATCCAGATGCAGCGGTTCTTTCTCCAGTCTTCCTTATTCAGTGTCCAACTTTCACATGCATATGAGGCAGTGGAAATGAGTAGTAATCCCCTCCAAAAAACTTTTGTTGATTGTGATCCAAGTAAAATGAAATCCCTGAGTTGTGAGGAGGTTTGTTTTCTCTGTGTGGCGGCATCATCCACCCTGAAGGCTGTAGTCCGATCCCCATCAGCAGTGCTTCAGTTCCACTTCACTCTCAGCAAGCAAGGCTGTGTCACTGCATACCGCAGGTTGCTACGGAGCCTTCCTCCGACCCTCACGCTGCATTCTCTTTATAGAGTCCAGCTTCTCAGATGACTGGCTCGGCCCACAGATTGATTGAATGTGGTGAAATAAGACAGCCCTGAGCCCTCTCCTTTCCTGGTCCTGAGCCATGCAGTCCCTCCTTGGTTGATGCACAGATTTGGTGTGAGCACTGTGAATGAGCCTGGGCGCGGGGGTGG
>NW_022111357.1:41736415-41752657 GCF_000313985.2 Echinops telfairi
ACTAGGTCACGCATCAAGCATTTCAAAATGAGCCAGGTTCCTGTGCGGTGTGTTTGTGTTACCTCCTGCTAAGAACTGAACTCCTTCCTGTATCTTACTGCCAAGAACTTTCTGGTGAATTCTTTATCTGCCATTTTTGTGAGAACCCCTTTAGTTGCAAGCAACTGAAGCTTAAGTCAAACTGGCATTAACAGAGGTATCTGTCGGGTTGGCAAATGAAAAACATGTAAGCAAAAAGTCGCGGACTAGTTTGGGCTTGAACTACGGCTAGGTCTTAGGGCTGAAAAGCTGTCCCGGCCTCTCTCAGCTCGGCTTCCTCTGAGTTAACCTCACTCTCTGGCACGGCCTCCCCACCATGGTGGCCTCCAGCCCCCCAGGCAATTGTTCCCCTTGGAAAAAGACCCTCTTTCCCCACCAAGTCCTGGGATTGAGTCTCACTGGTCCAATTTGGGTCATGTGTCCCTGCTCCTGTCTCAGAAGCAGTCACTGTGGCTAGGCTCCTAGCTGGGAAGTGTGGCCCCTGCCCATGGGGAGTAGAGTTGGGGGTGCTGGAAAGTGTGCCCCTGCCCATGGGGAGTAGAGGAAAGGGTCATAATCAATGCCATCATAACTGATGTGAGGCCCAGCAGCATCGCCCAAGAAAACCATGGCAAAGGTACCTCTTCCAGACTCTGAGGTGGCCACTAGGCAAAGGCAGAGCTGACACCACTCTCTCTGATTGACGATGCTGAGCCGAGAGCTGTCAGCTTCACCAGGACCCTCACTGTGCACGAAAAGCCACTCAACCCGTGTCAGTCGCTCCCTGCTGGCTCTCATCCTGACAGCTGTGTGCTCGCTTCGGGCTCCGCCACGTCACGGCCCATCTCCCTTCTCATGTGTGTCCCCTCGGCACACGGATCAACCCTGTTGGACACATATTAGGAAAAATCAAGGGAACTTAGGAGCTCAAATAAACGGGAGCCTCAAAAAATGTGTCGCCAGAAGTTGGAGACTTTGAAAGTGATGGGAGACTTCTGAATGTGTTGGGAAGCGCGGGCTCTCGCCTTTTCATTGTGGCATTTCTTCATTCCTGCACCTCACCAACAGCCCAGCTGTGCAGAATGCCCCACAAGATTGGCTTCGTGGTCGTCAGTTCATCCGGACACGAAGACGGCTTCAGTGCCAGGGAACTCATGATCCATGCGCCGACTGTGAGTGGATGGCGGTCTCCCAGGTACGCACTGGGGCGGCAGGGGTGGGGTCAAGGAGGGGTGCAGATGGATCACTGACGGAATGGTGGGTTCCTTTCAAATTAAACTTAGGTTTTCATTGAAACTCAGACATCAGAACCACAAGAGAGTCAACTTGTGCAGCCGATGCCGACTCATAGCAACCGTGCAGGCCAGGTAGAACTGCCCCGTGAGTGTCCCAGGGGCTGGCTGGTGGTTTCGAACTGTTGACCTGATGGGTGGTTAGCAGCCCAACTCGTAACCATGATGCCACCAGGGCACCTGCATTTAAAGACAGTAAACATTATAAAGATGGAAAGCAGTACCTTAATGTTGTAAAAGGCTCAAGATGATTCTTTTCAGAGGTTGCTTTCCCCACCCCAGGCTTCCTTGTGGACCCCATTCCCCATACCCCCCTGCCTATGTGAGCACTGATGTTAGGAAGGAGCAGAATCGCACAGTGCTCACTCTGTGTCCCGACACAGCAGGGTTTCCGCAGACTCTGACCCAGACAGCCTGATATTCCTTTCCTGCCTTTCTCCCCTTCTTCACCCCTTTCCCTTTGCCTTGGGCCACATCAGTACTGGCATTGCTTACCCAGCAGCACACACAGAGACAAGGGCTGGTTCACTGGTGGCTTTACCCACAGTGGGCAGTAGGGAGGGGACTGAGGCATCCTTGTCGAGACGTGAGGATGGCCTGGATTTCTGGCTGGTGTGGCCACTGCACAGTGTCAATGCCGTTGCCGGTGTGGGGGAAGTGGAGGGGGAGGGGGAGGGGAGACTGGTAGGGTAGAGTGGAGCAAGGGAGGGAGCTGGTCCTAAACAGGTGGACAGCTCAGTGCCTGGCAGAAGAACTATGTCGTTGGGATTCAGACTGCTTGGGGCTCCTAAGGTGTGTGCAGAAGGAGGGGCGGCAGGTTTTGGGGGAAACCTGGACAGGGGAAGGAGCTCCTACGGTGGGAGAACCAGGTGTGCACAGTGCCACAGACACTTGGTCCGTCCGGCACAAAATCCCTGAAGGCTGAGCAAGGCCAGGAGCAGGAAGTGCACGTTGGTGAAGGAGGTCAGCGTGGTCCTAGCAAGAGTGAGCCAGGCATGGTTGGGTGGGACCAGGGCCCTTGAGGCATGTGGAGGAGAATGGGAGGGAGCCTGGGGCTGCAGACAACTCCTGTAGGAAGCTGGGCAGAGAACACGGATCCCAGCAGTGCTCCTGGAAAGGGGCAGGGGCCAGGAGCCGGCCCTGAGTGCTGAGCAGGGAGTGCTGGAAAGGAGCCCCATCTGGCCACCAGCACTGGGGCTCCTGTGGAAGGAGGGCCAGCACAGCCTGGTGTGTTGCTGGGCTTGCATGGAGGGTGCTGGACGTGCTGTAAAGAGCCATCCTGGCCTCAGAGCTCCACCGACCTGCCACTTGCCAGCTGAGCGCACATGGGGGCGCAGTGTTCACCCCATCATGGCCACACATGGCAGCCGTTGATTACTGCTGTCGTTCTCTGGCTGCCGCCTCTCTTTAAAATGTGCCGCAGCAGTTCTCTGCCAAAGCCAGAGCTCCCGTCCGGGCCGTGTCAGGGGCGTTCTCTTCCAGCACTGAGCAGGAGCTAGGCTCGGGAAATATGATTGCTGCCCGTACCCGACGGCCCAGGCTTCCAGGCGGAAGCTGTCTTCTCCACGCATGTGGGTTCCTGTGGGAAACCCTGTGGCTCTGCCTCACTCACTGGCACAGCCACTTACTGCGTTCCCGTCTTCAGCTCACGATAAACTCCAAGTTTCACTTCAAACCGTGTTCTAGCCACCCAACAGCGTGCAGGCCACTCAATAGCATCTTGCTTCCAGGCTTGGGCTCCCACTCTGGGAAGCCCGAGAGGTCAGGAATGATGTCAGCCCTCTCTGAAGCTGCTCCACGGACACGTGCACCTAGCAGACTCGTGACAAGTGCTGATTTCACAGAAGAACGGGATGCTGGCATCCCGAGCCCCTCTGCGGTAATCACTCAGAAGAAAACACAAGCGTATTTGCTTTCAGGTTTTGCCCGTTCCCACAAGAAATCGTTCTTCAAATGGTGGAGAGATGTCGAATCCGAAAACTGCAGCTGCTTGCTCACCAGTACATGATCTCTAGTAAAATTGAGTTCTACATCAGCGAAAGCTTGCCCGAATATTTTATGCCGTATCAAGCAGAGCGCTTTCGAAGACTCGGGTAAGATTGACATTTGAAAATGTATAATGGTAACACTTAGGCCAATTCTCCTGAAAGCAACGAGATACAAATGACACCCCCTTACTTGTGGCCTAGTATGACTTCGTTCCTCTGGGCTCAGACTGCTGTGACTTTTAAGGACTGTCTCCCATTGAGAATGGGCCCCCTTATCAGTAGTGGGCAGCTCTGCAGATGCAGGCCTGCTCTTAGGACTGGTTAGAATTTTCCATCTGGGCCCTTGGCTGCTTTTTCTATTCTAGAAGCCTTGTTGAAGACAGGTGCTTTGCCTCTGCCCTCCCAGGTACGTGTCCCTGTGTGATAACGCAAAGACAGGCTGCAAAGCCCGGGAGCTGAAATCTGTGTACGTGGACGCTGTCGGGCAGTTTCTAAAGCTGATATTTCACCCGAACCACGTCAACAAGTACAACATCTACAACCAGGTAAGTAAGAGAAGTGTGGCGTTAGCCCTGGTCTCACTCGCCACCCTCCTCCTGGGAGTATGTAACCCTCGGCCAGAAAATCAAAACCCTCTTTGAAAGGGTGTCTTTTACAGGAGAGTACTAAGTTCTGGATCTCTGCTAGCTACTGCAGCAGCCACTGGCTACATGTGGCTCTTGTCTACTGGAATTATGGATCTCCAAATGGAGGTGCCATCAGTGTCCAAGGGATCGTGGGTTCCAAAGACTGACTATGGAAAGAGTGTGAGCTGTCTGCATCGGTGGCATGTGGAAGTGATGTGGAACCATTGAGCCCGGCTCAGCTCGTGTGACCACGCATACACAACAGAAGGAAACACCACCGGGTCCGGCACCAGCCTCACCACCTCTCCAGTGGGTCAGCCCCTTGCTGCGGCCAGAATGTCAGTCCATCGCATTAAGGGTCGTCTTCTTCACTGCCCCTCTACTTGATAAAGCATCATGTCCTTCTCCAGGGACTGGTCCCTCCTGATGACGTGCCCAAAGTGTAGCTATCCTTCTTCCAACACACATTTTTTTTTATTCTAGCAGTCCACAGTGTACTCAGTATTCTTTAGTAACACCAACCCGTCTGTGGTCTGTCTGACCTGTTGTCCAGCTCTCACATGCGTAGGAGACCACTGGAAATACCATGGCTTGGGTCAGGTGCACCTTAGTCTTCAAAGTGACATCCAAGCTGCTCAGCACTTTCTTTCTTTTTTTAATCATTATTATTGGGGCTCTTGCAGCTCTTTTAACATTCCCTACATAAGTTGTATCAAGCCTGTTTGTACATATGTTCAACACTTTCATGAGCTCTTTTGCAGCAAATGTGCCCAGTTCAGTACATCCTTTCATTTTAGGGTTGCTGCTGCCAATCCTGTTGACTGTAATCCAAGTAAAATGACATTCTTGACAGCCTCAATCTGCTCTCCCTTTATCATGACGTTGCTTATTGGTCCCATTGTGAGGGGCTTTGTTTCCCTTCTGTTGAGGTGTGATCCACAGTGAGGACTGTTGTCTTTGATCTTCATCAGTAAGTGCTTCACGCCCCCTTCACTCGCAGCAAGCAAGGTTGTGTTGTGTCATCTGCACATCACAAGTAGTCGGTGAGTCCTGCAGTCCCGGTGCTTCCTCCTCCTTCACAGACCCCAGCTCCTTCGCTTCTGTGCTCAGCTTACAGATTGAATAAACAACAGCCAGCACCCACTCCAGCAAGTCAGCTGTTCCAGGGCATAGTGACCCCACACGGGGTCTCCAAGGCTGCAGATCTTGATGGGAGCAGAAAGCCTCATCTTCCTCCCTCAGAGCCACCTGTGGGTAGCAGTCCAGCAGTTACCTGGCAGCACCACCAGGGCTCAGTATGGTGAGCGGGTAAAACCCTGCACCACACCGTCCTGATTTTGCCGTATCCCCTTGTTCGGGTCAAATGAGCACCTCTTGGTCTATATGCGAACTGTGTTGCCTAATGCATGTTCTTTACTGAACCTCTCTGGCTTCTCACACCCATTGCAGTGGCTGCACCGAGCTCACACAGTTCTTAATTGACGGGTTTTGTAAGGAAGTTAACGAGTTGTAACACCAATGAGAAGTGCTCAGGGTTGAGTTGTTCATCAGGACATGGTACCCAGTTCTGCCAAGTCCCCTAATAAACACCCCCAGAGCATACCACTCTTCTCTGAGCAGCAGCCCAAAGGAATTCAGGCTAAGCTCCTTGGTCAGCAAGCCCAACTTCCCCAGTCAAGTACCCAGAGGTGCCCCACTCCACAAGCCAGTGTCCTGCTTAAAACCACCCGGCTCTGCTTGCTCCATGGTTAGAAAGTCCCTCACTCTGTGCCATGCTCCGGCTCCTGCTGCTGTGGTATCGCCGTCGTCTGGATGAGGGAGGTTCCCTGTTCAGGGACCGCAGGTCTAGAGAAAGCTCCACTCCTGGCTCTTGCTGGTAATGAGTTCCCTTCTCCTGCTTCTCAGAAGGCTCATTTTATACACCTGAGGCAGACACTCCAGGGACGCCTAGTCCCAGGTACTCACAGGTGAAATCCTATCAGTGTGTTCCCCCACCTTAGCAGACCCATGCAGGGAGAGGGCCTTTGGTGGGAGTTAGAGACTTGAGCTAGAAGAGCCACACTCAGTAGCCACTGCCCCTGCACAGGTCACATGAGAAGAATTAAGTGTTTTGGAATTCTCCTCTTTGCTGTGTTATTGTCATTTGTTATTATCCACACAGTTGAATTCCTTAGCATTCGCTGTCAATAAAACACAAGTATACATCTTTCTGATAGCCCTTTCTTTCATCCCAGAGCCCTCTGACATCAAGAAGGAGAGCCCTTGTTCTACAGCCTCCTCTCAATCTGCCTTGAATTTCTGGCAGGGCCTGCTACAACCATTTTTTGAACCATCTTCAGCAAAATTTTAGTTGTGTGATAGTAACAGTATTACTCAATATTCTTCACATTTGGTTGGCTCCCATTTCTTTGGAATGAGCATTAACATAGATCTCTTCCAGCCAGTTGGCAAGGAACTATCACCCACATTTCTTGACAAAGGCATGTCCTGTGCTGCCTCCGTTTGTTGAAAATGCCCAGTTGGCATTCCATCATTTCCTAGAGCCAGGGTCTCACCAGTGCCTGAAGTGCCACTCCGATTTCTGCCTTCGCCACTGTGGGTTCTTGTTCACGTGCTGCCTCCTAAAATGATTGGAGGTTGGCGAATTCTTTTTAGTACAGTGGCTCTATCTCCCTTCTACCTTTGATGCTTCCTGCATCATTCAGTGTGCCCCCATAGAGCCCTTCTCAAATATTGTGACCAAATATTCTTCCAGCTTGAGAAATTCCAAGTATCTTTCCTCTTGGGCTTCCCAAGTCCACTCTCTGCATCTTCCAGAGTAACACTGTGCTTCTCGAGTCTGCACCGCTGAAACCGCCTTCTGTCCCGCTTTGACGCCATCATCCCTTCCTTTTGATCGAGCTGCTCCGTAATCAAGAGCACTTTGATGGACGACCGCTTTGATCTCCCCCCCCCCCCCAACCCCACCCCTGTCTTTTTAATGAAAGCATTGCGTGACCAACACTGGAGAGTGACTCTCTGCCTTCTCCCTCCTGCACTGCATCGACACTACTGACACTGTCTCAGGTTGCACAGTTAGGCTACAGGGGTTTCTAGGGCGGCGGGCAGGCTGTGGGTGAAGGAAGATGACTCCTTCCCAGGTGAGTGTCCCTGACCAGACAAAATGATGAGCTAGGTTGAGTCATGTTTTCGTCACATTGGCTAACTTACCAAGAGCGTCTAGATAGGACCTCCATATTTAAGCTTGAGTGGAAGGATCATTGTGAAATTATTTTAAAACGAGACTTTTGTGGGGTGTGGGGTTTTGAAGCTATTGTTTTAAAGACACTTAAAGAGTAAAAACCATTGCTTGGTTCAGTATGCTATGACTTTACACGATTTATGTAATGCACTACTTCTACATGTTACAGTGTTTTATAGTGAAGGCATGTCGATGTATACGTATGTATTGCCTCATTTGACAACAGGAGATGTCAAGGGTTTGAGGAGAGAGAGAGTCATCCCAGGCATTGTGCACTTTACTTCCATTGGTTTAACTCTTTCTCAGGTCGCCCTGGTGGCCGTCAACATCATCGGAGACCCTGCAGACTTCAGTGATGAAAGCAATAGTGTAAGTTGCAGACGTGCACTTCCTGAAGAAGGAACTGGATTTAGCAGAGGATGGTTTTCCTTTTGGTCCCCTAATGTGTCCTCTTAACACTGACTCCCCGAGAAACTAGAACCCTTGAACCGAGTCCTGGGCATCTTTACATCAAGTAATCTTTTGGTTAAGGATTTTATGTTGTTCATTTCTTCTCCCCTGAGATGCTAAGAGTTCTTCCTCTCCAAAGACTTCTAGGGAGAAGCTCATTGATCACTACCTGGGGCACAATGCAGAGGACCCTGCTCTGGACGGCACGTACACAGGGTGAGAAGAGGGCCCTTCCCGTGGGTTTCAACAACTTGTCTTAGAATCCTGGAAATCAGGTCATATCCAGAGGACCCTGGATTTGAGGGCCTCTTAATTCTGGGCAGAGCTTGATAAAGCCACTGATGGGATTGTCTTAAGTGTGCTTACAGATTGAGGTCAGGGTTTTATCACGTGCATCTTCTTTGACTGCCTTTCAGAGCCCCCTTTCTTGTGTTGTTCAGGTATTAGGGTCTTAAAATGCACCAGAAGAAAGATGTGTCAACCCTCCATTGACCCAGGCAAATTCATCTTTAAAAATGAAAGGTATCTAGGAGACCCAAGCAGGAGAGAAATGAGGCTTTCTACTCCTGGAAAGAGTTACAGTGTTGGAAACCCACAGAGGCAGTTCTACCCTGTCCCATAGGGTCGCTCGATAGCAGTGAGTGAGCGAAGACCCACATTACCAGGAACCAGAGGCTTCATCTGATATATGCTTGAAAAGTTTCTTCTTCAGACGTCCGTCCGTTTCTACCTGCTAGAAGGTCTTCATGTTAAAACGTCCCTCCTGCTAACAGTTTGATGCACTTACTCAGCCTGCTGTCTTTGGAGCTTGAGTTGGTAAAGACTCCTGCAGGGTCAGGAGGGCACTGAGAGCCAACCCTGCCCCGAGTAGGTCTCTGCCCCTGCCCCTGCCCCTTGGGCACCTCCTCGGAGCGAACAGCTTCTCTAGCACCCTGTTCTGAAAACACTGCTCATTCAGGCAAGGCACATGGTTCCAACGATGCCTGAGGTGAGCCACAGAGGAATTCAAAATGACAGCCCAGTCCTCTTCTCGGGCAGCAGTTTCCCAGCAAAGAAAAGACGAAATGCTTACATTGTCGTCGGCATCTGCTGTCACTTTACTCTCTCCTGTCTGCTAACTGCCGACGGACCCTACAGAGTCCTGGAACCAGGCTCTCCTTTTTCCCAAAAAAAGGAATCAAGTCCCTCAGCAGTTGCCCAGGAGCCGCTGGCCAGGCTTTCCCCCCTGCGGGCAGTGCACCATCCTCTCGTGGAGGCTGCTCCCCAGAGAGCACCGACTGAGAGGGCCGCAGGCCAGCGGCGCCAGTCCTGGTACGGGTGTTAAGCACTGTCGTTCAAAAAGGGCCATGTATTCATAAGACCAGGAGCCCTCGTGGCACAGTGGTTAAGCACCTGGCTGCTAATGGAAAGGTCAGCCGTTCAAACCCACCCAGCAGGATGTAGGAGAAAAGTCTTGGCAATCTGTTCCCACAGTGGTTGCAAACTAGCAGACCCTCAGTGAACATCCATCTCTGACCTGCAGGTGAGTCTGAGGCAGAACCAGCTCCCCCGGCAACCACGTCCTTCCAACATCTACCAAGAAGCTGTGCATTCTCTTACAGGGTCTCAGTCTCTACTCGGCCTTCCTGGGTCCCACAGAGTCGTGGCCTCAGCCCTTCTTACCTTTCAAAGTGGTGACTTGGGGGTAGGAGACAAATATGAGCAGGAGCAGACAAAAGAGGGTTTCCAAAAGTTCACGAGAAACCTAGGTTACCCATATCGTTTAAACCGATCTTTTTAAATCAGAGGAGCCAAATGGAGGCATAGGCCGAACTCTGCCCACCTTGTCTCATCCCCCAGGGTTTTGTGAAGGTGACCTGAGACAGCTTTGAGAGAACCCCAGCAATTAAGGTCACGCTCTGGGCTTAACAGGACAGGAAACGCCCTAGGTGGCCACTAGGGGGCACTCTGAGCAGAGGTGGACAACCTTGCTCACCCAGAGGGCCTGAAATTCCCCCTGGGGCACCACGTGGTGTTATTTTTCCCTTGTAGGATTTACCCAAGGAAGTGAAGTTTTTGTCTTTATCTCTGGGACTTCACCGCTAAGAAATGTAGACATTAAGGGGGTAATTTACAAGGGAGCTTCAAAACCTTTGTGCGGACATTCCATGATCATCTCATCCCATTCTCCCACCCACTTTTGGAAGCCCCCTCGTAGGTTAAGCTCCAGGAGAGTGATCCTGTGGGCACATGACCCCGCAGCATTGCTGCCCGCGCTTGCCTGGGCTCGGGGACACCATGCGGCGGGCGGGCGCATGTGCTGCAGGGACTCCGCCCCTCTTGGGTTTGCATCGATTACTATACAGACTGGCCAGTTCTGTCTTGCACCCAGTAACAGTGTAATGAAAAATACCCTTCTGTAAAGAGCAGTCAGCCAGCGGCTTATCTCCTGTCGTTGGCACCACGCACACACTGGGAATTTGACTCAAAGAATGAGTATTTTGTCGAGTACTTGGGCTGACAGTAGTGCTGTTTAAGTCTTGGGTGTGGGGAGAAGCTACCTCTGGCCTGACTCTAGGATTCGGAAGGAAGACTCGGGTGCTCCGGCACCCGGAGGGCCTGTGCAGGTCGCTGGTGTGGTCATCTATCCCTGGAAGATGTAGGCTCGATGGCGACGACGTTGCGTTAGCACTCAGAGATGAGGGCACAGCTTCACAGCTGTCAGCTTCCTGCTCATCAGAGCCCAGTACCTTGTCCTCAAACACGGGTGCCTGGGCCACCTCAGACTGACCAGAGGACAGTGCTGGTGGCCATTTGCTTCCTTCTGTGCACTCCTCCTTCCTGCCCCCAGTTCTACAGGTGGTTCACAGCCTCTGTCGCAGCCCAGTGCCAAAGACGGAGCTCAGTGCAGAGTGGGCTCTGAGTCTTTATGGGGACCGTGAATGGATGGGTGGCTGCACCCAGCGTTGGGAAGCTCTGTTAGGTGGGTTCACAAATGACTGGGCACAGGGACTGTGGGACCATAAAGGCCTGCTCCCAGGTGCGAGCTGTCTCACCAGAATCGGGGACTCCTCCCCGGCACCTTGCTTTCCCACACGGGCGGCGCTCAGGAGGTGGGATGGCGAGACCTGCCGGCCCCTGGCCTGGGCACACACTGCCGGCCCCGTGGCGTGCCACCAGCTAACCTGAGCTCTAAAAGCCACTTCTCTTTGTCCTTCAGGAAGTCCGACTACATCTCTCCACTAGATGACCTGGCTTTTGACATGTACCAGGACCCCGAGGTCGCGCAGATCATCCGCAAGCTGGACGAGAGAAAGCGGGAGGCTGTCCAGGAGGAGCGCTACGATTATGCCAAGAAACTAAAGCAAGCTATTGCCGACTTGCAGAAGGTAGAACTTCCGGAACAGGTTCCCGCTGGGTACCTGGGAGGAGTTTCGGGCCCCGTGAGCCCAGCGGTGGCGACGGCATGTTAGAACAGATGAGCTAGTGGGGGTCCGATGGCGTAAGCAAAACGAGCAAGCGTGCACGACAGCCCTCGCTGCTCTCGCTGCCGCTGTGGGAAGGGAAGGGCAGGGCAGGTCTGTCACCTCTGTGAGGCCTGCCCCCGGCTCCTCACAGAAGGCCGTTGCCAGTGCCACTGGAGGGTCACAGGGATCTCTGCAGGTGGGCGAGCGCCTGGGGAGGTATGAGGTGGAGAAGCGGTGCGCCGTGGAGAAGGAGGACTACGACCTGGCCAAGGAGAAGAAGCAGCAGATGGAACAGTACCGCACCAAGGTCTACCAGCAGCTGGAGCTGCACAACCTCATGGATGCCGAGCTGGTAGGTGCGCAGAGGGGCGGTGGGACCCCCGGCTACGGAGTTCTGCCGAGTGTGGTCATGAGCAGGTTCCTGGGAGGGGATGGGACCCTGAAGATCCTGGGAGTTTGCCAGGCTCGGGCGGCTGCTAACCTCAGCAGTGTGCCTCCATCAGGGGCCTTGGCCTGGACAGGTTCTCTCAGGAGGGCTCCCCCTCTGCTCTCAGCTCCCCTGTCTGGGCAGTGGTTGTGGCCCCTCAGTGCCGGAGGACGAAAGGAGAGACGGGGACATTAGTGGCTTCCTGCCCGTGGGGAGCGGGTGTCCTGGGAGACAGGTATCCTGCCTCTCACCTGTGGAGCCCCCGCTGCACGCCAATGCCAACTGATGCCCCGTGAGGCTCGGTGCATACCCCTGGTCCTCCACTCTGACCCAAGATGCAGCCCCTCTGTGCTTGGTGCCCCCATGTTTGAAATGAGGGTGAGCGTGGAAAGCAGGAAGGAAGCTAGTTCGTCTACAGCATGAAGCCCCCTGCCCATGACAGCTAGGGCACAGTTCCTGTGGATCCCGGTATGGAATCAGTCCAGCTTCCTCCTGGCCTGCCCTCCTGCTGTTCAGCTTCTACGGCCATACACACAGACGCTGCCTGGCCACGGCCCGTTCTGGCTGTGGGGTCCCCACAGAGGGGGCCTCTGACTGCCTGGGGCATCCTTAGTGGAGATGGTCACTCGCTCCTAATGTCTTCCTTTTGGTTTGAAACTTGGCCACTGTGTGGGCGAGCCTCTGCCCGCGCTGCCTTTCCAACCCATTGCTGCTGTGGGAGAGACAGATGGGAGTGCCGCTGGAGTTAAGCGCCTGTCCCTTTTCCCTTCAGATGAGAAGACCCTTTGATGTGCCCTTGCAGCCCCTTGCCCAGCCGGGCAGTCCTCGCCTTCAGAAATCGCAGCCCCAGCTGCTGCAGCAGGAAGAAAGGCTGAGTGAACAGCAGGCCGCGGAGCCACCCATGCCGGAGCAGCCCTCCTCGCAGCCGCCCGCTGCCACCGGCCCCGGCCCGCAGCCCAAGAACAGCGTAGGTCCCCGGCCGCCTCGGGCTGTGCTCCCCTCAGTCCAGGGCCCGTGTCGTGCTTGGGGTGGGAATCGCCAGGTGGGAAGGAGGAGCTAAACCAGGGGACTGACCATGTGCTCGCTTAGAGTTCTCACACACACACACACACCACCACCCCCTGCCAAAAAGCCCACAGCCACCTGCCCCTTTGGCCACGTGTTTAGAAGTAGGCTTGCTTCTTGTTTCTAAGCAACAAACTGAGAACCTACTAAGAGGTTTCACAAAGTTTTGTGGCGAAATACCATTCTCTTTTAACACCATTGTTCCAGACTTTTTGGTGCCTCCTCTTATGAGAGATCTCGTTGGGGTGGTGGGGGAAGAGGGGCCGGAAACCATGATGACTCCTGCTTCCACACTCCCCATTCAGTGGCCCTGAGCTCGCTAGTGGTGACTCTTGATCAGGCCTGTGGTGCGAGCGGGAAGGAATAGGAACCCGAGCTCTTTGGTGAGCCGGCTCCTCCTGTGGAAGTCCAAAGGACTGCCGTGGAGAGCAGGGGCCACTCTGCAGGCCTGGCCTTGCTCCCGTTCAGGTGGAGGCGTTGCCCTATGACGAGCGGCCCCTCCCAGCCATCTGCAAGCAGCAGGGGGATGCCCACGTGGAGGACGACCTGAGCAGCAGCGCGGGTGTTAGCGAGGCGCCCCGAGCGGGAGTGCCGGGTGTTCCGTGGGAGCCAGAGCCCCTGACGGAGAAAGCCCTGAGAGAAGCCAGCTCTGCCATTGACGTGCTCGGGGAGACGCTGGTAAGACATGCGTGTGTTCACACGTCCCTTTGTGTGAGTGCATGTGAGAGAGCGAGGAGGAAGGACAGGCACCCCAACACTGGACAACAAAACCCAAACCACACTCGCTGCCATCTGGCCGACGCCAGCTCTGTGAGCAGCCCGCGGGGCAGGAGAGGACGGCCCACGGGAGCTTGCAGGCGGTGACCGTGGGGAAGGGGAAAGGCCCGTCTGTCTCCCAAGGAGCGGCTGGCCTTCAGATCGCAGCCAGACCCGTAACCACTGCGCCACAGCACTCCATAGGGATCTTGATTTCACTTGGCCATGTTGAATCCAAACAGCCTTTCATCAACTTTATGAGATAGAGCAAACACAAATGCTGAGATTCCATGACTCCGCGTTCCCTGAAAACTAGATGTTTCTTGTTCTCCTTCATGGAGCGGTGTTGAACATCACCTCTCTCCTGCCCACCGCCAGCTCATCCCGGGAGTCAGAGCAAGTTGCTGCTCGCAAGAACAAGCCCACTGGGTCTCTTCCTCTGTCCCCAGCGTTAAAATCGTTCTCTTATGGGGACTTTTAATGCTCTAGTTCCATATTCTAACAGAGTCTTAACATTTCCATCTTAGAAAAATGACTTCTCTGAATGTCTTTATTCTGTGGAGGTTTTATTTTACAAGACAATTCTGCATGGAACAGAGAGGGGGCGGGGATGGGGGGGGGGGCTTTCAAGGCGCTGATCCTGGAGGGCGATGGCAGGGCGTAATGAGATGCTGACTCTTTGGGTGAGACAGGCCTCCTGTTTCCCGTTAGGTTGCTGGGGCCTATTCCAAGACGTGGTCGTACCGGGAAGACGCGCTGCTTGCTGTGCATCAGAAGCTCCTGGACATGCCCGTGGGGACCCCGAAAGAGGGCCTGAAGAGCGTGCTGAGAGCGGCCGTCTTCCTCGTTCACAGAGCCGCGAAAGACACGGTGACCCCTGTGAGTGCCCGCAGCTACAGTGGTGCCCGCATCGGCGGGCGAGGCCTGTGAGGGGCCTGCTCAGCCAGCATCCGCGCTGGCCTCTGGACCAGCGCAAACCAGGCTGCTCGAGCAGCAGTGTCCCCTACCTGCCGGGAAGCCCAGGCTGAGCGCCCCATCCAGTCCGGCTTTGGACAGTCTGGGCTTGAGCAGCCGATCTTGCCACACCCTGAAGCCAGGGCTTGGCAGAGGTTTGATCTCCACTTCGCACCTACTTTCAGTTTGTCTTACTCCTCTTGAAACCCCAGGGCCTGAGGAATGACCGATGGTTTCCTCCAGCTCCAGAAAGGCCTTACGCGGGCCGTGGAGCCACCGCACAGGTGCCTACCTGCAGGAAGGAGCGAGCCTCTTGAAGCAGGAACCTCGGGGTTCTGGCATCAGGGGAAAATGTTAAGCCCGCCAGGATGGAGTGACGTAAGAGAACATAGTCCCCTAGCAAGGCCTTGGCACTTAAAGGGCAACATCTTGGTCGGCTTTTAGAAAGCGGTTTGTGATACACTGTGGACTTGGCCCTAACAAAACAAAACAAAAGCCTCCTTTGGGTTTTATCTTCACTATTTGCCAATATCCAGCCAACTGGGGAAATTTTATGCTCTTACTTGGTTTATGTTCACGCCTGAGATCAGAAATGTAATTTAAGAGATATGCTCTAAGCCACACTTACTGCCTGTGAGCTTTGTACACCCCGTGAAGGAAGTACTTCTGAAGACAGGTGACTTCCAGCCCGCTGTCTCCAGCCCTCCGGACGCGGACAGTGTCAGTGTCGTGCTCGTACAGAGCTGGGCATGAGGCAGAACCAGTCCTGGGGGGCAGCGGCAGTACTTCGCTCACAGGAATCGGGGAGCCTTGGTGGGGTGGTTATGCATCCGGCTGCTGACCGCAAGGTCAGCAGTTCAAAACACCTAACTGGTCAACAGGAGAAAGGGGCTTTGTACCCCTATAAAGAGTTACAGTCTCGGGAACCCACAGGGGCGGACCACTGTGTCCTGTAGGGTCGCTATGGGTCGGCAGTAGAAAAGTGGTAAGACTGCACCCAGACAAAACGCAAACACACTTGCAGGGCCCGGGAAAAACAGCATTCCAACGCTCCGGGTCCCACTCAGATGGTAGATTCCCTGGTGCCTTTGGCTGGAATTCAGCCACAGTCATGGTCTGTGTTTCTCCTTTTGTGCAGGTCTTCCAGGCTTCTCTGAAGCTGCTGAAGATGCTCATCACACAGTACATCCCAAAGCACAAGCTGAGTAAACAGGAGACGACCCACTGTGTGGAGAGAGCCATCCCCACCCTGCTCACCAGGACCGGCGACTCCTCCAGTCGGCTGCGCATCATGGCTTCCAACTTCATCCAGGTGGGCTGCTTTCCCGCCTTCCCCCCACCGCGCTCCCCACTGTGCTGTTCACACCAGGGTGCTAGCCAGCGGCCTGACCTCATGGGCTGGTGTCGCCTCTCAGCATCCTCAGTTCTGCTCACTCACCTGTCCTCAGAGGCGCAGACACTCCGAAGGAGAAAGTTCACCTGAGACGGGAGCTTTGATGAAAGGGGGCAGTTTCCCTTTTTCAGCGCTTCTCGTCACCATCAAAAGCTAATCATATTAAAACAAGTACAATTATAGTGAACATTAAATCCGACTAGAGAACTTGGCAGGGCAGAAATAATAAGCACGTCTGCATCTGAAAAAGTTCATCCACTCTACAGATGCACTTCTTTAGGACAACTCTTGGGGGAGGTGCTGCGTAAGGGTTTAGGGGCACACAGTTCCCCAGTGGTGGGAAGGAGATTTTCAGTGTTTGGAGTAACCGGCACATTCATTGATTGCAGGAGTGGTTAAGCTCAGGGCTGATGCATAGGCTTCAGCACGTGCACACGTGCGGAATTCAGTACAAAATCTGGTGGGTGTTGATCGCTCTCAGGATAGGGGAGTCCAAAGCTTCCAACCAGTTTCCCAAGCGAAGAAGAGCAGATCGCGGTGGTGGTGGTGGAGGTGGTGGTGGAGGTGGTGGTGGTGGTGGTGGTGG
>NW_022111357.1:41755401-41761372 GCF_000313985.2 Echinops telfairi
CTCACTTGTTTTAAGGCCACAGCAATTTCTGAGTTGGTGCTGACCTCATCTGTTCGTTTGAACAAATTCCATAGGATATGGATCAAAATGCGTCTTTTGTTCATCAGCGTACCAATTAGCAGACCTTAAAACACCCCCACGTTTGCGCACCGGTCTGTCGTGGAGGAGGTTGGCCATTGGTAGCTCTCTGAAGAAGGCTGCCCTCTGTTGCTCTTTCCTCTCCTCAGAGGGCCACATCGGCACAAAGACTGTTATTCCTGCTGGAATAACCTATTATTCCATACAGGCTGTCACCTACAGACTTATTAAAATGGACGTCTGTCGATTTTGCAACTCACATGCTGTAGTACGGAGCCCTAGTGGTGTAGCGGGTTAGACTTTGGGCTGTTAACCACAAGGTCGGTGGTTTGAACCTATCAGTTGCCCTATGTGAGACCCTGGAGCAGGGCTGCTGGAAGTTAAAATCAACTCACTATCAGTGGCACACGTCCGCAGGTCATCATTCCTCACCTTCTCTGAGTCTGCCCAATGGAAGGATAGACCGCAACCCTGGGGAGACTGGCGCCCTGGAGATGTTGAAGTCTGAGTGGTCCAGGCATGTTTTCATAGCACAGTCGGCACCACACTGCCTGGACACACGCCCCTGCTGTGTTCCCGAGGGCGTTTATAAACTCAGTACCCTGTAGAGCTGCCAGCAGCAGTGCTGCCCACAAGGTCTTCCGCAAGCACTGTGTGGCATTCCATTGTGTCTGTGGACCAATTGAAAACAACTGCCTTATAAAATGGAAATGGAGCCCTGCCCCGGCACATCTCTAAAGCTTTCCCAACCCCAGATGACCCTGATTTTATCACTTGTGCGCAGATTCTCGATTTTGCTTGGTTACTGTGTTGTCTGGATACAGGAGCAGGTGGCCTATGGTTTTACGGCGACATGACACACACCCCCCCCCTTACTTCCCTATTTCTCCTTGGGACATAACCCTGAGGCTAAGACTGACACTGGAAAATGCCATGTGGTGATGTTGGCTTTTACAGGAAATGGCCTTATGCAAAGAAGTGAAGTCTCTCCAAGTTATCCCAACGTACTTGGTCCAGCCATTAAAGGCCAACTCTTCAACCCACCTGGCCATGAGTCAGCTGGACCTCCTGGCGAGGCTGCTGAAAGACCTGGGCACCGAGGGTTCGGGCTTCACCACCGACAGCGTGATGAGGGTAAGCAGGCCCCTGGAGCACTGCCGCTGAGTCCCGGCCCCTGGAGCACTGCCGTGTCTGACTGGGGAGGGAGGGAGGGAGGGAGGCATCAGTGCCGGTGGGTGAGTGATTCCAGGAAATAAGCGGTGTTCGTAAGTCTTCCTGCTGTTTGTGATGCTGTTCACTGAATGAAACTGAACTGCAGTTTCCTGTGACTGGGAGTGTGACGGTGTGTTGAAGAGTGTTGCTTTATCCGTAAGAGAGCGCTGGCTCTAGCATCACAGAGAAGGTCCAGTCTAGGTACGCATATGTACTTGCAGGGCTTGGCCAACATGATGAAACAATGCAAGTTATAGGAGAGACCCTTTCTGCTAGTCGAAAATCCCCATCTCCCAATTTCAGGCGTGTTGAAGATGCCTGTGTTCGTCCAGCATCCTGGCCAGCCGTGTAGGTGATGAGTCTCACAGCGAGAGCTGTCCTCGGTCCTCCGTCCGGTTCTGCCTCGGAGGAAGAGGAGCATGGCTGTGCAGGAGTCCGGTGGGGTCCCAGGGAGCCCACAGAACCCAGAGACTGGATTTGGACCAGGCATGATGAAACTTAGGCTCGGGATGGGCAGGATCATGAAGACAGATTGATACACATCTCTTTACTAGTCGGGGTGTGAGGTAGACATATTTTTTTCGTAAGCAGGCAACTTTGAAATAAACCGGCCTCTGGAAGGACTCCCAGCCCCGGGCTTCCAGACCCCACAGGCTCCCTGTGCCTCAGCCTCCTTCTCAGTCTGCTGTGCCCATTCTTCACCTTCCTGACTTACAGCCAAAGCACCAGGTGTGTCTGGTGTGCATACGCCTCATCCAGGTGTACACCACCTGTGGATTCAAGACTCACATATGGCAGGGGACTTCACAAAGTTCATGGAGAATGAGATTTCCTGTGAACTTCTTGGAGCTCCCTCTTATGTCCAACTGCCTGATCAACCTCTCCACGTGACCATTAGCAAGGCCCAGACTCAGCATGTCCAAACCCACTCACCTCCCCCTCCCTCCCATCCTTCCCACATTCCACTCCATTCTCCCATTTGCCCAGACCACAATCCTGGAGTCCTCTGTTTCCTCTGTCTCAAACCTCTGTCAACGCGTGTTACGGGATTGCCCTTAAGATTCATCAAGAGCCTGTCCATTATTCACCCTCCTCTGCTACCAGCCAAGCTTCCTCACCCTGCTCCTTCTTCCGGTCACAGCACAGCAGTCCGAGAGCTGCGCTTAAGGGCAGCTGAATCACCCTGCTCCTCCGCTCAGCCCGGCTGCTGCTTCCCAGCTCACTCAGAAAAGCAAACTGCCCCTTCCTTCCTGAGCTCATCTCTTGCTTCCCAGAACAATCCTTCCCAAGGTCAGCCTATTAGCACCCAAGCACACCACTACCCTGCTTATCCCCATCCGTGTCTCCTGGTGCTGGGCCGTCAGCTCCGTAGCCCAGGGCCCACCTTCTGAGTTAGAGAAGGCAGCAGCCACTCAGCTGTTGTGCTCCTGCCGAGCGCGGCCCACCAGATTCCCTGCCTCTTTGCTCAGTGCCCTTGCTGCTCACCACATGCCACCCCCCACCCCCCAGCCCACCAGCATCAGAAAGCTCGAATTAGGGTCATGCCTAGGTCAAGATGCCAGGCAATGCATTCACCCCAGTAAACCAGGCCAGGCTCAGTAGCAAACTCTAAAACGTTGGTGAGTGGGCTTTCTCGTCCTGGTCGGTGGAGCTTGCCAGGCTGGGGGCACTGTGCATCAGGAAGTCATCTGGGGCCTTAGTTTCACCTGTGATCTCTGAGAGCCCTAAATAAAGGCAGGTGAGGAGAGGGGCCTGTGGGAAGGGGTAGCCGAGCCCTCCCTCCCCCTGTCCATTGTGCTTGATGACCCCACGCTGACTCAGCGGCACTGCATCAGGGTGAGAGGCACAGGCCTATAGAGCTTGCGATTGTCTTTTCGACCATCTCTGTTCTGCCGGGAAGAATTCTCTCAGAGGAGGGAGATATGGATAATCTGGGAAGAAGGGGTGCCGACAGGGAGCAGGTCTTGGCAGCTGGAGGGATGGAGGCTCCTGTGTCACCACAGAAGTGCTGGCCTCGGGCTGAAATGGGGACAGCATCCTGTTGGCCAGCGGAAGTCGCTGAGCAGTGTTACGGGTAGGAGAGCAGAGAGGCACATCTGTGAGGACCCCAGAAGTCTGCAGGAGCGGCTGGCCCAGGGCCTGGTGGCAGCTTGGCTGTACAGCTTCTGGCAGTCACATGCCTACAAAGTCTCTGGTCCCCCGGCTTCACCTGGGAGTCCCGAGGAAGCAGCTGGGGCTTGGGCTTGTATTCTGTATGTGTGCACGGACAGCAGGAGGGCCCCCTCAGCCTGCCTGGACACGAGGAAGGTGGAGGCAGAGGCTGGTGGGGGCAACAGATGGGTCTTGGGGGTGAATGGTGTGCATAGGGATGGACGGGAGGACCCTGTGGGTGGAAGACTTGCTTGGAAAGGGGGGGGCGGTAGTTGAGCCAGAAGGATGGGCAGTGGCAGAGTGAGGCCTTACGTGAGTCCTTGTTGAGGTATTCGGTGATTGAAAACAACAGGATCGGGTGAAACCTGAGTGGGCGCCCAGACAGGGAGGTGGTTTCTAGAGGGGAGAACACCCGGGACTGGAGGCTGAGGGGCCCGGCATCATGGTGGAGCTGACCAAGTCACCCAGCATGTGCCCTCAGACTGGGCCGGGCCCACTGTGTTTGGGGCTGGGATCCTGCAGAGGTGCCAGGGGATGAAGTAGCCCGGTCCAGAGGGGAGGGTGGACGTGGCTGCTCATACGTGTCGTGCAGACAAGAAGGAAGGTTCCCAAAGACGAGCACAGTCTGCCACTTGCCGTCTTTAAGCAACAGCGGATATAAAAATGCTCCCTGCTTCTGTGTGAGGATGCACCCTGACCAATAGGCTGGTCTCTGTGGGAAGCACGTGGTCTCCATAGAGCGCCGCCTCCAGAACTGGGGGACCCCAGGGTATGGGAACCCTGGGTAGATGCAATGGCTAGGTACGTGGAATGGACGATGTGCACTGCTGAGTGCCAGACATGCTTCATAGTGCAAATGTGATGTTTACGGCCAATGCTCATTGAGTATGCCAGGCAAAGGGCAGAGCACACAACACATTGTGTAGACCCAAGATCCGAATCGTGGCTGTCAGACCGCGGGTCGGGGGAGCTGAGAGGAAGAGATGGAGTTCTGTGTGTCTGTTTACCTTGTCTCTGTTTTTCACATTGTGATATACAGATAGTCCCTTGGTGCAGGAACAAAAGAAGCTGTCCTATTCCAAGAATCACTGACAGCAAGCCCCGTCCCGGCTTTCTGTTTAGTTTGCAGTGAGTGCCCTGGCGCACCGAGTGTGTGAGGTACGAGAGGCAGCAGTTAGAGTCATCCTGGACCTGTATAAACAGCACCAGGCTTTCGTTCTAGAGTACCTGCCGCCCGACGACAGCAACACGCGCAAGAACGTCCTCTATAAAACCATTTTTGAGGGATTTGCTAAGATAGACGGCAAGCCGACCGAAGCTGAAATTAGGGTAAGCTTGACATCTGGGAGGATTCGGGCTCTTGTGGGTTCTACGGGTATTACTGGACACGATGATCCCGGGAGCGACATCCTGGCTCTGTCCCTTTGGGCCGGGGAGGCCTTCCCACTCCCCAGCTGTCAACCGCGTCAAGGACAGTCCTGTTCTCCCCTTCAGTAAGCGTTGTCTTGAATGGAGAATTTAATACACTTTCGTCCTATCACTGGTCTGAATGATATCGCACAGGCTGAGACGCCCTGTCCTGAGACCGCTTCCTCTAATGAGAAGAGCATTGTCTTCACAGGTCCAGAGAAAGGCAGCCACAGAAGAAGCGGAGAAGCAAAAGAAGGAAGAGATCAAAGTTCTGCAAGACCAGTTGGCAGCACTGAAGGAGATCCAGGCGGAAGTCCAGGTGGGCGAGGCTAATGCGTCTGCCTTCCCGGTGGGTAGAATGTGTGCGCTCTACGGACAGCCTTGGAGGGTGGAGAGCACAGCACATCTGATTCACTCTCTGAGGTGGGGACAGATGGGTGTCTCTGCATTGCTGTTTGAATTGGGTTTGGGACACATTTTTTAAAACACCATTACCCGACAACCCGCCGTGTTCTTTGTCCACCTTGTGCATCCGCAGGGGTGGGAGGGCACTGCTGTTCATTGATGTTGAGCTGGTGGGAACCATCACTGCAGCTTTCGATCGATAGTCCGTATCAAGCATTTGAGCCTTCTCTTGACGTGGCATGACTTGTCTCTACTTCTTGGGAGCTCTTCCAGCATCATTGGGGGCACTTCGTATGGGCCCCATGGTGTTGATCAAGGTTTACAGTCCTGCCCTAAAGTCCGTGATGAAAACTCAGCCCGAGCCATGAGAGAGCCCTTGTTACTGCGAGAGGCAGACTGCTCCCTCCCAAGATGACTGGGAAGTCTGTGTATGCAAATGCACCCAGGCAATTCAAGCTCCGGTTGTCGATGACAGTGTGTCTGCAGGGAAAATCACAGTAATGGTTCCCCTAAAAGCTGGAGCCGCAGAGTAGCAATAATGGACAAGGGGAAAGAGGCCGATGGGGAATGGGGACCAAGTGGGAGGGAGGCTGGGGTCCGTGATGGGAGCCCTCCTAGGTGGTATTGTCCAGGGAATGTCCACCTATGCCATTATTAATGTTTTACAGTGAGTAGGAGAGGAGAGTTCTCAGTGATTAGCCTAAGGCTCTGTCCC
>NW_022111357.1:41762992-41765391 GCF_000313985.2 Echinops telfairi
CCCCCGGGGGGCACTCACTCCTTAGTGTGAGGCCAGTGAGCTCGCCTTCTCCAGGATACAGGAAAGTTGCCAGCAGGGCCAGTCCAGGCCAGGGGCTCTTTGGCTCTTCACCCCAGTAGGAATTAGAGGCGTTTCTGTCACAAGTGCACAGGAACCTCCCTCAGCAGTGGCCAGAACACATGGCCAGGGAGCCCACGAGAAGTGTCTCTGTGACACATTTCCTGTCGGCCTGATGACGAGGTCAGAGGTCGAGCGTGAAGGGACCGGGAGCTGACTCATGCAACACACTTCCTTGGTGGCCAGTCTTTTCTGGACCCTTAAGCAGGTGGCCCCGCCCATGAGGACAGACCCAGGACTGGAGCAGGGGACGCAGGGCGCTGGAGCATTTAGGAGCGGGCCGATGCTGCTGCCCCGGGCTGGGTTTTCACGCATCCCTGTTCTGTTCCATTTCAGCTTATGTATTTTCTGTGGGGAGAGGAATGAGGCCTTCACAGAGGAAGGCCTGGACCTGCATTACTGGAAACACTGTCTCATGCTGACCAGATGTGACCACTGCAAGCAGGTCAGTCATGTGGGCCTCACCCAGCGCTCCTGAGAAACCCAACCAGCAGCCTGGCCACTTTGGAAGAGTCGTCAGCGGGAATCCTCTGGGCACCAACCGCAGGCACAGGCCCGTCGCCGTTGTGCTTTGGGTGCTACTTTTCGAAAGCCCCTTTGTGGAAGTGGGTTTGTGGTTGTTAGGGGGTCTCCTCCCAACCCCTTCTGTGTCTGAGCCCATTGTTGAGCTGCTCTAGCAAGCCGCCTTGTTGAGGGGCTGCCTCTGCCCCTCTGCTTCACCAAGCCTGGAGCCCCTCCTCCGACTGCTCAGTGTGTGAGACCAAGTCTCACCATCCCTACTTCCTCCAACGCAGATCCGTGCGTTCGTTCTGGACGCCCTTGGCCTGGTAAGGTTCTCCCCCAACACCTTGAGTCAGAGGTGGCCGCCGGCTTTGGCGTCCTGCTGTGCTTTCGTATGGAGCTAATGCCAATCCCGTGGGTAGAGTCAGGCACCCCTCGGGATGGCGTCTCCGCTTCTCACATTTATACCGGTTGAAATGTGAGTGTTTACAAATCATAAGTGTTCGAGCTCGAGGGATTATCCTTCAGACACACTTGTGTACCTGCCACCCCAGTCAAGAAGCCAGCGGACCACCCCCCAAGGGAAACACCCCACCACTTCCCCTGGAGTCAGCTCTCACGCATGGCTCTGGCACGTGTGGCCCAGGACAGCTGCACCCACGTGTTCCCAGTGAAAGGACCGTGCCCTTTCAATAGTCTGCCACACCTTTCTCTGAGATGCCTCTCTGTGCATTCTCGAATGCGTCCTGCTCGGGCTGTGCTTGGTTTCCTCACTGGACAGTATTCACTTACTCAGCTGCCTGCTGGGGGCTTCAGGGTGAGGCTGTCTTCAGGAGCACACGTGGATGCACAGACCAGGAGCGGAACTGCTGGGTGTGCAAGTACCCCAGTTTGTCTTCCAAAATGGGCACCGCTCGGCCCAGCAGCAGTATGTAAGAGCGGCTCCCTGCCCCACCAGACCAGCACTGCCAGCCTTCCGCACATGCTGCACTTGGGCCGCACTGGGTGGTGCTCAGGACCTCCTTGGCTTCCCCTTTGGCCTCTCCCTGATGACTCGTGAGGTTGAGCACCTGTCCGTTTTGTGAAGCACCTGTGCTCGTCTTTTACTGTGTCGGTTGTTTTGAAGTTGGGCTGACTGTCTTTTTCCTGTTGACATGACTTCTGTATACAAAAGTGACAGGGAGGCGCTGGGTGATCCAGACAGCGAACATGCTCAGCTGCTTACCAAGAGGGTGGCAGGTTGAGCCCATCCAGAGGCACCCTGGCAGAAAGAAAGGGCTGGCCCTCTGCTTCTGAGCTCTCACAGAGGGCGGCACTGGAGGCCTGGCTGGCTCTCAGCAGCTGAGCTCACTGAGGGCCGGCTCTCCCACTCCGTGGACGCTGTTCCATCGCCTTCAGGGATCGCTCCCATGGTGACATGGTCTGCCCTGCCCGCCATTTGTATGCTTGATGCTTTTGTGCCCTGTTTAACCAGTCACCCAAATTGTCAGTCTCTCTGGCGCAGTAGCACTCCCTCCTTCCCAGGGTACCTGTTCAGGCTGAGGAAGGCAGGCTGCACTGGGCAGCTCCTCCCCGAGCAGGTGATGGGGCAGACCAGCGTTCCCTCAGCACCGTGCAGGAGGCTGGGCAGGGACTTGCTTGTGGGGTCTACACAGGTCTTTCCAGGAAGATGTCTGCATAGCGAGAGATCTCTTCCCACTCTGGTGTGATTCTCTTTCTGGCATGTTCTTAGGATAAGGGGGTTCTGAACTCGGGGCTGCACATTGAACATGAGCTATCCT
>NW_022111357.1:41766082-41770222 GCF_000313985.2 Echinops telfairi
TGCCCACAGCCACACCCTACCCTGTATTCAGAGGGCACAGTGCTCCAGCTCACGTTCGCGCGCTCTCTCTCTGTCTGTCTCTCTCTCTCTCTCTCTCCCTTTCCCTCCCTCCCTCCCTCTCTCCATTCACTTACACTCACCTGCTGTCTTACCAGGTCATTCATCAATGGCTTTACTATGGACTCTGCACGTAGTGGTGCAAAGCATTGAGTGGTTTTCCTTACTCTTGCCATCACTCGTCCGTCCCCTGGGGCCTCCCTCAGGGCACCTGGAAAAGCCCCGGGGGTGCAGTGCTAACCAAAGTTCCACGGTTCAGACCCCCCGGGGGGCACTCACTACACTCTACGTGACAAAGGTGCAGCGGTCACCATGACCGTGCTGCGGACAGTTAGCTCTGTTCTGTGCTCCGGGTCACTGTGAACCAGAATGGATTCCACAGCAGTGTGCTAGTCTGTGCTCCGGGTCACTGTGAACCAGAATGGATTCCATTCTAGCAGTGTGCCAGTCTGTGCTCCGGGTCACTGTGAACCAGAATGGATTCCACAGCAGTGTGCTAGTCTGTGCTCCGGGTCACTGTGAACCAGAATGGATTCCACAGCAGTGTGCTAGTCTGTGCTCCGGGTTCTGATCTGTGCTGTCGGGTTTGTGCTATAGGGCTCTAATCTGTGCTACCGGGTTTTATTCTGTGCTGTAGGGTTACTGTGAATCAGAATGGATTTGACAGCAGTGGATTCAGATGACATCTTGGCCAGATTCTGGAGTATTCTGATCCCTTTTGATTAATAAAACAGCCCAGCCCAGTTTTGGAATTAAATTTCACATAAAGTGCAATGCCCTCCTGCTCCTCCCTAGAGAGCCAGCCTGTGATTTGACGAGGAGACGTTTGGTCACCCAGGCCCACCTGCCCATCTCACATCAGGGTAGAGGCAGGGGAGGGAGGCTGGGGCCTCCAAAGATGACTGGTTGGCAGTGCCCGCTTGTGTCAGGCATCAGGCGCTGAGCCCTTATGGGGGCCTCTGCCCATGGGCAACCCAGCCCTGCTGCACTTGGCTGCAAGGTTCTCATGCAGGTTCCCAGATGTGGGGCCAGCAAAGTAGCTGGGCCCCACCATACCTGCAGCACCCTCCTGACCACACAACACCCGCCCGGGACGCAGGGGGTGCAGACCTCGGGCGTGCTCCGTTGGCTGGGGGCAGTGTGTACAGGCTGCAGAGCCACCTCCTGCACTGTGGCTGGCTGCTACCCCTCACCTTCGGCATTAGCTGTACGTTGTCTCTGGTGTGGTAGAAGCAGCCAAAGCTGCCTCAGTGGCCTGAGAACACATGTCTCTGATCTCTCCTCCCCTTACAGGCATGGAAGGTTCACCTGATGGGTCCTGCCGGCTGCACCATGAACATGCGCAAGACACACGTCCTATACAAGGCACAGGTGCCTCCACTGGGTAAGCTGCCCGTACTCTGCCGCCATTGCCCCCAGTCTCCCTCAGCGTCTATGAGGCCTTCGTGAGTGGCCACTAGCTCCTGAGGCTCCCCAGTGACCCCAGGGTACGCTGCTGTCTGCGTCTTGTCCTGAAGCAGGTAGACAGGTGAAACTGGAGTACTACACAGATAGGCCACCACCGGTTTTCTGTCAGATTTAAGATGTCCTACAGTAAGATCTCAAGTGTTCTAGTTGTTGAAAAAGACCTTGGATCCACACCTGTGTGAGGAGTGGCCCGTGTACTGCCGTGTGGTGAGAAGGGTACTCAGTGTGTTTTGCTCAGGGATTTGGCTGCCTGCTCCTCACAGCAACCACTAACTGGGGAGGTCCAGGCCCAGACGTAGCCCGCCCTGAGTGCATCTCGCTCCTGTGGTGTGGTGGTCCCTGGTCTTCTCTCCCTGCCTTCTCTCGGGGTGGGAGTGCTGACTGCAGGGCTGACCGCTGCCTCGGTCCTGCTTCCCTCTGGGACCCAGCAGGCACCACACGGAGCTCTCTACTTCTCTCTCTGCCCGCAACCCCGTACACATGCTCAAGTGCTTGCTCTCTTGATATCTATCTCCATCTCTCCCTTTGCATTTTCTCTATCTGATTCAGCCTGACACTGTCCATGGTTCTGATATCGACCTGCACAAGTGGACAGCGAAGGCACATCCCTGCACCCAGCCTCCCCAAAGCAAACCAAACTCACTGCCATCGAGACAAATCCGGTTTATAACCACCCTGTAGCACAAGGTAGAACCGCCCATGTGGGTTTCCAAGACCATAAATCCTCCCAGGAATATCACCGTCTCCTCTATGTGGGCCCCGAGTCTCCCTCCTAACACGCTGTGTTCTCACTGCAGGTAAAGGCTCAGCAATGGCAAGAGCAGGCACCTCGGGGACCAAGGCTGGAAGCAAGATCCCCACCCCAAAAGGAGGCCTGAGTAAAAGCTCCAGCAGGACATACACGAAGCGGTGACACGAGTACAGAGCCCCTTGTCACCCTCCGTGACCAGGCAGACCCTCGGACTCAACATTTCTCCTCCAATCAGCCTTTGGGGCCGGCACCACCAGCTCCCACTAAACGGTGGGTCTGGGCCTGACCACAGTGCCAGGATTCCAAAGCGCCTATGCGTTCCTGGTTCTGACCTCAGTCTTTGTGGCCACGCCACTGGCTCATGCTTGCTGCGGACAGTGGAGCAGCGGGTTAGCACAGCATCCATCGACAGCACTCCAGGAGCGGCGGCCATCCTGGGACACTCCCTCCGACCCTTGGCATCTTCACCTCCCCACGAGGGGGCTGTCCTCAGAGGACCCCAGGAGGCAGGGGAAACAGCAGTCCCAGAAGAGCTTCTGTGGGTTTGCTTTGACTCTGATGACAGCAACGGTCTCATCTAATTGTCCTTCCCTCTGCTGCACCGTCCCCTAGCCCCCCACCCACGCAGCACAAGAGGGCTCAGCACCTCCAGCACATGTGTTTGCCGCTCACTCAGAATAAAGGTCAGAGGGCAGTCGGAGCAGAACAGACGTGACTGAGGGCTGCTCCCCCAGGCTCCCCTTGCTGCCTGGCTTGGTGGGTCATGACATCTGTGCCACCTTCATTCCCAGCACAGCCCTGGCCTGCCCAGCCGAGTGCACCCCAGACAGTAAGGGCAGCGCAAGTATGGATTGGGGGGTAGGGAGGGGGCAGGAGGGGGTCCCTCCTTCTTGGAGAGGCACTGCTGATTCCCTACCCGAGCGAGTCGTTAAGGAAAAAAATTATGACATTCTTTCCTAGCTGATTGTCAGTGCATTCGTCAGAACCAGCCTGTCCTACCAGCTGGGGCGTAAATACAGGTTTGCTTTTCATTCTGACTCGAGCAAGAACACTTCGAACACCCTGACCCTCAGGACGAGCCTGCCCACCCTGTGCGCTGAGGTGCATCACCTGGGCCACGCGAGTCGCTCGCACTTGGAACTCATCTTCAAGCAGGTTACTTACATGAATTTAAAGGACCAAAACCCCGCTTAGCGTGGCGAGAGCCGACCTCAGAAAGTGCTCTGTAGACCCGCCCCTCAGACCCTCCCTGTGGAAATGGGCCCCAGCTTCCTGCCGGGCATTTCCTCTCCAAGAGGACTGCTCTGAAATGCCACTGCCTCCCCTGCAGTGCCCAGTCCACTAGAGGGGTAGGAACGTTTTCGCTGTCTTCAGCACACAAGTGTACCCCCGACCCAGCAATAAGGATTATGCTTACTTCCCGAATGTTACACGGACGGGCTTTCAAAATGACAGAAATGCTTGGGATTGATGAAATGTGCATCACACAATTAGGGTAGAAATACTGTTCAGTTCCCGTCCATGAGAGAACAGAATGCGCAAAGCTCAGGACTAGTGGAGCAGTGCACCCCGAGTGTCTGTAGCCATGCGTGTGCAGGAACTAACCTCCGTTTCCGGCTCACTAAAACCTCCTCACAGGACTGGCCGAGAAGACTGAGCGTGATGAGATAGGCCAAAACCACGCTCTTTCTAGAAACCACTACATCAGGGATCACAGGAGGGAGAAATCACCTTGCAAATCAAAGTACAGATGCCAAGATGTGTATCACGTGATGTTTTAGGCTTTCAAGGGGACATTAGCCATTATTTTCTAACCCATTTGTAACATATAAATGAAAGGCTTCTGAAATAGGCCATTGGGGGGG
>NW_022111357.1:41771588-41775399 GCF_000313985.2 Echinops telfairi
ACCTTAGTCCTCATAGTACCCTCCCTGCTTTTCCACACTCTAAAGAGGTCTTGTGCACCAGATTTACCCACTGCAGTGTGTCGTGTGATCTCTTGACAACTGCTCCCGTGGGCATTGATTGTGGATCCAAGCAGACAAAATCCTTGACTATGCAATCTTTGCTCCATTGATCATCATCATGTGACCTGTTCCAGATATGAGGATTTTGGTCTTTACATTGAGCTGTACGCCATGCTGAAGGCTGCACTCCTGGATCTTCAACAATTGCTTCAAGCCCTCACTCAGCAAGCCAGGTTGTGTTGTCTGCATATCGCAGATTGTTAATAAGCCTTCCTCCAATCCTGCTGCCACATTCTTTATTTTACCCAGTTTCGCTGATGATTTGCTCAGCATACAGATGGAGTAAGAATGGTGAGAGGATACAACCTGATACCTTCCTGGTTTTAAACCATACAGTATTTCATTGTTCACAGAACTGCTTCGTTATCCATGTACAGAAGTTCCACATGAACCAATGGAGTGTTCTGGAATTCCCATTCTTCTCGAGGCCATCCATAGTTTGTTAGGATCCACACAGTCGAGTGCCTTAGCACAATCAATAAAACATAAGTAAACATATTTCTGCTATTCTCTGCTTTCAGATCCATCTAACATCTGCAGTTGTACCCCTTGTCCACATCGGGCCTAAACCTCTAGCAGCTCCCTGTCAATATAGTTATGCAACCACTGCTGCGCGGTCATCAGCAAAATTTTACTTAGATGTGGTACTAATGATCTGTGATATGATTTGAGCATTCGGCTGGGTCACCTTTCTTTGGAATGGTTATAAATACAGATCTCTTCCAGTCAGCTGGCCAAGTATCTGTCTTCCAAATTTCCTGGCAGAGATAAGTGAGTACCTCCAGTGCTTCATGAACTTGTTGAAACATTTCAATTGGTATATTCCATCAATTCCTAGAGCTTTGTTTTGTGCTGTTTTGAATGTCCATCACTGATACCTTTTTTAATAGCACAACTATATACGTGGACTTCTACCGATGGAACGTGCAGAAATCAAATGACTACATCTGTGGGAAGAGATAATGGAGAAGCTCACTATCAGAGCTAAAACGAGGCCAGGGCTGACTGTGGAACAGACCATCAAATACTCACGTGTAAGTTCAGGTTGAAAAATTAAATAAAAAAATTAAAACAGGTCCAGGAGAGCCAATACATGATTTTGAGTCTTTCCCCCATCAAGAGCATCTTAAGAACACATTTGTTGCACTGAACACTAATGACAGAAGACCCGAATAGCTATCAGAGGGCATCAAGACCATCATTCAGGAAGAAAGCAAAGGTTATTAAAAAGACAGAAAAGATCTAAGTGGATGTCAGGAGAGACTCTGAAACTTGCTCTTAATCATAGAGTAGCTAAGGCAAGTGGAAGAAATGATGAAGCCAGAGCTGAACAAAAAATTTCAAAGGGCAGCTCAAGAAGACAAAGTAAAATATAATGAAATGTACAGTGACCTAGAGTTAGAAAACTAAAATGAACTTACTCAGCATATCTTAAAAGCACTAAAATAAATCAAACGAAAGCTTTCAACTCAACGTTATGTCCCAGGATCAGAGCAGTCCTTTAGCAGCCCTGACATCACCCCTTTGCTGAAGATCATCCAACAAGGATCGCAGCAGCACACTATCAAGGAGCTGTTCAGGCCGGTTCAGAAGAGGGCATGAAAGGGGCCCTGGCCCTCTGCGTCGGCATCAACTCCATGTCAGTGAGCTTGTGTTGCCATCATTGCTGACGGTCAGCTGAGTCAATGGCACCTAACGACAGCGTGGAGGCAAAGAAGCTGAGTGCCAAAGAACAGAGTTTACGCCTAAAATGGGCCAGCTATTCTGTACCCCTAGAAGTCAAGACAGCCTGGGGGCACAAGGGGCTGGGGTGGGGGTGTCTTTTGTCTGGGGGCTGCTTACACAGATGTGTTGTTTGAGCAATACTCAGTCACTTCCTCACTAAGTGCCTTACCTGTACATAGCATACACATCCGCAAAAACTCAGAAATTTCCAAGCAAAACGACTGAAACCCTGTAGAAGAGGAGTTAATGAAATGGTGCAGAGGAAGAATGGGGGGGGGGGGAATTCGAGAGAGAGCACTCCCTCTTCCATTTCCCCTAGTCCAAATGCCCTGGACTAAATCACAAGATAGAATAACTAGTTCTTGCCTGAACCGTTTCAAGGAAACCTTTTATTTTTTAATCCCAGTATCTATGCCGCACTCCCAACCAATTACAACAGAATCTCTAGGTGTGGAACTGGGGCGTCTATAGTCTGTGATCTACCAAAACAAGCAAACTCAACTGCCATCGAGTTGATGCTGACTCACAGTGAGCCTGAAGAACAGGGTAGAGCCGCTGCTGTGGGTTTCCCAGACGCAACTCTTTACAAGAGTAGAAAGCCTTGTATTTCTCCACCAAGTGGCCACTGATTTCAAACTGCTGGCCTGTCATTTAGCAATCCAGTGTGTAAGAACTGCGCCACCAGACTCCTCTGATTTACAGGTGATTCCCAATAAAGCCCACTGCTCTTAAGAGCTTGACCCTGGGTCCAGAAGGCAGCCTGGTGGGCCATTCTGGTGGAAGTGGCCCACGTAGGTCTTGGGACCTCAGGTCCCACCCTTCCACCAACCTTCCCGGAGAGATGAAGGCTGACTTGGTGAAGGCCATGGCATTTGGTCCTGCAGAGGAATCCCAGTTCCAAGACTCAGCACCAGGTTGTCAAAAGGGGAACTAGCTAGCTCCACCCATGTCAACTGTAAGCAAAAGCGACCTCAGCAGCAGCAGAAAGTTAGAGTAGAGTCACTGCAAAGGAGATGAAGAGGGTCCCCCTCAAAAGGTGAGAAGGGCACTTTAAGCATAGGCAGGATCGAGAGGTGAGAGAGGACCTTGTCTAGACTCTAAGAACACTTTTTGTTTTTAAAGGAACCCTGACTTCATAGTACTTATTCATTGGGCTCTGAGGTTGGCCATTCAAAACCAGTAGCCGCGCCATGGGAGAAAGATGGGGCTTTCTACTCCCATAAGCACTGTCTCAGAAACTCAAAGGGGGTGGTTCTACCCTGTCTTACAGGGTCACTATGAATCAGTGAATCGGCATCGAATTGCAGTGAGTTTGGTTTTCTGAGTTTTGAAGAGGTTGCTTATGCGTTGGGCTGCTAACCACCCAACTAACCCCTCTGAGGGAGAAAGAGGGGGCTTTCGACTTCCATAAAGCATTACAGTGTTTCATAGGATCGCTAAGGGGCTCACTGCCGGTGAGGGTTTTTTGCTGTTTCGAGGTGGTGTGGGGGGAGAGGGGTCCCAGAACTGCTTTCTAGTTCGTTACTAAGTCTGTCCTCGGGTTTCTTTCTCATTTACCTCCGGCTACCACTCGGTCAGGATGTCTTGCGTCTTACCGCCGACTCTAAACCTGGGGTGGCCGCGCTGAACGGTTCCCAGGCTACACCTCCGGGTAAGACGTCTCGGGATGTCCACCACCCAGCCCGATCCCAACATGGGCACATTCGCCAGCCTTGTCTTCTCCGGGCCCACGGTTTATTTGCCCAGCCGGCAGAATGCTCGCTCCCTTAACAGAGCGTTCGCCCCCAGCCAGCGATGTGTCCATTCCCTCGGCCGGACCTAGTCCCTGTCCGGCCCCAGGCCGACCTTGGTGACTTCCTCTTCTCTATGGTCCAGACTGCGGCTCTCTAGCCTCGGAGCCTTTGCTCCATGGTTTCTTCCGGTCTGGGCCGGAAGTGACCCGCCGCTGCCCGGAAGCACCTGCGGC
>NW_022111357.1:41776506-41784085 GCF_000313985.2 Echinops telfairi
TGACTTCCACCCCGCACTGTTGGTTTAAAAACCTCACACTCCAGCCCCTATTGGGGAACATGGGTACCAGGAGCTATGTTTCTTTAGGGGCCACACAAATAATAGTAAGGAGACCTACTGGTACAATGAGTTAGGTAGTTCAAGCCCACCAGCTCCTCCACAGGAGAAAGATGAGGCCGCCTGCTTCTGTACAGGTGACCAGGTTTGCAAGCCCTGTGCAGAGTCACTGGAGGAGCCCTGGTGGTTACCGGTTGGGCTGCTAACTTCAAGGTCAGCAGTTCAAAACCACCAGCCTCTCCTCTGGAGAAAGATGGGGCTTTCCCCACCTGTAAGGAAACTCAGAGGGGTACTTCTGCCCTGCCCTGCCCTATAGGTTGGTGATGAGTCGGCATCCACTTAGTGGGAGGGCAGTGAGTTTGAGTTTTGTTTTTTTTGTTTTGTTTTGCTTTCAGTTTTTTAATATAGGGTGATTTTGTGAGTTGAAAATGACTTGATGTCACTGGGTTTGGTCAAAGCGATGGTAGCATAAACCTCTGCTGTCTTGCCTCCCTGGAGGGGAGAGATCAGAAAGAAGCCCCGTGGCTTGAGCACTGAAGACCAACTCCCAGACCTTGTAGCTGTGGAAACCCTGCCCTTTCCTTTCCCCCTCCAGCTATTTGGAGCAGGAAGCCAAAGATATGGCTGTCCCACAAAATGCTATCAAGGCCCACCAGTGACCTAGCTTCAGTGTCCCAACCACTGGCTCTCAGCCTGGCTTCCCTCCTTGGTGGAGAAATAACGCAGCGAATGCTCCTCATTTGCTCTGGTTGCTGACTCGTTGGGCTGAGTGAGTCAGCCACCAGTGGTGAGCTAAGGAGGAGGTGGCCTCCGGACATCGAGTCAGCCTGGGTTTTCTGGTGCTCTTTAACCTTGAAACCCATGGAGAATCGTGCCCCTTATTGTCCCCATGGGGCTGAAGAAGCATTGTAGTCACTGAAAACTGCCCCACCTTGGTCACTAACTTGTAGCAGGGGCCAGCATGAATCCAGTTCCCAACTGGAAGTGATGCCAGGCCTTACCTTCCTGCACTTGTTCTCCTCATTCCTAACGACTCATTTAAATCAGACCTCATCCCCAGCCACCTGAGGCGGGGTCCAAGAGGAACAGCCTCGAGCTCTGGAATCAGCCCATCTCCCTGCATTTCAGACCAGCTGAGCCCTCTCTCTGGCCCCTTGGCCTAGGTCACAGACTAGAAGGATTCCATCCTTCATCGACTGCCCATGCAACAATTTCCTGTCACTGAGCCCTACGGAGCCGCTCCTGGCCAAATGGACTGTTCTGCCAGACCCCACCTATGGGTTCAGTTCTCTACGAGGGTTCTCCAGTTCACAGGCTGCCACCTATCCTTACAGTTACCCTCTTAGAGTCAGAAAGCAGACATGGAGAGAGACCATCCAGCACCGTCTGAGAAGGTTTCCAATGTGTGGCCTCCGTGTCCCCAGGGGCATGCCTCTCCCTCTCCCCTACACGGGTGTTCTTGGGAGCTCACCCCCGTTTGGGGCCTCTCTTCCGTGGGTCGGTCGGTCTGCAGGCTTGCCTGACTCTTCGGGAAAACGGGCATGTTGATTGCTTAGATTCTTTTCAGAAACGAGAAGGGAAGGGCCAAACCAACTTTGTCCCCCATGTGGATGGGACGTGTGCCTCCCAAACTCCGCAGTGGACCAGGGCAGCAGGAGCAAACCATCCGGGGTTCCTCCTGCTCTCCCAAGAGCCGCGCCCGCAGACATTGCCCGTCACGGGGTTGTAGGGTGACAGTGTAGCCCCACATCAGGGATTCCTAGTGTACGACGACTGCAGCCCCTCCCATAGTTCACAGAGGGAGTCAGCAGTGATCGTGAAGCCTCTGTGACAAGAGAAATGGAAAGGGGGTTGTTAGGTTTGTTAAGCCCTTCCCCAGCTTTCTTTTGTTTGGTTGCCGAAGCATCGGGACCCATTCAGAGGCATGGTTTCCTCTGGGCTGATCTCCTGTAAAGCTGAGCCAGCACCTCTGAAGAGGGATGGGCTCATCTCAAGTTTGCCACAGCTACAAAGGTAAGTGCCCCGCCATAGGTGGCTCATTCCTCTGAAGTGGACAGCCTATTCCTTCTTCGTCGTCTGTTCTTAGTCCGGGAGCTCTGCTGAAACCTGTTCACTTTGGTGGACCCTTCTGGCATTTGAAATACCAGTGGCATTGCTTGCAGCACACAGGCCACCACTGTATGACAAACTGACAAGTAGTGGGAGAACCTTGGGAAGACAGTTCCTGGAACACTGAGTTGTGCTCCTGTGGAGCCTCTCTGTACCAAGAGGCTCAAGAGGCAGGTGTACAAACAGAACAAGGGGCTACCAGGTGGTTTAGAATAAGGAGAGGTGTATGTCAGCATTGTATCCTCTCACCATCCTTACTTAGTCTGTGTGCTTAGCACATAACCAGAGAAGCTGGACTATGAAGAGGAATGGGGCATCAGGATTGGAGGCCGGCTTGTTTATATCACACAACCCTGCTAGCTGAAAGTAAGGAGGACTTGAAACAGTTGCTGATGAAGATCAAAGATCGCAGCCTTCACTATGGTTACAACTCAATGTAAATCCTCACAACTGAACCAATAGGTTGAAGTTGGATCCACAATGGATGCTCATGGAAGCAAGTCAAGAAACCAGTGTCACATTGCATAGGGTAAACCTGCACAAGACCTCTTAACGTGTTGAAAACCTGAGGGTTACTACGAGGATTAAGGTGCACCTGGCCCAAGCCATACTATTTTCAGTTGCCTCGTATGCGTGTGAAAATTGGACCTTGAATGAGGAAGATTGGAGAAGAGTCAATCCCTTTGAATTGTGGTGCTGACACAGAATGCTGCCAATGCTGTGGACTGCCAAAAGGATAAACCAATCTGTCCTAAGAGTCAGAAGGAAGGTGAGACTTCATCTCACGTACTTTGGACATGTCCCTGCAGAACATCACGCTTGGTTAAGTAGAGGGGCAGTGAAAAGGGGAAGGCCCTTGAACACAGATGGATTGACACAGTGGCCTCAAACGTGACAACAGTTGAGTTCTGTTCTGTTGTACACAGGGTCACTGTGGTTGGAACCCACTCGATGGCACCTAACAGCACAACAACCCTATAGCCCAAGGCAGTACTAGCCATGCACGTGGTGCAGATTGGAGGACACATGGGGGGAGAATCTCCTGTCTGTGTTACGCAAAGCGCACAGCCCCTTTGCCTGTGCCTGGAGTGTGCATGAGTTATATGGGGGGCAGGCAGTAAGGGGGAGCGGCAAGGAGGATAGACAGCATCCTGGTAGTGTGGAGAGGCCAAGTCACACTTATCAACAATGAGGGCTCCTCCCACTGAGGGCCGGGCTGCCTGTGTCCTCTGGGGTCCAAGTGCATAATTCAAACATGGCCCCCTCAAACAGGGCTATGGTGCAACCTGGCCTGGCTGAAGTGCTCCTGCCAGCTCTCACTCTCCAGATTCCCTGAGGTGCCTTCTTGCCAGGGGAAGGGCTGGGTCCCATTTGCCCCTTGACCTGCCTGTGTAGCTGCCTGTGCTGGGCTGAGAGGCTATGGGTGTGGGCAGCAGCCACGCTTGAGTCACTAACAAGCTCATTTGTGATGGTGACGTTTGCCCCTTGTGGAGACTCCTCATCAGATTACAGGCCCTGCCCATTTCGGTTCTAGCTGTGCTTAGAATGCCTGGGCTCCCCAAAGCCTTGCTTGTCCACCACTGTGGCCACCTCCCAGCCTTGAGTAACTGAGCTCTCATGGGGGGGGGGGGGGGCATCACTTTCAGCCCTCTTGAATGCAGCAGGAAGGCAGTTCCTGTGGGAAAGCTGAGGTGTAGGGCTGCTTGACTGCTCAGCTGGTGGACATCCAGAGCTGGACCAGGGTGCTCCTGCCCGTGAGACCAGCTGTAGGAACAGAAGCTCTTGAAGCCTGGGCCCCAAGCTGATCCCCGATCTATCTGCATCTGGCCCACCCAGATTCCAGGGTGGGCAAGCAGAGCCCACCTCGTGGTATAAAAAGCTGCAGGAGGAGATGACAGCAAGGCCATCGGGCACCTCCGATATTTGTGTGCCCCACGCCAACCCCATCCAGATGGACTCCAAGTGGAGAAAGGCTGGGGAGGCCCAGCAGAGTGATGACCTGGTGGCCTGGGGTACCTCCTCCACCTGACTGTTTCAGAGAGGTGCTGCTGTCTGGAGGCCAGCCTGGAGGGCATCTAAGGGCCCTCTGCTTCCAGCTGCAGAGGATCCAGCAGGGCTAGCCGTGGCTCCCCTCCCCAGTCCTGGAGGGGGGCAGGTCCCTACATCCTTGTTTGCTCTGAGCCTGCTGACGCTCTCTCTGTCCACACCCTAGACTGGAGAGCTCTCCCTGACTTGGGTGGTCTGGAATTCCATTCCAACCCTGATGGCAGGAGGCTGCCCTGATTTCCTGCTGCTGGTAAAACTGACCCTCCACCCAGTGGGGCTCAGGCCCCCAGTGAGGGACTACTATAGTGGCCTTTGTGACTCAGTGCGGCCAGTAGGCTGCGGGCTGAGCCAAGGCTGGAGCCCCTGGAACTGCCTGGTCCATTTCCCTTTGGCCCAGTCCAGATGCCAGCTCCCTGGGCACCCACACCGAGGACCAGCTCTCAGCAGTGTCCAGAGCTGGCCCCCTGGGGAAATGAGGAAGGAGCTGCCCGCTCTGCCGGGCCCCGTCACCAAGCCTAGGTTCCCTGTGGGAGCGCCGTCTCTTCTTCTCTGACACCAAACTTGACATCAGGGAACTTCCAATTGGGCAAGAAGAGTTAGGGTTTAGGGAATACCATTTTAGTAAGAATCTCACTACCATAGAGCCGATGCTAACTCATAGCAACTCCATAGGACAGGGCAGAATTGCCTGTGAGTTTCCAGCACTGAACTCTTACTATTATAATGATTTTTTTAATGATCTTTGTTTAGGAGAACAGCTCAAATCCAGTCTCCATCTCTACCCCCAGATGCAATAATGTAATGGGAGCCAGTCCCCAACAAACGTCCTTGCTAATATGTGCACACACACACCCCTTTCCCCGGGTTGTGAAGCACCCCTGGGTGTGTGCGCTTACATGGGGATCTGCTTGTGCATGGTCCATGGGACTGGAGGGCGATGGCTGGGGTCACATCTGCCCATACACAGGAGTCCACAGAACTGGTCCATGCTCCAGGGTCCGAGGGTGGGGTTGGTGGGTGCCAGAGATCAGAAGAACAAGGAGCCGATTAGCCCTAGACATGCATGTGTCTGTTCAGGGCGAGTGTAGGGTTTGGGCTGGATGACTCTCGCTTCCACATCCTCCACCTGAACCCTGATGTTAAGAGATCTGGAAGATTACAGAGACGGGACGAACCCGGCTCTGAAACTGCTCTGAAGTTTGAGACTGTGACTCTTTATGGGAGTTCCTTTCTTTCTGGGAACTGCTAATAGTTCCAAACTACTAACCGTGCCGTTAGCAGCTGAACACGTAACCCACCATGACACCAGGGCTCCTTTTAGTAGTAGTTATTGGCAATTCACCACTGATCTTCCAGCCATGGGGAAGGGATCAAGAGATGATGCCACACCTACAGGATGACAGCAGCCTTGCTGACCCCCAAAGGGCTCACCAGATCAGTCTCCCCACCCCATCTCGTCCTCTCATCTTGTCGTGGGCTGGAGACAGAGGAGACCCAGCCATGGGGAAAAAACCGCCTCGGGTTTAAAGGCAGGCTGCCAACACTTCCCATGTGAGATGCAAGGACACTCTGTGTCCCGTTTCTGATGGCTGGGTTTTCGTATCAAGAGTGGTGCTCTTACCGGGTGCCATTGCTACATGCTGTCTCTGCAGACCCACGCCATTAAGTCAAGTCCATTCCAGCTCGTAGTGAGCTGATAGGGCAGCAGAACTTCCCCCTGGGGTTTCCGAGGCTGGGGGAGTCTGTACCGGAGGGGACCATGCCAACCTCTGCACCACCAGGACGCACGTCTTTTAACTGAAAAGTACCTGAGCATGTCTGCGGGGCACCTGTGTCTCCACTCAAGACGGAGACATGTTTGTCCTTATAGCAAGCTCATGTTTTGTAACCAAGCTTTGTGTGTGACCCTTCTAATGACTCCCCGAGCTTCCTAAGGCTCCGTGGGTCTACGTTCCTGTGGTGGCTTTTACCATTGCGACACTAGTAATTGGGTAAGGAGAAACGCTTTGAGTGAGAAAGCGCCTTGCTGGCCGCTGTTGCATGGTTGCGGAGGGAGTTTGGTAGCACCGTGGTTAAGCTGCTGGCTGTTTAAGGAAAGGTTGGTGGCTCACACCCACCAAGCGCTTCTACAGGAAGGAAGGCCTGGTGGCCCCCATGCAGTGTGTTGTGGCTGTCATGTGCTGCCCAGTCAGCCCTGCCTGTGTCACAGGAGAGCTGCCCGTCGCTGCCATCCTAACAGGGTGTTTTCTTTGGCACCAGGGAGTGGCGGCTGCTGGGTTCAAATGGCCCCAGTAGGCCCCTGTCCATAAAGCTGACTATCCTGCCCTGTCACGGTGGCATCACTGCATTGGAAACTGACTGAGCTCCTAACTGAGCGCCATTGCTAAGCCTGCCCCTCTCAACTCTGGGCTAGTGATAGGTGGCAAAGGGTTGGTGACTAGGCTCTAGGTGCGGGGTCTAGCGCCGGCCCACAAAAGGTAAAGCTTGGGCGTAGCGCTCCCTGAGCCCAGTGTTCCGACCCGTCCCTGCTGTGTCTCCCCAGACGCTGGACCTCTCCAACAACCAGCTCAGCGAGATCCCAGCCGCGCTGGCCGACTGCCCGAAGCTGAAGGAGATCCACTTCCAGGGGAACAAGCTGAGGGACAAGCGCCTGGAGAAGATGGTGCACGGCTGCCAGACCAAGTCCATCCTGGAGTACCTGCGAGTCGGCGGCCGCGGGGGTGGGAAGGGCCGGGCCAAGGCCGAGGGCGCCGACAAGGAGGAGAGCCGCAAGAAGAAGCGGGAGAGGAGACCGAAGAGGGAGGGCGGCGAGGAGGGCGAGCTGGAGGCAGTGCACAGGCTGCTGCTGAGGGTGCTGCACGTGTCCGAGAACCCGGCGCCCCTGGTGGTGTGCATGCACCCCGAGGTCAGGGACGTGCGGCCCTTCATCGTGGGCGCCGTCGTCAGAGGCATGGATCTGCACGCTGCGAACGCACTCAAGCGCTTCCTCGCCGCCCAGGTAGGCCTCCAGCACAGATCTGCAGAGGGGCGGGAAGGAGGGGGGGCTGACAGCTCCCGGCCTCAGTTTCCCTCTGTGAGAGGACACGCTCCTCAGGGGTTATGGGAGGAGGTGGTGAGGTGAGTGTGCACGCCTGCACCCTGCTTTGTCCCTCACCTTCCACCCAGGAGCGGGTGGCTGTGTGGTGGGAAGTCCAGCAGGCCCCGTTTGAATACTTGCCTTTTGCTGGCAGCGGGCGTACACATGCCGTCCGCCTGGTATCCCGATGGCATTCTCCCATCCCTGCAGCCTTCCCCGCCCTGCCTTGCTGGTTGTCCCGTCCCCACAGACAAACTCGCTGCGGGTCCCGACTAGCCTTGTAGGCGGCGT
>NW_022111357.1:41784348-41790368 GCF_000313985.2 Echinops telfairi
TGTGTCTTGTGGTGACGCTTGCCCAGGTCGGGAGCAACCACCTAGCGCTGTAATTGGATAGATTTTCTGGTTTCTGCAGGGAGCTGCACATTGCTTTTCCATGAGAGTGTATTAAGTCTGACGAATCCCTTGGTCGTGCACAGTTAGCACTCACTCAGCTGCTGCTGCTGACCAGCAGGTTGGCGATTTTAACCCACACACACACACCGGAGAGGAAGGGATGGAAAGCTGCCTATGGAAAGCCCAGGCTCACAGCTCCATTCTGACACACTGTCGCCAGGGTCGGGTCAATCCCGGGGCTTCCTCTTAGCCCCCAACCACCTGTTCACCTGCCAGCTAGTTTTCAGGTGGGTGGTTTAGCGTATGGGGTTCCAGCTAAACTCATGTCCTGATGAGTCTCTCTCTGAAGGCCGTCTTTGCCCAGCTTGCCCTGGGATGTGGGAGAGCCTTGTAGAAAGTGGTGCCCTCCCATCCCCCATGCAGCTCCCTCTCTTCCTGGGTAGGGGTGAAGCTGGCAGGTCTCCATACTTCAAAAGCAGAGTTTTGGAAGAATACGCAGTATATTGTTCACTTTGTCATACTTTTGCTAATTTAGTCATGAGTTTTATTTAATTCTTGAACGGTTCTTAGAAATTTCAAACATTGTGTTCTAGAATTAGAGAGAGGAGAAATTGCCCTGAGGAACAGCTAAAATAGTTTTCCCGAATGAGTCCATGGAATAAGTACTTGGTTAGCGACGCAAAGGAGAGAGCCCTTGGTGGGGTGATGAGGCTCCGGGCAGTGAGGGAAGAGCAAGCAAGGAGGCAGCTCCCCGGCCTGGGCACACGGGCTCGCTGATGCCCAGTCTGTGTTATAGACGAAGCTGCACGAGGACCTTTGCGAGAAGAGGACGGCAGCCACCCTCGCCACCCACGACCTCAAGGCCGTCCGAGGGCCTCTGCTCTACGGGGTGCGGCCGCCGCAGGACCTCAAGGTGACCTGCCGCCTCTGCCCACGTGTGTACATGGGGATATGGGCAGGTGCTGCTTCGGTCCGAGCAGGTTACGTGCGTGTGGGTGTCAGTGGGGCAGGAGCACTTGAGGGTTGCTTGGTCCAAGCATGCCTCACCAGAGCTCTGGGGCCTGGGGGTAGGAGGTGGGGTGGGGCAGGGTGGGGTGTGGAGCAGTTTCTATGGAGGCCTGCCCATGTCTGCTGGGGTCCCTGGGACAGTGCCCCCTCTGATGCAGAGCTCACACCCAGGCAGGTCTGAGGACGCTCCAGTGTGGGTGAGCCTGGTGTGCGCTTCTGCTTAGTTTACAACAGTGGTTCTCAGCCTTCCTAATGTCGTGACCCTTTCATACAGTTGCTCATGTTGTGGTGACCCCCCAACCATAAAATTATTTTTGTTGCTGCTTCATAACTATAATTTTGCTACTGTTGTGAATCGGACGAACCCTGTGAAAGGGTCATTTGACCCCCAAAGGGATTGAGACCCACCGGTTGAGAACCGCTTTGGCCCTCGAGTTCTCCCCAGTGACCCCGTTAGCCACTTGATGCCCAGGTGGACTCGCCAGGCCCCAGAGCCAGTCGAAGAGCGGTGAGGGTGCTAGATGATGCTGCAGCCAGGGCCCCAGGACAGGCTGGTCTGCAGCGGCGGTCACCTATTGCTGCCTGCCTGTGGGCTGACTGGTTTCTGCTCTGCAGATCATCCCCTTGGGCCGGCGGGAGGTCAAGGCCAAGGACCTGGTGCGGCAGCTCCAGCTGGAGGCTGAGGAGCAGAGGAAGCAAAAGAAGAGGCAGAATGTCTCAGGCCTGCACAGGTTGGTGCCATGTGGCCTCAGTGCCACTCAGGAGAAGGGCAGCCATGGCCTGCCGTCTGCAGTGTGATTCCTATGTGCATGAGCAAGCTCCTCCAGGGACCAGAATGGAAAGCTCTCCCTGGAGTTGTACAAAAGCAGCATCACGCCGCCTCCCTCAGCTGCAGTGCTGAGGTGACAGGAGGTTGGCTCCCAAGGGCCCTGGGTCCCGGGGAAGCAGTGCTCGGAGTCCCCGAGAGGAGTGACACAGCCCCACTCCCTCCCCAGTACCTGTGAGATGCCATCGCCCACGAGCATGGGGAAAGCCAAACCCTGGGCAGCTGATCCCAGTGTGTGGCAGCTGAAGAGCCTGCGTGTGGCGTGTGGCTGGGCATGGCCACCGTGCAGAGCTCCTGGCCTGCTCCCACAGCACCGTGTCCTCTGAGGCAGACGTGCCGCGTCACTCATCCTTAGGGCAGCCTCTGGGTGTGCTTGTTCACAGTGGGATCTGTCTGCTCTCCCCCAGGTACCTTCACTTACTGGATGGAAAAGATAACTACCCCTGCCTAGTGGACGCGGACGGCGATGTCATTTCCTTCCCACCCATCACCAACAGTGAGAAGACGAAGGTGCGTGTCCAGGAGCCAGGGTGTGTCCGCCGGGGAGATTTCCCTTCAGATGGAAGGAGGCGGCAGTGCGAGGCCCTGCTTCTTTCTTTTCTTTTCCTTTCTGTTCCCACATGTGGCAGTGAGTTGGTTGGGTGATGATTTACATTCAACGATTGACTCGTGCACTTTCCCACCCAGCTTTTTGTTGTGACTCCAGGTGGCGCTGGCAGCGGGGCATGGCGGGTGTTACATACCAGGTCCTCCTCATGTTCACGGTCAACAACTCCAACAGCTATCAACCCTCCCACTGGCTGCCTGTTTCTCTCCCTTCCCCCATCCCCCTCTTGTAGGGTCTGATCCTCCCCTTCACCCATGTTAGCACCTGTCCACCCTCTGACCTGTTGATTTTGGTTTTCCCTCCCTTCCCCACCCAGCCCTGGTAGCCAGGGGAGCCATCCCTGCAGCGTGCCCCTGCCCTGGCCCTCCTGAACCTGGTCAGCAGGCACGTGTTGTTCCTTGAGCTCACCTGGTTAAGTAGATGGCCGCCTTTTGATCATTTGATTGTTTTAGATTAAAAAGTCCACGTCTGACTTGTTTCTGGAGGTCACCAGCGCCACCAGCCTGCAGATCTGCAAAGAAGCCATGGACGCCCTCATTCTGGTGAGTGCCAGCAGCAGCCTCTGAGCCCCTGGGGGCGGGAGGGCCAGACTGCTGCCTGTGGGCACACCCTGCAGTTTCTCCCAGGCTACCTGTAACCCCCCTATTCAAAAGACATTGTCCATTCACAGAAAATGGCAGAACTCAACAAATACACTTTGGAAAATAAAGAGGAAGAATTGCTCTCAGATCCTGAAGCTGATCCCGTTTCTGGACAATTTCCGGACTCCCAGACTAACTGCAGTACCAAGAAAGATGGGGCTTCTCCCCTGGTCGTCGAGCAGGTCCGGGTAGTGGATCCAGACGGGAGCCTGAGGGTTGTGTACCCATCTAAGACGGACCTGGACTTCACCGCAGCCCACATTACCGTGATCCGCTGACCAGCCATGCCCTGCCCGGCTGCCAGCACCGCCGCTCTCGGTCACAGGTCTTACAGAGGTTCACACGCAATGTGACATCCACCCTGACATTTTCACCTCCATGCTGCTTAAGGTCTGGGTTCTCTGGCTCAGCCTTTGAGGTGGCCTGTTGTAAAGTGATCCTGTGTCGTTTCGTGCCTCAGCTCTTTGCCTTTACCATGCCAAAGCGCCGCACTAACTGTCCTGAAGTTGTCATGCAGCAGTGGCCATGTGAGGAGAACTGTTCAAGGCGTACAGATGCCTGGCCAAGCGGTCTGCTGACGTGGGCCAGGCTGCCTGAGGCTCAGAACAGCTTTCCACGGTGCACGCTGTCTAGACCTGACAGTGCTGCCCATGCTACATTGAATGACATCATGTTTTCCAGCTTGCAGGATGATGCTGTTAGGTTTTTACTTAGGGTGGGGATGGGGGTAAGACAAAAAGCCTTGGTTAGTTTGGGTAGGGGGTTTTGTTTGATTTTTAAAGAAAACTCTGATATTCTGATCAGTCAGTACTCTGTGTGAATGCTTTTGGAATTGGGGGGGTGGGGGGGAGGAGACGTGTGGGACCCAAGGTTTGAAAGCCAAGGTGGGTGGAGACCCAGGTGAGCTCTCCCGTCGTCACTGGGCAAGGCAAAGCTAACCAGGACATCCGCAGGCACAAGACTACAGGCCTAGCACCAAAGGTCATGTGGAAACAGAAGTGGAGGATAGAAATTCCCATGAACCATGAGAGGTCCCTCTGAGCACACGAGCCAGGCACACGGATCTCCCTCGACCCTGGTGCAGGTCTCAGTAACCGGCTGCCCAGGTCCCAGAACTTCCAAATCCAGACCTCCCTGGAGACTGCCAGCCACACGAGCTGCTTTAAGATCTGGCTGTGTAGTGGCCCCCATGGATCAGTTGTACCCGAGGTGCCTCCGGCCCCCAGGATGGTCTTTGTGTTTTGGAGCAAAATCCAGCCACCAGCTCTCTGATGGGCGGCCTGAGCCTCCTCAGTCCTCCCCATTGGTCCATGAAGAGCCTGTCCTCTGTCCTCCCTACATGCCTGCCAGATGTTGGAGTGGGTGTGGTTTGTCATTTCATGGCATTGCTGGGCAGGCCACAGCTGGCATGGAGTCTGCGGGGTCTTGAGGCCTGCCTACACGGCGGGCCTGGGCTCCCAGTAGGTGAGTGGCTCCTGTGGCAGGATAGGATGGTGTCCTTTCTCTGGAGGGCCAGCTGCCTAGGACTCAGGCAGCAACCACATAGTAGGTGGTTTGTAGCCCCTGGCACTGATTGTATCTGCCCTTGTTTTACAGAGTCTTCTGGGCCAGTCCCCTCCCCAGGGCCACAGTGAGGGCAGTAGGGGTGGGAGATGATCTCATGACTAGGGGGAGAGTTGGGGCATTGTGTTCAGCTTCCAGCAGAACGCCCCAACACTGGCTGGCTGACGCTGACAGGAAAACTCAATAACTGTCCTGTTGCCCTGGATGGACTAGAGCACTCGGAGGGGCCAGCCCCTGGAGGAGGGCCAGTTGACCAGGGGTCCTCCCTGGTGGGGCCAGTCCAAGGTGAGCCTTTTATTGAAGGGAAGACAAAGGGGAAAGCTTGGTGTGTTAGGCTGGGTAGACTAGAAAAAATTCATAGACACTCATGTATAAGAGAGTATTACATAAAGGGCATTAAGCACGCTGTGCTTCTGGTCAAGGTAGAGCGGCTGGCCCCATTTCGCGAGCGAGAGGGCAAGCTCTACCTGATCGACTTGACCGGCTCAGAGGACAGCCGGCGCACGGGGAACATTGGGCTGAGGCTGAAGGAGAGCGGCGCCATCAACACCTCCCTCTTCGTGCTGGGCAAGGTGGATGCGCTGAACCTAGGCTGCCCTCGCGTCCCCTACCAGGACAGCGAGCTCACTCGCCTGCTGCAGGACTCCCTGGGTGCCTCCGCCCACAGCATCCTCATTGCCAACATTGCCCCCACGAGGCGCTTCTGCCTGGACACAGTCACTGCACTCAGCTTTGCTGCCAGGTCCAAGGAAGTGATCAACCGGCCTTTTACCAACGAGAGCCTGCAGCCTCACGTCTTGGCGCCTGTCCATCTGTCTCAGAACTGCTAGGCTCCGAGGCTAAAAGAGCCCGAGGACTTGAGGAGGAGGTGGGGAGCCCCGAGCCCCAGCAGCTCCAGCCTCTGCCTCCCAGAAACTCGGCTCCCTGCAGAAGCTCAGCAGCATGGACCCGGCGATGCTGGAGCACCTGCTAAGCTTGGACCGTCTTCTGGGCTCCCAGGGGAGCCAAGGAACCCCTCTGCTGAACGCTCTAAAGCGAGAACAAATGGTGTTCATGAAGACAGTGGAGGAGAAATACATGGAGATTAAGATGCTTAAGGTGAAACAAAAAGAACTGCAGACCAAGGTGCTCGCCCAGGTGGCTATGGACCCAAAGGAAAAGGAAAATTACCCTCCCGCAAGGCTCCGACGCCTTTCCCGACGAACAGTCACAGTAGCTAAGCCCCTGAAAAGGGGTTTGGTACTGCCCCTACAATTGTTGCAAGAGCAGGCACCATCCCCAAGTGCTGAGATCCACATCCTGAAGAAGAGCCGGA
>NW_022111357.1:41797011-41798221 GCF_000313985.2 Echinops telfairi
GGTAACGTGGAGGGGCAGTGACAACGAGGAAGGCCCTCACGGAGATGGATGGACACCGTGGCTGCAACATTGGCTTCAGGCATAAGAGCAACTCTGAGGCCGGCGTGGGACACACTGGACCGCATGGTCCCTAACGACAACTACAAGAGGGCCAGGGTTCGATGTTCCATTCGGATACCACGTTCCGATGTGTGTATGGGTTGTGATCAGAGTTGTACAAGCCCCAGTAAAATGATTTTACAAAGAAAAAAAAGGATACCACGTTCCTCAGCCAACCTTTGAGGATCTTCCCTGGGTCAGGTTTCTGGCTCCTGTCAGGAGCTATACTGTTAGCTGGTTTCACCTTGAGAGGCATGGAAAAGAGACAGAGGAAAAGGAAATCCAGCCAGAAGAGACTTGGAACCAGGCAAGCAGGGAGGAGCATGCTGGGCAGGTGAACACAGCAGGTACAAGTGGCAGAGCGACTCCGTGGCCAGTCTATCAAGTGTATTGGGCCTCTGGAAAGTCCCCTGGGTGAACTTTTTAACCAGAGCCTAAATAGTTCCTGCTTTGTTTTGATAACTGCTCAATAGCAGCTCTTAGAGATGCTCATTTGGAGTCATTTTGTTGTTTGGAAACTCAAATACCAAACCAACCTCAAGAACGCGTCTGAGATGCCCTTTCCAAAACCTCCCCCATAATAGAACAAACCTCTATTAAGTTACTTTCATCTATTTTCAATCACAAAGTTCACCGGCATTCTTTGACTTCTCAGGACTCCCCCTAGTGTAACAGCAAGTAACAGAAACACCCCAATGGACCTAGTTCGTCAAGAGGGCCAGTCTGGGTCAGCACCAAAGAATGTTCAGAGAACTGAACCTGCCGAAGGAGTGAAGTGTGGATCTGAGAAGAACCTTAGCAGAGCACCCCCACAAACAGCATGGAGGCAGAAAGCCCAAAGGGCTCTGGAGGTACCACCAGACTGGGGGCTCACCTGCAGGCTCGCCTGCAGAATCCCACTTTGGATGCCAAAAGAAATGGAGCCAACCATAGCATTCATCTATCGGATGAGGTTTATTGGAGGAGAGCTAAGAATTGGGAGAGCACCACTCAGGGACAGGTACTCCATTTATTCACAGGAGGAGAAAGCGACCGCTCATTTCTGATTGGCTCAGACAATTTAAGGAGCTCATTGGTCTAGGAGCTGGGTCTAATTTACAGGAATCCAGAC
>NW_022111357.1:41799060-41800708 GCF_000313985.2 Echinops telfairi
AGGGGAGGGGGCAGCAGGCTGGGCCCCTGGGGAGGGGAGCCTGAACTAGATGAGGCCCACAGAAGAGACAGGGCTGGGAAGTGGAGGGAGAGGATAGGGGTCTCCTCACCTCTTACGGCGTGAGTCCTGAATGTCAGGCTCAGCCACTGCTTTGACTTCAATCTGGCCACTGTCCTTCCACTGGATATACTGGATGCTGCTGACCTGGGCCTGCATGCTGAGCAGGGGAAACAGAGGGCCTGTGGAAGTCTTCCTCCAGGGCAGACCCAGCGCAGGGTGGGGGGTGGGAGGGAGCGGAGGGGAGGGCCTCCCAGGGGTGAGGACAGAGAAGCACTAATGGTGCCGCTCCCAGTCCTGCACCTAACCGTCTTGTGGGCTCAGGAGCAAGCAGCCAGGGGCCCACTCTGCAGAGGCTTGCCCAGGATCACCAGGGAGAACAAGCAAAGTTGGCATTCCAGCCTTGGGGCTGGCAGGTGGCCAGGGCTGACCTGAGGAATGCGCCAGGCTGATTTGTCCAGAGCCACTCTCTGGGACTGCCAGGTAGACCACCAAAGAGAGCCCGGGACCATGCTTGGAGAGGAGGACACTGTGGGTCCGTAGACTGGTGCCAGGCGCCTGTGTGTCCAGCTAGATGAGATTCCAGTGCCAATCTCAGGGGAGGGGGGACACTGAGCAAGTGGGCCTGGGGGGCCGCTAGCAGCTGGTACTGCCAGTCCTGGGAGGAGGAAGCCTGGCTGGCCCCGGGCAGCGGTGGCAGCTGTGTCCCTTGGCTTGTCTGCTTGGCCCTTCCCCCTCTTGTGGCCTCGGTAGATGCTGGGCATGCCCATCCCCATTGGTGAAGCAGGGCCTGCTATTAACAAGCAGACTGGCAGAGGAGTGGGGCCAGGCGGTGCCCAGAGCAGGAGGGGCACCGTCTGGCAGTTTCTGTCAGCCTAACTCATGCTGCGGCCGAGGCAGTCAAATGAGCTGAGACTGAGCTGGGGACTTGCAGGGTGACAGCAGAGATGCCCGCCACACGCGTGCAGACTGCACGCAGCCCGGCTGGACACCAATCCAAGAGTTTGCCACGTAGCCTCTGTCACTGGCCCTTTTGGACCTAAGCTGGGCCAGGGCACCAGGAAATGAGTAGCCCGCCCACCCGGGCAGGGCATCAGCATCAGCCCCGTCCCAGACAGGCAGGGCAAGTCGCACATTGCCAGGGACAGAGAGGTTGCTTGGGTGCCCCACCAGCCTGCTGACCTTCCTCTCTCGGGTGAGCTGTGTGCAGCAGCTCAAAGGTACAGCAGCCAGTCTCTGCAAGAAGCCAACCGTGGAGCTCCTGAACAAGCGGCCCTCAGTCCTTCTGGGTAGGGCCAGCAGGGAGCTGGGGGCAGGATCCTATCTTGTTCTAGCCAGCAGTGTGCCAGCTCCTGGCTACAGCCACCCCGGGGGGCCTGGTCCCAACCCCCCCTGCGTCCCCTTGGATGTGGCTGTGATGGCAATGGCCAGCTTGTCCCCTGAATGGGGACAGGACACCAAATCCACTCTAACCACCTCTGCCTGAAGACTCTCCATGGGGGGCAAGCCCACCTCTAGGGGGTCATGCCCGGGACAGCAGCGCTGCCTGTGACGAGCAGGAGGAGAAAGCGACCGCTCATTTCTGATTGGC
>NW_022111357.1:41802114-41803898 GCF_000313985.2 Echinops telfairi
TGGGGTGCCAGCTGAACGGAGGGAGTGGCTGCCCAGTCCTAGACTTCCTGATACCCAGCACCTTGTGCACACCTTGTGGCCCAAGCCTGGCATGGCAGTAAGGGCTCAGGGAGGGACCTCCCAGGGAGGAACCAGCAAGTGCACTTTGAAATGGGGGTGGGGAGTGGGGGGAAGTGGTAGGCAGTGGTTCCACGTCAATCAGGCCCATAACCCTGGGTGGGGGCACTGGGGAGAAAAAAAGAGATGGAGACCACTGCCAACAATAGTTTAATTCTAAACCAGAGGCAGCGGTCAGGCAGACCCTCAAGGCGGCCTCTTGAACCAGGTCCTGGTCTCCGCTGGGCTGACCCTACGGGGCATCCTGGCCGTGACCTACTTGAGGGCCATCCTCTTGGACTTGCTGGACGAGGAGTAGGGGCCTTCCATTTGGCTCAAGGTTGGGATTTTCACACCTTTCTGCTTCAGCTGGTTATAGAAGTCATTTCTCTCTGTGATGACCTTCTATGGAAGAGACACACAGCCTGCCTGGAGGGGGCAGCTCAGTGGCCACCACCCCCAAGCATCCTGCCTGGAAGGCAGCTAGAGCTGGACAGTCAGGGCTAAGAGAGACTCTGGGGGCAGTCTGGTCCCCACTGACAGAGCAGAGAGACATTCGCGGCGCATATCTGTCCACCACAGAGAGAAGCTCCTGGTCAGTCGGCAAAGGAGATGCTCAGAGGACAAGAATGGAGTTGTCAGATTCCAACCCAGGCACACCCGCCCCCCGCCCCCATGGCTGAAGATCCTGGAGGTGTAGCCCAGGGACAAGGCCCCCGGCTGAGGACCCGGACATACTTGCAGAGCCTCTAGGATGTCATTGTCAGAGATCTCGGTGACCAAGGACTTGACCCCTGAATAGCTGAAGGTGGCCTGGATGATTCTATTTCGTAGTCTTTCAAGCTATGAGACAAGGGTCATACCAGTCTCAGGCCTTTGCCAGAGAAAGGCATCCACAACCTTACAGAAGGTTACAGGCTCCCTGTGCGGGTCGCACGTTGGGTTGCTAACCACAAGGCCAGGAGTTTGAACCTAGCAGCTGTTCGTGGGAGAAAGACGAGGCTTCCTGCCCTTGTCAGGATTTACAGCCCCGGAGACCCAAGGGGCAGCCCTATCCTGTCCTCTAGGGTGGCTAGGAGTCAGAATTGAGTCATGAATGGGAAAGACCCCTGGTGGCTTAGTGGCTTGTGCATTGACTACTAACTGCCAGGTCGCCGGTTCAAACCCACCAACTGCACTGAGGAAAAATGACGAGGCTGTCTGTTCCAATAAAAAAGATTCACAGCCTCCAAAACCCACAGGGACAATTAGATGGCTGTGTGGATGACAAGTGGCTATTACCCTGACTGTGCCTGCGCTGACAAGAGCTCCAGGCGGTGCACTTCCAGACCACCAGCTGCTTGGGGGCGAAACAGCAGGCTTTTCTCCTCCCCAGGGGCAGTTCTCCTCGGCCCGACAGGGTCTCTCTGAGTTGGCATGGACTGGACAGCGGGGAGCTTGAGTTTGGGTTTTAGTTTCCAGTTGTAGGAGCCCCTGGGTGGTGCAAAAGGTTCAGGTGCCCAGCTACTTACTTACTGAGAAAGGTTGGAAGCTCAAAGCCACTGCTCATCAGGGCAATCCCCCTAAAATATGCATTGTAACCTAACCTCTATGCTTGTGATCCCCATCCCAATGGGGAATGGGTTGTCTTTGTTATGTTAATGAGACAGGATCAGAGCAGGCTGTAGTCCGAGCTCCTGATGGCACAG
>NW_022111357.1:41804740-41806467 GCF_000313985.2 Echinops telfairi
TTTGCCCCCGTGAGTGCAACCTTGACATTTGGTTAAGCTTGGCCTGCAGGAAGCTTGGCTCTTCCCTGTTGTTTCTTTGCTAAGGGTGGGCCCTGCCATTGAGCCTGGCCAGGTTCAAATCCCAGCACCTCCTTTTAACAGGCCTGGGGGTTTTAGGTGGGTGATTGATCCTCCCTTGTTTCTCTATCTGGAAGGTGAGAATACTAGTCTGACTCCCACTTCTGGGTTTAATATTCAGCAAGGGCTTAGCCCCACACCCGGCCGATAGCATATATATATATGTTCTTTGAATTACGAGTGCCAGATTCTGCCTCCTGGGGATGCCGACATTGTCAGAGGAGCCTGGTCCTCTACAGGGCTTATCTTCTGAGGAGTCTCTGGGCAGACTCGAACCTCCAACATTTCAGTTTAGCAGCTGCGCATATTAATTGTGCGTACTATCCAGGACTCCCAGAATTACAACTGGACACTATTCTTCTGCTTGCCCCACCTCAGTATCCTTCTCCTTCCTGGCCAGCCGTCCCAACCCCTCTGGGCTCTTCGCAGTCAAGCCCAAGTCCCACGACCCCCATCAATAAGGTGGCCCCTGCACACAGAGCTGCCTCCTGCCACAACAGCCAAGGTGCTGTCCACCTCCACACCCTCCCTCCCGCCTCCACCCAACATTTCTCAAGAAACAACTGCAAGCTGGGTGCTGGGGGACACGGGGGATAGCCAGAGCCCTGCCCTCTCAGCGTGCATGTCTACCTCAGTTGGCAGTGGGCAAGGGCCCGGTGTCTGCGCAGCCAGCTTCTGGGCATACCCTGGCCTGGGAGTTCTCCAGGGACACGCGGGACTGCTGTTCGGCTTGCCGGCTCTGGTCCCTCATGCTCTGCAGTTTATCCTGCAGCTCCTTCTGTTTCTTTATGTGGCTCTGGTCCTGGTCCACCTGGGACTGAAGCTCCTGCACCTTTGTGCTGTACTCCGAGATGATGTGGTCTCGCTCTGTGAGCTCCTTCTCCAGATCCATCACGTGCTGGGGGAGAGAGGGGCCAGTGGGAGTCACAGGAGAAGGGGCATGGCATGTGCTCCCCAGTCCAAGCCCTCCCTTCTACCTACCCACCCCCTCCACTCCGGTCCCCAGGTCAAGAAAGGATGGAGCACTCTCGTTGCGGCCCAGGTCAAATCCTGAGCTAAAGACTTCAAGGACCCGCTGTCTGGCTGGGCTGTCCTGAGACTTGGCGAGTAGGACGCTGCCTGAAATCAAACCAGACCAAACCCACTGTCGTGGAATTGACCCAGACTTATAACCGCCCGATCGGGCAATGTAGAATGAGCAGCTCCTTAGGGTTTCTGAGGATGGGAATCTTCCTGGAAGCAGATTGCCTCATCTGGTTCCTGAGGAGCCACTGGTGGGTTTGAACTACCAACCTTTCCATTAACAGCACAATGCTTCACTGGGCTCATTTGAAGCAAAGGGTCCTTCCTGCAGCCAAGCTGCCTCTGGCAGACGTCCCAGCACCAGACACGTTCGTGGGCAGCAAGCGACACTCACCTGTCGGAGGAGAAGGTTGTCCTTCTCGATGCGCCCCATCATTTCTTCATGTTTCTTGCTCTCTCGGAGGTTGGAGAACTGGAGGAGGCAGGTAGAGAGGCTGGCTCAGAGCACCCCCAAATTGCACACTCACGGTGAACGGTCTCCCTCGCTTGGCTGTGTTGATAGCCCTGGAGTCATGGTGACCCCAGGC
>NW_022111357.1:41808105-41811170 GCF_000313985.2 Echinops telfairi
TCAACACAGGGACCTTGGGTCCAAGGGACCTTTTATCTTTTGTAAGCTAGAGGGAAGTCAGGCCACACCACCGGGAGATTCCCTAAATCAGATAATCATATCAGAGCTCTGCACTGAGTGAGGGTTGTCCTGCTACCATGATCCCCTTTCCCTGATTGGCTGACCACATTATGGGGATGATCACTTATCCCATAACTGCCAAACCATTGAGAATCATGGTGCCTCCACAACACCTGCTTTGGGCAGGATACAATTCAATTCATGAGATTCCATCATTTGCCCCATACCCCAAATTCATATCCTTGACACATGGGAACCATTTCCACCCTATCATATCATCTCAAAAGTCTTAAATCAACATCAAGTCTAAATTCCATTCCAGGGTAGATTCCTCTTCACTTGTGAACATCTGAAATCCGGACCACAAGGTGCCATTGTCCAAAAGACAATGTGGAACAGGCATACGGTAGACATCGCCGTTATAAATGAGCTGAATTACAGGGAAAGAAGGGATGAGAGACACCGAGCAAGTGAAAAACTTAGCAACACAAGTTACATTAGCTCTGAAGGCTTGAAAAGAATCCTCTGTGCTTTGAGACGGCCTAGGCTCGGGCCCGCCCGCCAGACTCTGGGCGTTGGCTGTGCTCTCTGGATTTGGGGCGAAGGCCCCTTGATCCTCATCCCAGCTCCACCTTCCAGACCCCATGGAACAGAAACACTGCTTCCATGGCTTTGGGCGGCCTCGTTCTCCTAGTCCAACGGATGGTCACCCCATCTCTTCAGTCTCGGCAGGCCTCTTCTCTTTGGGTAACACATCTCACTGCCTCAGCCCTGGGTGGCAGCTCCATCCCCAGGCACTCGGTGGAACGGAGTTGGTGAAGATGTGACCTTAAAACCTTGGAGACTTAAGACAACTCTGTTTCCCATGCTCCTGGTCTCATTAGCTTCGGATACTTGGTCTCTGGGACCCCGTAGGCTGGCCCAACCTCTGCCTCGCTTGTGCCACAGCCACAGCTCCCGAGGGTTCCCATCGTCGGCCTGGAGGAGGGTCACTTCATCAGGATGCCTGGGCCTGAAGGTGCTCTGCTCGCTCGTTCCATGGTCAGCTTCGACGCCATCACCTGGTCTCCTGGTTCTGCTACTCCTGTTCCCCTGCCACTGTTTATTGCCAGCTGTGTCCTCTCCAGTGTTACGGCTCTACTCACTCTCTTCTTTATCCTCACCAGAATTGTCACGAGCCACCAACAGTCTCTTCAAGACAATCTAGGATTTTACTATTAGCACCTTAAAATGCTCTGGCTTCTTGCCCACCTCCCAATTCCCAAACTACTTCTAGTATCTGTTGGATGAGGACTCCACTCTCAGTATCAAATTCTGTCTTCATTATCTAGTACTGCAATAACAGAAATACCACACGGGGGCGGCTTTAACCAACAAAAATTCGTTTTCTCACGCTTTAGGAGGCTAGAAGTTTAAATTCGGGGCACCAGCTGTCAGGGAAGGCTTCCTCTTTGTGTGGCTCTGGGGAAAGGTCCTTTCAACACCTGTGGGCCCAGTGCTCCTTGGAGATTTGCAAGTGTCTTGCCATCTATCTTTCCAGGGGTCTAGGGGTTCTCAGCAGAGGGACCCTGGGTCCAGGACACATTCTGTCAGATTCTTCTTTGTCTGCTGGATTCTCTCTCCTTTGATCTCTTATAAGATAAAAGATGATTCAGGCCACACCCCAGGGAAACTCCGCTCCCATCGCATGAAGCCTGTGATGTGACTAACGGTGTTATGTCCCACTCTGATCTCCTTACAACTGATCTGATCACATCAGAGGGGAATGATGGTGTAATTACCAAACTGACAAATGACATTATGTAGCCAAACCACTGAGAGTCATGGCGAATTTGACATATTTTAGCGGCACACAATTCAATCCATGACACAGTCAACGGTAGAAACGCCCGAAACCTGGAAAAATAAGGCAGTCCCATTGAGTTTCAGGCCCATGTGGGTGTCATTGTTTAACAAAGGAAGTTTTGCAGCACCACAAGATTGAGATTCACAGATTGCAAGGACCCTGAGTGCCCAGCACAATGTATGAAACTCGACCCCTGATAAGGCACAACCTAGTGAGGTTTCAGAACCCATGGGACAAAGATAAGATCTTGTAACTTTTCAGAGAGAAATGGGTGGCAATCAGAAATCATGGCACAGAAGAATCAGTATGGCGCTGAGCTTCCTCACCAACAACCCCAAAGACCAAAGGCCATAGAACAATGGCTTCCTACTTCTAAAGGGAAACATTTCCAAATAGAAGTGTGTATCCAACCAAGTTCGTCCAGGGGCAGAGTAAGCACCCCTTCAGACACACAGTGGGCCTGATATTAACCCTCCCCCCTTTCGTTCTCAGACAACGACTTGAGGATGTGGCCCACCCAAACCGAGGACGTGATCAAGAGCGAAGATGGACGCAGAAGTCCTTTAAGAGGTGGTCCCTGCATCCGGATATCATCTCAGTTTGTTTGGTATGTTATGTGCCTATGCTTTTAACTAAAAGGTGAAACAAAACAAAAACGGTAGATTGCAGCGCAGCACAACCCCATGTGTTGCGGTGTAGAACTGCACCCTGTGGGGTTTTCACGGTGGTGACCTTTCAGAAACAAGTGGCCGGGTCTTTCTGCAGCTGCTTCTGGGAGGGTTCGAACACCGAACCTGTCAGTTAGTAGCTCAGAGCTAAGAACACCATGCTTCCGATAGCCGGTCTGCTAATCCCACCCACATTGCGATAGATAACACTGGGATGCTCCGGAAAAGCTGGCTGGCCTAGGAGACAGAGGGCCATACTGGGCAGGGGTGGGAGGTGGCTTTGGCTCCCCAGGGGGCTGGAGGGCATCCCAGCTCTGCCCGCACCAGTCATGTGATCCCGGGGAGGCTGAGCTCCCCACGTTCGGGATCTCCTTCTGTGGATGGGATGAAACATGCTCACCGGGAGCCTGCTCAGAGATGAGTAGACCTGCATGCGTGCCCGGGGCTCAGGGACTGCCACTAGGTCATCCACCTTGTTCCGGAGCCCAGGG
>NW_022111357.1:41812430-41815254 GCF_000313985.2 Echinops telfairi
CGGCATCTCGAGGACCCGATCCTGCAGGGCCCCCATGCGGACCTTCAGGGCTTCAAACTGCTCCTGCAGGTCCTCCAGGGTCATGTACTGCCCAGGCCGGTCTTGGCAGGGGGACCCACTATCCTGCAGAGAGCCAACTGGTCGGGGGCAGGGGTGGGCGAGGCACATGGAGGATGCAGGTGGGCAGCCCTGGGGGGGTTGCTGTCACACACACGCTCATGGGGAGGGCTGAGGGGACTTGTCCCAGACATGCTGCTGGCATGTCACCAGGCACTCTGTGGCCACACCTGTCTAACAGCCCCTGTGGGGCTGGGAATGGGGAACACAAGGGGGCCCTCTCAGCCCCTTGCACCCCTGCCCGCAGTGTCTGGGCAGCTTGCCATCCCGGGGACTCTGCTGGCTTGAAGTCCACCCCAACCTCCATGTCCATCCTGCCAACCCCAGCTGGAGCGGCGTCCTCAGCAGGAAGGAACAGCTCCCACAGGGCCCACACTGCGCCCACAGGCCTGCCTCTCAACTACCTGCATTCCAGGCCCGGGCGGGCAGTACCTCCCTCCCCACTTCACACAGTGACACTGGGCCCAGGCCATGGGTGGCGGCCAGGACGGACCCCAAGCTTGCAGACATGTCCCGAGACGCAGGCTGCCATGCAGCTACGCCAAGTCTGGGCCATCTGGCCATCGGCAAGCTGACCCTTCCACCTGAGGTCTCCGGGGCAGCTTTGGAGGTGAGCTCCGGCCCTGGTCTTACAGGTAAGGACCCCGAGCCCAAGCCATCTACAAAGCAGCTTGAAAGTGAGTGGGGTCTGCTCTGTACCCTGACATCTGGCTCACAAGAAACCCACAACCCAAGCAGCACACACTGCTCTCTAGCCCAGGCTGACTTATCGGGACCTGTAGGACAGGATAGAACTGTCCCTGAGAGTTTCCGAGGCTGTCACTCTTTACAGGAGTAGAAAGTCCCATCTTTCTCCCTCGGACCAACGGGTGGTGTTGAACAGCTGATTCAGCAGTCCAATGTGTAGCTTACTATGCCACAAAACAAAAGTTATAAACAACAAAAGACAGACCACACACACACGAGGGAAGGAGCAGAGCAAGGTCGCCCTCACCTGCCTGGTGTCCTCTCAGAGCTCCTTCACTTTGTTTCCTTCTGTCTACCTGGTCTTGGCTCTCCAGCCAACGTCCTGGGACTGGCCTAAGCCCAGAGAGGACTGGGGGGCATTCTGGGTACCTGAGGACTAGCCCAGAGGCCTAGGAAGCCATGGGTTGCTTGGGTGCTACACAGGAGTGGCCTCACTGCCCGGCAGGTGCTGGCTTACCTGCAGGCCTGGTGACACGGGAGTCTCCCAGACTTTGCCTTTGAACAGGTATTTGAGCTGCCTCCTCAGAGTCTCCCTCTCTTCCCGCAGGATCAGGAGCTCCTCGTCCTTCCTCCGACTCTGCACCTCCAGTTCTGACAGGCGCTGGACCTCCTCGCTCAGCATGAACAGGCAGTTGTCCTGCGGGAGAGGGACCGCCCACATGGGCCCACACGGCCTGGCGGGCCTCTTCGCTCTCACCTCACCAGTGGCTCTGGCCAGTGGGAGCAGACTCTAAAGCCTGCAGCCATGCCCTGTGTCCTTGTCCCCTGCACCTGTGCCTAAGTGATTGTTGGGTGCCGCCCAGGGTAAACAGTCCCATACCGGGAGCCCCTGTGGTGTGGTGGATTATGCATTGGACTACGTAGAACAATCCCATAGAGTTTTTTAGGCTGTCACCTTTATAGATGTAGGGCACAAGGGCTTTCTCCCACAGAGCCCCAGTGGGTTTGAACCCCTGACCTTTCAGCTAGCAGCTGAGGGCTTAACTGTTGTGCCATGAGGGCTCCTAGGCAAAGGTCCTAAATGAGCTTCCGGGAGGTTTGTGGGAAGCCTTCCCTTCCAGTCAGGCTCCCAGCCAGTCTCTTCCCCCAAAGATGTCAGTCCTCTGTGCCATGCCCCCCACCCCACAACCTGGCACTGCTCCCCAGGAGCCAGCCCTCTTTCAGGGGCTTGCCAAGGGAGCAGGTTTTCTGTCCCTCCGCAACCTTCAACTCCCCCAGCTCTCCAAACATTAACATGTTCTCAGGCGGGCAGAAAGCATTTGTCACCAGCAGATATGAACTTAAAAAGAAAAACCACACACCAAAGAGGATTCTTCAGGCAGGAGGAACCCTGACCCAATTCTGGGAGGAAAGATCCCCAGAAAACCTCCAAGTGTTTGGAAATGAAGTGATGTGTCCCGGATCCCTGGAGAAACGATGAAGGATGTTAGAAGACACAGTGGAAGGAAAGACCATTGTTTCCCACCATCCACCACCATCCAGCAGGTTCGGATTTTCACAGGGCTTCAGAGACTGTAACCTTTCACGGGAGCACACAGCCTCATCTTTCCCCCGTGGAGCAGCTGGTGGGTTTCAACCATCGAGTCCAGAGCCGACTCAACAGCGCCACAGAGTATGGGGTGCAGCAAAAGCTGTGACTAAACACACATTCATAGCCTTAAAAATGCACACCTCGGGAAACAGAGTTGAAATCCACGACCTAAGCTTCCATCGCAGGAATTCACAAAAGGGGCTGGAAATTAAATCGGAAGGAAATAGGAAAGGAGGCCTAAGCAGGTAAGGTGCTAGAAGGAATAATGGAGGGAGAGGAGGGGGAGGGGTGCAATGGGGGAAGGAGAAAGCAAAGGTGGCAACATTGCAAGACCTGGAGAATCTGATTGGAGTGTATGGGATGGTTATCTGTGCTACTCAACAACTTCCTCTCCATCTGAATTACCAGCAAAACACAAGTTTAAGGGGG
>NW_022111357.1:41816712-41828367 GCF_000313985.2 Echinops telfairi
TTACACAATTGATGTGTGTATGGATTGGGATAACAGTTGTATGAGCCCCTAATAAAATGTTAAAAAATAAATAAATATATATATATATATAGTGGAAGTCCTTCAACTCACTAGGGCTGCTGGGTCCAAGGTCAAAGAAGCAGACAGTTGAGTCTTCCCTCAGGCAATGCAAGCAGTCTGCCCACAGGCAGCAAATAGCAAGGCGGGTCACCAACAGCAGCTCAGGAGCTTAGTGAAGCAGGTCCAGATGGGATATCAAACTCAAGCAATGCAGGATCCTCGAGGGATGTATACACCAGCAGCATGAATCTCAAGCTCTAGTGACACAATCCACGGGTTGGCAGCCCCACAGGTAGTGTAGCTCACAAGTTGAGGCAGAGCCCTAGCTAAAGCAGCCGCATGCTGGTCCAATCATCAGAGAGCAAGAGAGAGAAGGGGGCGTGACTTGCTGAACCATTTATTTCTTTGCCCTCCAATGAAACTGGGACCTTATTAATACCACATGTTCCTATTGGCCAGGTTGGCACAATAAACCTACCCATCACACCTGCTAACCACAAGGTCAGAAGTTTGAACCCACCAAGCCACTCCAAGGATAAAAGATGAGACTGCTTATTTATGTAAGGATTTTAAGTCTTAGAAACTCGGAGGCAGTTCTACCCTGTCCTGTCGGGTCCCTATGAATCAGAATTGACTCAATGCTGGCCCGTTTGAGTCCAACGATTACTGGGGAAGAGCGAGCAGCTGATCTCATTCGCCTCGGAGATACTGAGTTCCAAGAAACAAACTAGTGGCAGCTCGTGCCTCTCATACACCCAAAGGAGAAGGGGTTCCCTAGGAAAGAAGCCAGCTCAGAAGGAAGCCGAGATGAGGGGAGAGAACTCTACTGCTCTGGATGGAATTGTGCGCCCCCAAAGTGTGTGTCAACTTGGCTCTGTCATGATTCTCTATATTATGTAATTATCCCCACTCTATGATCTGATGTAATTGTGAGTTTTATACCCAGCCTTAGATAACTGAGACGTACACTGAGGCTGTTGGAGCTCTTTGAGCCAGCCATACCTGCAGCCCTTCCGTGGGCCCATTCCAGAGCATGAGCTAGGTTAAGAACAATCCTGCAGTGAGCAGGCACCCTCTACCTACAGGTTTTTATTCCCTGAGGTCTGCAGGCCCTGTCCCAGCAGTGGAATTGTTTGGTCAAAGAATGCAGTCATGTTTTGAATGGGAATCTATCAGAAATGTTGATGTTGTGTGTCAGGAATACAAGAAAATAATGTCTCACAGGCCCACCCCATCTGCCCAATTGTATCTTCCACTGTGACCCCTACCCCTATACCCACCATGATGTGTTACTCATTTCCATAATCTTAATTTTTTCTCTAATTACCAGGGGCAGCTAAAAAGCGGAAGGCCCTCTCGGCACGATGGGCTGACCCAGTGGCGGCCACACTGGGCTCAAGCCTAAGGACATCTGTGGGGGTGGCGCAGACTGGACAGAGTTCGGCTCTGTTGTGCTTTTCTACCTCGGGATAGAGCATCCGTTTCAGCTGCTGCGCCAGTCCGGCTTGCTGGGAGGAAGACCAGTCTAGCAAGTGCGTCTCTCTCCGTCCATTCCCCTTTATGTTCGGTGGGCTGATATCGGTACAAGACTAGTGGACCCTCGTGGCCACTGGGCAAACTCACACTGTTAATACCCAGCACCAGCTGTGCCGGAAGGGGAGAGGATGCAATCCACCCTATCGGGCCTTTGGGAATTCTCACATACAGATTCAGAGGTCAGAGTCAAGAACACATGGAAGGAAGGAGTTACGATAGCTGCCAGACAGGGAGTGAGTCAACGGGGTAAGCGTCAGGGAGAGAGCTTAGAGCAAGGACAGACTCTTGTCTCGATCCAAGTGTGAATGGGTGAATAGCACCTAGCAACACAACAACCTTTTAAACACTCTTTATTCTTAATTGGAAAAGATAACCAGCTTTCTAAAAACGGAGACGGAAAACCAGCATGTACTAGCAGGATTGGACAAAACCATAAGCCCATTGATTCTCTGATAAGACTTGAAACTGACCGACCTCCAGCCGGACTGATCAAGGACGAAAGAGAGAAGCCTCAGGTTACCGGCAGCAGGAATGGAAGGGGCCCTCCCCTCTGGCTCAGAGATAAGGAATGGACATTGTGCCCAGAGATAAGGGTGGTGGCTGCTGGGTGCTGTCACGCCGACCTGGGCTCACAGGACGGGCTTCCGCAGGGTTGGCCCCTTGTCATTGTCACGTAAAAGGCCAGGCCTTTCTCCCGTGGGACGTTGGGTGGGTTTGAACCACCAACCTTTCAGGTAGCAGCCAAGTGCTTCACTGGTGTGCCACCAGGAGCGGATCCGTTTGAAAGCCTCTAGGAATGGGCACATTCCTAGGAAAACAAGGTGTCTCCCCCACGGAAACCACCCACTGATGTGTTTTTGTAAAGAAAGGGAACTAAGAAACTCTTTCTCTAAGAAATCTCCAGCCCAGCTGGCCCCCACGGCGGATGCTTCAGACCTGGCGGGAAATCACACCAACAGGGTGCGCACACTTGTCCAGGCAAAAAGGAGAGCCACTTCCCTACTTTGTGGGTGTGTGAGCGCGTGTGGTCGAACAAGGAATGGCTAGGTGGAGGAGTAGTAGGCCAGTCTCTCTGTCCCACGGGTGACAAGCAACATAAAGCCGTGACACACAAATGGACACCAACCTTGGCACGTCACGCCTGCTGGTTTGCATGTTTCAGAGTCTGTCCTACCAAGTGGGGTCACTAGTTTACATGGAAGATGCCTGGGTCAGGTTCGGGGGACATATTGGCAAGCTGTCCTGGAGGGTGTCACACCCCAGCCCGGTGAGGCTGCCGGGGCGGGGGGGCGCAGAACATTAGTGACATGTCTGATTCACGAGAGGTGACATTGTGGGTCTGGAGCATGTAACAGGCCACCCCGGGGTGGGGGTGGGGGGTGGCTGGCGCTGCTGGATGCCGCTAACCAGACACTAGGTACCTGGCTCCCACTGTGTGCTGGACCCGGGCATTAGTGCGGGGAGGATGTGGAGCGAGTGGGGGGCGGTGAGGGGGGCTGGGTTCATGCCATGGTTCCCCCTCGCCCTCTGGCCTACCTTCTCGTGGATCACTGAGATGTACCAGGGCATCTTCTTCCTTGGCGGGCTCTGCACGGTGGCTGGGCTGCTGACCACTGCGCTCGTTGTCTGGGACTTGCTCCTCTTCCGCAGGTAATTGAACTCACAGGCACTTTTGCTGAAGGACAGGAGGCTCTCTGGGTGGGAGGTGGGGGGGAGAGCAGAGTGGAGGCAGTGCCTGGTGCCCCACCAGGAGGGGAGACCTTCCTGGGCTGCGGTCCCGTGGCCTCTGCTGTGGCCACGCTCACTAATATGGGGTTCCTATGGTCTCCTCTGTCTCTGTGGTGGTCCGTTCCACCTGTCCACCTGGCTAGCTGTGGTGCCCAGGTGTTTGACGAAACACTCGTCTGGCTGCTGTTCCAGGGGGTGTTCCCAAGGACCCAACCCGCTGCCAAGGAGTTGATGCAGACTCATCGGGACCCTTAAGGACAGGGTAGCACTGCCCCTGTGGGTTTCTGACACCGTAACTCTTTGCAAGAGTAGAAAGCCTCGTCTTTCTCCTGAGGAGCAGCTGGTGGTTTTGAACTGCTGACCTGGTGGTTAGCAGCCCAGCATGTAACCAGTGCAGCAGCATCGGGACGCAGCCTCAAGCAAAACAGATTGCTTTCCAAGGCGTCCTAATATGCTGCTATGGAATCGTGTCACGTAATGCGATGGAATCACTTTCTATAATGGCTCTCATATTGTTTCTGTACTGTAATCGCTTCCCATAATAGAGTCTACTGCAACCAACCAGTCTGAGGCTTTGAGAGTAAGTAGGGAGCTCCCCTGGGATGTGTTCGGCTGCCAGACTACAAGTAGGGATCGCAGCTCTGTGGACGGGGAGCTTGCCAGCCCTCATAATCGTGTGAGCCAATTCCCTGGAGCAAATCTCCCTCCATCTTCTCTGTCCCTATATCTCTCTTTCCATCCACCTATCTATCTATCTATCTATCTATCTATCTATCTATCTATCTATCTATCTATCTATCTCATAGTTCTGTGTCTCCAGGAAACACTAAGACAATCACAAAATCCACACACTTTCAGCCTTATTTGCTGAGTCCACCCTCCCCGCAGACACAGTCTCAGGAGCGCAGCAGTGGTGACCACAGGTGACCCTCGGGTGCCTCACTGCATCTTCTAAACTCTCTGATGGAGGGAGCCGAACCTGGGAACCCAGCCAGGAGAGGAGGGCCACCCCGAGGCTGCCTGGTGTCCCCATCTGGGGCTGCAGCAGAGGCACAGAGCCTACATAGGCCCCCGAGCCCAAGGGCACATGGTCCCCAGGGCTCTCAGTTCCTTGGCATTGAGACTACGAAGGATCCACTTCAATGTGGATGTTGTCATGTGGTAGAAGGAATGTATCTACTGCATTTATTGGAGGGCAAGGTTGGATGGGTCTATCTGTTCAAGGAGGGAGGCAGCCCGGAGTCCCTACAGATGGGACACAGGCCCGGTCAGGATGAAAGCATTCACTCCAGCTTGGCCAGAGACATCAACCTTGGGGACCAGAAGAGGGGAGACTCCAGGAGGGACCCGGCCCACCCCAGCGCTGGGCAGGGCCCCCTCTCACCTTCCACGTGTGTGTCTGAGCCCTGATGGCTTGAGAAGTCCTCCGTCATCTCTGTGCTGACGTCCAGCTCCCTGGGCAGAGCCGCCACCACGCTCAGCCCTGCAGAGAGTTCAAAATGCCAGCTGGTCACCCGGAACCCCTTTCCTCCCCACAGGGCCTCAGGAGGGAGTCCTTTATTCTATTCATGTTTGATAAGCTCACCTTTGTCTCCTTTGTCCTTCCTCTTAAACCCGTGGTGAATTGGCTTTACAAAACAAACCAGCCTTCCATCCGACACATTGTAGGTGGCTTGTTCCAGGTCCCCGAGGGCCGTCTCCAGCGTGTTACGCCACCTCCCCCACTTTCCCCTGCGTGTCTCACTTTGCCCCCTCCCGCTCCCCTAACGCTTTGGAACTTCGTCCTGGGGGAACCGTCTCCCCTTAGAGCTCAGAACGGTTGATTATTCTGACGAGGGCATGCCTCACAGCTGTCACTGTCCCCCTCAGAGACCCTCTGTTGTTTTGGCCTGAAAATCGGGTCCTGGGGATGAGTTCAGTCCCAGGCCTGAAGGGTGACTACAGGTTGTATGTGGGGGGAGGGGGGGTGTCCTTTCGGAGTAGTGGGTCACGGCAGCCGGGCACCATCTAGTTCTTCTGGGTGTTCCTGTGGCCCATCAGTCTCTCTCTCAATCTCTCTCTCTCTCTCTCTCTCTCTCTCTCTCTCTCTCCTTTGCTCCACCAGCAGGGTCACCTTAGATGGCTGCTCATGAGTTTGTAAGATGGAGAGAGCACTATGTTTGTGGACTATGTAGTGTCAGCTGACCTTGGTGCCAGGAGGGGGCTTATCGCAGGCGATTACTGTTAGTTGATGTTGAGATGACTCCCCTCCCAGTGGCCCGATAGGTGCAGAATAGCACTTGTTCCATTTTCAGGAAGACTAGACCCCACTTTCTGGTCTGTCATAGCAGCTCATCCCAGAAGTCTTGCCAACACCTTTCTGCCTCAAGACTGGGCTCACCCATAGGGGAACCCAATTTCTGGTCCACAGTGCCCGTGCATTGTAGAGACAGAGCCCCACATCCAAGACCATGCCTGGAGACTGTCCACAACAGAGCTTTGCAACTGGCAGCTCAAAAGGTTGGCGGGCCAAACCCATTGGTCGACATCCATTGGCATCTGAGAAAGGCCCGGGGCCGGTTCTACTGTATCACACAGGGTTCCTGAGAACCACATGGGCTCGGCTACATCCATCAAGAACAGCAGCAAGTAGGATAAGGTGCATGGGAAAAGGGAACCAGTCAGATCTGGAGCCAGCACTCCCAGGGTAGGGCGGGGGCTGGTGGATGGGCTCTGGTGTGGCCTGGCTCATGTGAGCCCTCCTCTGAGCCTCCTGCCCTGCCTGACAACAGGGGCAAGCTACACGAGCCAGTGCCGGGTCCTTGGGTGGAGCAAGCAGTGACGCACAGGACTATTCACTGAAGGGCTGGAGGTTCGAGCCCACACAGAGGCTGGAAAAGCAGCTAAGGAGGCTCCCACAGAGCACAGCTCTGTTCTGACCTGCAGGACAACCCCAGCCGTCGGAACCAACCCAGCAGCCACTGGGGCTTGGCCTTACAGCCAACTTTCCTAACCTTTCCGGAACCTCAGGCTTCTTCCCTTCTGGCCTATCCCAACTCTTCTGAATCTTTCTTGGGAAAGGCAAGAATGATGGGAAAATAATAATATGCAGCAAGACCTAGCTATCCTTCTCCTTTACTTCCCTCCTCTTCCTTCTGTCCTTCTTCCCTCCTGCCCCACATCTACCTCCTCCTTCTTCCTCTCTCCTCCCCTCTCCCCTCCTCTTCTGCCCCTCCTCTAAGCCTCAGCTGCTCCTTCCACAGAGCGGGGAGGGGGGGTGTCTTCAGAAGCTCCTCCCACACAGGGTTCCAGCCGCTGCTCCCAGGTTGACATGATGGGGGGGCGGGGGCGGGGGGAAGCAGCGACCCTCGATGGTGGCTCTTACCATACTGAGACATGGACGTGGCCCTGGTACTGAAGCGAGGGCAGCCTGGGCGCTTGAGGAACGCCCTTCGCAAATTATCCACTTGGGACGTAAAGCCATTGTAGCTGGGAGGGGTGTCGCCATCCAGGACTTCTTTCTGGCAGTGGGTAGAGAGGATGGTCACTCCGAGCAATGGCCCGGGAGCCCCTCTTCCACCAGGGGCTTGCCAGACCCCATGTATGGGTCTGTGTCCTCTCCTGCTCTCCGTGATGAGTACGCGGGGCTGCTCAGTGAAAGGAATGTAGACCATCTTAGAAACCGTCCTCTACGGAGTCTAAGACCAGGAGCTTACAGTCAGGCTGCTAAGCACCAGGTCAGCAGTTCGAAACCACCAGCTGCTCCTCGGGAGAAAGATGAGGCTGTCTATGCACGTAAGGAGATACAATTTGGGAAACTCACAGCGGCAGTTCCACCCTGTCCTGTAGGGTCACTGTGAGCCAGTATCAGCTCGATGGCAGGGGGTGAGTTAAGTCTAGGACAACACATTCAGATAGCCCGGTGGGTGCTGTGCCCCCACACCCGTCACGCCTCCTCCTTTCTCCAGGCACCTCGTAAGGAAACCTCGGGGGACGGGGGACGCAGTCTCCTTCCCCAGCCTTGGGATCCAGACCCTCAGGGTGCAGGCTGCACCAGCCAGGGAAAGCTGGCCCGGCCCACCAAGGGCCGCATGGCCCCAAACCAGCGAATTCCCTGGGAGAACTCCGTAAAGCTGGAGACCTGGGGCTCCCGCCCCCCAGACAATAGGCGCATGGGTGAGAACAGGAGGGTCTGCCATATCAAGGCCTCTCCCTTCTTGAGGCGACCTGGGGAACACTCCCATTTCCCTCCTGACGCCCACAGCTCGTGGGCGGTGCTAGGACCTGAGGAAGGGGGGCGGGTCTACTCCACCAGCCCCTCCCTGGGGGAAAGAGGAGGCTGTCTGCAGTCAGACTCCTAAACCCTCCCTGGGGTGGCTCTGAGTTGGAATCGCCTCGCTGGCAGGAGGTTTGGTTTGGGGCTCTCTGGGCTGGCCAGAGCAGCCCTGGCACACAATGGTTAAGTCTCGAGGCTGCTGCGCAGAGGTGGTTCAAGACCAAAGAGGCGGCTGTCAGCTTGCTTCCATGAAGGTGTGTGGCCTTGGCAACTCTCCTGGGCCTCGGTCCTCCTCTGCGGTGGGGCTTTGCTAAGCGTCAGTGGGATCTTTAAAAAGGGCTTGACAAAGGAGCCCTCGTGGTGCAACCGTTAAGCACTTGACCGCAAGCTGCGAGGTTGGCTGGTGGTTGGAACCCACCCGGCAGCTCTGAGGAAGAAAGGCCTGGCTAGCTGTCCCCCTGGAGATGACAGGCCCAGGACGGCCTAGGAGGCAGCTCCCCTCTATCTCATGGGCTTGCCGTGGGCCAGAACCCCCTTGCCTGCACACAACAGCAACAACACTGCCAACGCCATGGGCGGGCACTCAGCAAGGGGCCATCTCCTGGGCGCTGGGCTAGTCGGGCCGGCCAGACACTCCGGCCTTTCCCCCCTTCTGCTTGCCGCGGCTTAGTACCAGCTTTGACTTGTGGAAGGAGCACCTCCCCTCCGGGGTCTTGGAAACCCGGCGGGCAACACAGTGGAGCGAGGCCAGCCCCTTCGCCATCGTGTTGGGTGCGTTGTCCCGCTTGGCGGGGCTGACTTCCTTTGTGGGTAACATCAGGAAGGAGAGAAAGGGAGGCTGAAGCTACTGCGTGGACGAGGAGACGCCGACCACTGCTCAAAGCCACCCTCGGTTCGGCGCCGGGTGTCAACGTCAGCGTGGTCTCCTGCTGGACCTGCCCACTGGCACGGGCAGGGACAAGGCCAGCCGCCGAGCTCTGCCAGCCCACATCCTATTGGATGCTTGGAAGTATGTGTGGCATCACAGATGTCTCCATAGGAACCCGCAGGCCATTCATCTCTGCTTTCTGCAAGTGGGGAGGGCCTGGGTGGCCCCATGACAAAAACCACCATGGGGGGAGGGGTGATGGCTGTAAAAAGGAGAAATGTCTTCTCCCACAGCCCTGGAGGCTAAGTGTTCCAGATCAAGGTCTCCACCATGCCACCTTTCCCACAGGGACTCTCTCCTCGTCGCTGGGGTCTGCCAGTGACCCCCTCACCCTTATATGTCCGTTTGTCACGCTGTGGTGGTCTGCACCTTGCTGTGACGCTGGAAGCGATGTTGCTGGCATTTCAAGTAACAGCAGGATCGCCCAAAGGGAGCAGGTTTCAGTGACGCTTCTAGACGAAGACTAGACTACAGACCAAGAAGAGGAACAGGCTGAGGGATTCTCTACCGGCAACCTTACATAGCTAGCATGGGGGCATCATCGGATATCTTGAACCACGTAGGAACGGGAGTAGAACATTGTCTGATGGCGTGCCCGCAGATGAGATCCCTCAGGGGGGAAGCCCCTCAAAATGTCCTTCCTGGAAGCCGAGTCAGCACTGGGGAGCTGAGGGAGAGCATCAAGAACACACACTTGGAAACAGCAAGAGGCCATTCACAAGACAAGCAAGCAAGAAAGGATTGTAGCAGATCCGCAAGGAGACTCTGGAGCTTGTTTCTGCACCTAGAGGAGCTAAGGCCAATGGAAGCAAAGATGGAGCCAAAGCGCTGAGCAGAAGATTTCAAAGGGCAGCTTGAGAAGACAAAGGTTTGTCATAAAACATGCCCGAATTTCACTGTGGGAAACTGACAGCCTGGAAGAAAGCGGATGTGGCCCACTCCCGGCACTGGGGACCACGGGCTTGGCGTGCCATCCCTAGCGTGAGGCAGGCCTCCTCACTGAGCGACGGGAAGCACCGCAATACGCACTATTCCAGGAAAGACGTTTCTCCACAGCATACCTGCTCCCCGTAAGTGGTTAGATGAAGTTGTTTTCTATAGACGCTTGGCTCCTCTCGTGCACAGATAAAGGATGCTTATCTTAAATAACGTTTGCTCCTCTCGTCTCTTGTACGCCTCGTACTCCCCTTGAAGTATTCCCTCTGAATGTACAGTGCCCACTTGTTGGAAGTATAAGATTAACAAGAGGCTTGCAGGCCTTAAGAGCTACAAAAACCCGTTGTTGAATAAACTCTGGCCTCATCTCCCTCTTCTCGCTTCTCCCAAGAGGGGAACTGAGTCCCCTGCGCCCCTTTTGTGGTCTGCTTTAATGGTGCACGTCCCTCCTGGGGCTCATTCTACTGTGGGGCTGGACCCCCACCCTCCACCCGTATCTGTCACCTTGATGTACTGGGGTGGCTTGTGTGTTACTGTGATACCACTGACATATCAAATACCAGCAGGCTCACCCAAAGGGAGCAGGGTTCAGCAGAGCTTTCAGACTAAAATCAGGCTAAGAAGAAGGCATGGGTTGTCCACTTTAGAGGAATGATCGCTGAAAACCTTATGGATAACATCAAAACATTGTCAGATTACAAAAACCTTCTGAATAGAAACAGAGCCTTGTCAGCAATGGGACCAGAAGATGAGCCCCTTCAGGTCAGAAACCACTCAAAATGTGACCAAGGTCGGGCTGCCTTCTCAAAGCAGAGCTCCCCATAGTGATAGGGATGGAGTAAAGCCGGTGGCAGTAAAGCCTTCAGGACCTTCATTTGCTGACGGAGCACGAATCAAAATGAGAAATAACAGTGGCAAGCATAATAATCAAAATTTGGAAGTATACAGTGTGAATCTAGGAAAATTAGAAGTTATCATAAATGAAATGGAATGCATAAAGATTGACATTCTAGGCATTCGTGAGCTGAAGTGGGCTGATATTGGCCATTTTGAATCAGAAAGTCACATGGTTCACTATGTCAGCAATGATCAGTTCACAAGGACTCATCTTGCATTCATCATCAAAAAGATTTCAAAATCTATCTTGCAGTCTGTGATAGAATAATGTCTAATCATATACAAAGAGATCCAGTCAATACACATATTATTCAAATTTAAGCGCCAACTACAAAAAACTAGTGGTCCAGAATTCTATCAATGTCTTAAATCTGACATTAATCAAACATGCAATCAAGATGCATTGATAATTACTACCAATTGGAATGCAAAAGTAGGAAACCAAGCGGAAGAAACAGTAGTTAGAAAATATGGTCTTGATGCAAACAAAGCTGGTGATTGTATGATAAAATTTTGTAAGACCAATGACTTCATCGTTATAAATATCTTTAAAAAAAACACAAACATTAATTATGCACATGAACTTCGCCGCATGGAATATATAGAAACCGAATTGACTACAACTTTGGAAGAGGTGATGGAGAAGTTAACAGCTAAAACCAGGTCAGGGGCTGACTGTGGAACAGACCATCAATTGCTCATTTGTAAGTTCAGGTTGAAGCTGAAGAAAATGAACACATCTCCCAAATCCAAAATACGGCCTTGAGTCTATCCTGTGTGAATTTAGAGACCATCTCAAAGATAGATTTGCTGCATTGAACGTTAATTACAGAAAGCCTGATGAGCTGTGGGAGGACATCAAGCATATTATCCATGAAGAAAGCAAAAGTTCGCCGAAAAGACAAGAAAGAAAATCAAAAGGGAAGCACACAGGCAGCATGTCTTAAACTGAAAGAACAAACAAATTCAAGCCTCGAGTTCAATGTTGGAAGATTCCATGGGCAAATATTGAATGATGCAGGAAGCATCAAAAGTCAATGGAGGGTGCTCCTGCTTGGCGTTCAAGTGTGGTGCAGGGAGACCTAGTCCAGCCCATGCAGCTGGGGGTCTGGGGTGACCATCTGGTGCATCCGTAAGTCACAAGGAAGGGTTTCCCCTGCTCTGACTGGTGTGTAAAGTGAGCATGACTCATCACCGTCCACCCCTGCCCAGTGCTTCCATTCTCATCTCTCCTCCTGCTGCCGCTTCTGGGACTTAGAGACCACACCACATTCCCTAAGGTGCTCAGAAGTGCAATGTGGAAATGACGCTATAT
>NW_022111357.1:41829779-41830942 GCF_000313985.2 Echinops telfairi
CGGACAGGGCAAGATATGACAAAATACCCATTTATAAACTATCAAGGGCTCATGCGGGAGGGGGGAGCGGGGAGGGAGGGGAAAAATGACCTAATGTCGGGGGTTTAAATGGAGAGAAAATGTTTTGAGAAACGATGTACAAAAGCGCCTTACACAATTAATGTGTGTATGGATTGGGATAACAGTTGTATGAGCCCCCAATAAAATGATTTTTTTAAAAGAAAAAAAAAAAAAAAGATCTCTGGACAGTCCCTCACAGTAGGGCCACATGGAAGGGGTGGTAAATCTAGGGAGTGGTATATCACATTGAAACACATAACTATCCTCTACCTCTTTAATATTTCCTCCCCTTATTATTATGGTCTTTGTTTTCTCTCATTAATCTTGTTAGACCTGCATATGTTCATTTGTATAATTAGGAGCTCTCGATGCATTAAAACCAAGATAGATAACCCTACAGAAAAAGTAATGGGAGTCATGATTCCCAGAGGGTACGGGAAGACGGGGGAGCTGATAGCAATGATGACTGTATAACCCTGCTCAAGGAGAACAAATAACAGAATTGCAGGTGAACAGACACATGGGATAGTGTAAGATGCAGCAAATAATAATATATAATATAACAATAATGGTTCCTGAAGGTATGGTGGGGGAGGGAAGAGTTAAAGGGGAGTTAGTATCAAAGAATTCAAGAAAAAAAATGTATTGAAACTGATGGTGGTAGCATTGATCTGGTTGAAGTATAGATTGTTACAATATCTGGAGGAGCTCCCAATAAAATGATTAATAAAAAACCCCAAAACTTTAACCCCTCCTTCCAAAAAAAAATAGTTAATGGAAGGAATACACAGAGTCACTATACCAAAAAGAACTAGTCATTGCCCATCGTCTCAAGAGGAAGCATATGAGCAAGAACCAATGCCATTGAACTAAGAAGCCCAATCTGCACTGAAAGCATTAACCAAAAACAATACTCCAAAAAATTATTTTATCATTTTACTGGGGGCTCGTACAGCTCTTATCACCATCCATCCATACATCCATTGTGTCAAGCACATTTGTACATATGTTGCCATTATCATTCTCAAAACTTTTTCTTTCTACTTGAGCCCTTGGTATCAGCTCCTCATTTTTCCCCTCCCTCTCCCACCCTCCCTCCCTCA
>NW_022111357.1:41832975-41835687 GCF_000313985.2 Echinops telfairi
TGTTTGTCTTCAAGCCTTTAAGACCCCAGCTCCTGTATCATTTGATAGCCGGGCACCATTTGCTTTCTTCACCACTTTTGTCCTCAGCGATCAAGTAGGGGCAGGCTGGTGTGCTTCTTCCGTGTGGGTTTTGTTGTCTCTCAGCTGGCTGGCTGCTTGTTTATCTAAGTTATTGTTTTCATATCTCACACCTGTCTCCTTTTCCCCCATGGTTTCTGTTGTTCTTCTCCCTGGAGGGGTGTATGTGGTAATGTGCCAATCATTGCGCGATAGGTTCTCCCTTCCTCCCCTCCCCTTCTCCCTCTTACCCCCTACCCTTTTGGTTTTGGTATCACTATTCTCATTCCTGTTTCTGGATTCCATGATGATATTTTCAATTGCATCATGTTCATGTCAAAGTTGGACATTGAATAAGGAAGATTGAAGAAGAATTGGTGCATTTTAATTTTGGTGCTGGTGAAAAAAATTTGGAAGTACCATGGACTACCAAAAGAACAAATCTATGTTAAGGAAATTACAGCCAGAATGCTCCCTAGGGGCATGAATGGTGAGACTTTGTCTCGTGTGCTTAGTTATGTTCTCAGGAGAGACCAGTCCCTGCTGAAGGACATCGTGTTTGGTCTAGTAGAGGGGCAGTGGAAAAGTGAAAGGTCTCCGACGATGGGTTGACACAGTGGCTGCAACAATGGGCTCAAACAAAACAAAGATGATAAGGGTGGTATAGGAGATCTAGCAATGTCTCATTCTGTTATACATCGGGTCGCTATGAATTGGAACTACCATGGTGGCACCCAACAACATCAGTAATAACTATGAAAGGCCTTTTCAAAGTTTGTAAGAAATGGAATTGAAAGATAACAGGCTCTTCCCACAAAATGTTTGAAGACCATACTATGACCTGCATATTGTTGGGGTGCCATGAACACCTTCGGTCTTAAAGAAAGGGGATGTTTTAATGTAATCTAGGTCCAGGGAAGGAGGTGGGAAGATAAGATGAGGTGGCCCAGGAAGGTGGAGCTGTAGCCCTGGATGAGGGGTCAAGGGCAGAGAGAAGGTAGAAGGGCTTCCCCAGAGTGGGTTTCTCCAGACCCACCTTGGACGTCATAGTAGTTACATAATTTCATGTCAACTTGAGAAATAAATCTAGGGGTAGAGTCTAGCCTGTGAATCAGGTCACAGCCTGATGATGCCTCTTGGTGGGTGTGGCCTTCTCATGAGGATTCTGGGAACTTCCTCTCTTTCTCCCTGGAGGTGGGCCACACTCTCTCTCTCTGCTTCACCTTCCTATTGAGAAGCCACATGGAGACCCTCTCCAGCACTGAGATGCTTCCACTGCCATTGAATCCACAAGACTTTCCACCCACCCCCCTGTGATCTTCTTGCATTCAGCATCATTGCATGTGCTTCATGAGTCTAGAGAGGAATTTATAGACCAGTATCAGACAGATAGGCTAATATCGGACTTGTGGACTTGACCTGGACTGGGCTGGGGTGTTTTCTCAATATTCAATTGCTCTTTGATACAAAGCTCTCTCTTACCCACATATAAATGTCCCTGGATTTGTTTATCTAGTCAGCCCGGTCTAACTCACATGGCTCCTGTGAAATATAAGTGCCTTTGAGTCTTGGTGCATGTTGGAGTCTACCCTAAACATGTTCGTGTGATCTCTCTGTGCACAAGGTGAGAGCTGCCTGTTCTTAGCAGTGTCCACCTGGCAGCCACCAAAGAGCAATCTGGCACTCAGGGTCATCTATGGGCCTGCAGTCCAAGGTGGCCAAGGCCTCTGGGGCCAGGATGAAGGGGCCGTGAGCCTCCCAACTCTGGCTGAGTCTGCCTAGGTGCTGACTCACAATGGCGACTGTCACCTGTCCTGTTCCTTCCAGCCCCGAGTCCTGGCTGGTGAGGGTGCCCTTTGGGATGGGATGTGCTTCAGGGGTCCCTGTGAGTCAGAATGGACCCCTGGCAGTGAGTGGGTGTTTCCTGACGGGCTGTTTCCTGCCTGTGACTGGGATGCACCAGGATACCATGTACCCAGATGCCACTGTGTCCACTCATCTTGGTAAGCGTCTTCCTCTTTTTTCCTGGACGCTCTACCAAGCATGATGTCCTTCTCTCAGGACTGGCTCTCCTGACACCATGTCTAACGTACGTGAGACCAAGCCTTGCCCTCCTTGCTTCTGAGAGTTCCGCTGCACCTCTCCAAGTGAGATCTGTTTGTTCTGGACATTTCTGGGACTTTCCATATTCTCCACCAACACCAACACACTTGCAGCAACTCTGCAGCCCATCCAGATGCAGCAGCTCTTCCGCAGCCTCTGTGTTCATTATGCAGCTTTCCCACGCGCGTGAGGCACAGCTTCACCCTCCCGGTGACCTCTTTGCTTCTGAATTACCCAACGGAATACGTGGTTTGGTTCCTTGACGGCAGTCCCCACAAGCACCGATTGTGAATCGGAGTACATCCCGGGCGACTTCAGTCTTGTCTCCATCTACGACGTCGCGAGGAGTGTTTTCTGTGGGTTGAGATGTGTCCCACGCTGAGGGCTGTTGTCTTTGACCTTCACCAGTAAGCGCACCCCGTCTCCTTTGCTTTCAGCAGGCAAGGTCACGTCGCCTGCGTATCACAGGTTGTTCCCGAATCCCCCGTTGATCTTAATGCCGAATTCCTCTTCAGAGCCCAACTTCTCAGATGGTTTACTGTGCACACAGAT
>NW_022111357.1:41835963-41836899 GCF_000313985.2 Echinops telfairi
CACCCCTCAAAGGAGTAGACGGCCTCCTCTTTCTCCTTTGGGGAGGCTGGTGGTCTGGACCTTCGAAGCGTGTGGTTAGCAGGTTAATACACATCGCACTGGGTGACCAGGGCTCCTCCTAGATCAAACAGGTGCGGAGAAAGGAACCGATGCTGATGCACACCTTTGCTCCTTTTAAGCCACGCAGTGTCACCTTGTCTTGTTCAAATGACTACCTCTTTGGTTTCCTGTTTTCACAATGTGTGTGTGTGTGTGTGTGTGTGTGTGTGTGTGTGAATTAGGTGGAGGTTTCTAATTCAAATCCTCAATTATCAACCACCCCGGTAGCCTACCCTACCCAGGCCTCTGCTATCTCTGCTCCCACTTGTGGATTTCTCTCCCCTGTCACACAGTGAACACCTGTCCACCCTCCATCCATCCCCGATGCCGGCCTGGGGACAGGCCCCCAAGAGCATTTGGAGTTCCTACTCTTCACAGGGCAGGGTATTTGGGAACTTCCAAACTGCACGTCAGACAATGACGGGTGCTGTCTTGATGCCTTTGGACATAGCTGCTTGTTTCCTTCTGTGTCTCCATCTCTCCGTGTCGCTGTCTGTCTGTCTGTCGCTGGCAGTCTCTGTCTCTCATTCACTCTCTCCTTGTCTCTACCTAGCTCTTCCATCGCCTTCTTGGTCTCTCTCCCTCTCCGGCTCTCCTTTTCTCTCTCCCCCTATCTCTGCCTTTCTCTCCCGTCTCCCTCTTGTCTCTGCCTGTCTCTCCGTCTTCCTCGCGCAGCAGCGGTGCTGACCGGCAAGGCTGCTGCCCCGTCCCTCCAGTCTCATCCCCTCTTCTCGCTGCACTTGGCCTCTCTCGGCTCAGTTTCTAAAGCCTGGAGCCTCAGGGCCCACCTGACCCCACAGCCTTGTTTGCCTGTGACAGGCCTGCAACCCCTCCTTC
>NW_022111357.1:41837296-41838439 GCF_000313985.2 Echinops telfairi
AGACACTCAGGCATCAGGGTGGGTGCTTTATTACGTTACAAAAACAGATGATCCCACGGAACCACAGGGGAAAAGCCACGGTCCTTCCAGGCTCACAGGCCCAGGGGTTTGCTCATGCTTTCGGACCCTCGCCATCAATACTGCCTGAAGAAGCCCCTGCCACGGGGACACGGGCTGTCCCCCCACAGCGTGAACACATCTGAGTGCTTTCTCGAGGGCCAACAGGAAGCGTGGGCTGGCGTGTCGGAAGCATGAGGGCAGGTGACCGTGGACACTGTGAAATGCCAAATCGCTGGCCCCTGAGCAGCACAGACTGCCATCATGGGAGGCATGGGGGTGGGGGGGGGGCACCTCTTCTGCCTGGAGGCACCTCAGACTGAGTGGGAACCTGGTTGGCATGTTCTGAAGGTCCTCACCGCTGTCATCAGCCTGCTGGCACTGCAGGGGGCACCGGGGGTGGGGGTGCCCCTGACCAAGCTCATGGCCCAAGCCTCAATAGCAGGCAGCTTCCTGCCCACCTAACACCACGACTCACTCACTGACCCAGTCACTCACTGTCCATTCACTCACTCCGCACCCACTCCATTCATTCATTCATTCACTCACTCCGCACCCACTCACTCACTCATTCACTTCGTCACTCACGTCCACTCACTCACTCCTCTCTCACCCACTCACTCACTCATTCACTCACTCTGCACCCACTCCATTCATTCATTCATTCACTCACTCCGCACCCACTCACTCACTCATTCACTTAGTCACTCACGTCCATTCACTCACTCCTCTCTCACCCACTCATTCACTCATTCACTTCGTCACTCACTCATTCACTCACTCCTCTCACCCACTCATTCACTTAGTCACTCACTCAGCACCCACTCCACTCATTCATTCACTCACTCACTCCGCATCCACTCACTCACTCACTCATTCACTCACTCACTGACCCGCTCACTTACTGTTCATTCACTCACTCCTCTCTCACCCACTCCACTCATTCATTCACTCACTCACTCATTCACTCCTTAATCACTTATTCACTCCCTCCCTCCCTCATTCACTTATTCATTCACCCACTCATTCATTCACTCACTCCACACCCACTCGCTCATTCATTCAGTCACTCACTCCGCACCCACT
>NW_022111357.1:41839743-41844869 GCF_000313985.2 Echinops telfairi
TGACCTTTCCCTGATTTCTATATCTCAAAGCCCCAGGATCTCAAACTTACAATAATTGTCTGGGCATGTTGACGTTTCTACTGTTTCTTCTAGTATCTCTCTCTCTTCGCCCCTCTCTCCCCCCCTCTCTCTCCTGCTCTCTCCCTAGCTTGTCCTCTGTCAGCAGGTCAGGGCAGGGGAGCTGGTGGGATGGCTGGGAGCAAGCAAGCTTCTGGAGAACGCTGGGCAGACCCTGCCCAGCACCCTTCCTCGCCCTCTAGGTGCTGGCCACCCTGTCCCCTGGGGCTGTGAAAGCCCCAGGGGATGGGCTTGGAGGTGGATGAGCGTGGCCAAGGAAGCCAGGGTTTAGATGCACCGCAGCCTGGGTCTGAGGGTCCCTGAGCGGAACAAGTGGTGAACACCACTCAGTTGGACATTCCGTCCACGCAGAGGTGCCTCCGAAGAGAGGCCTGGCAGTCTCCTTCTGGAAAGTCAGCCACGGAGAACCAGCCTAAGGAACCCAGTTCTGCTCTGGTACATGTTGCGTTGAAGTCGATCCCACGGGCTTGTTTGGGGGTGGGGGGGAGCAGGAAGTTCTCTGGAGTGGGTTTGGGGGACTTCTGAGATGGGGAGCCTTCAGCCAGCTGCCAGGTTGAACCCAGGTCTGGGGCGAGCAGGCAGGGAGCTGGGCACAGGTGCAAAGTATCCCAAGAAGACAGCATTTCCTCCCCAGGGCTGCTTGCAGGGAGCGGCCATGGGTACCAGGGGCGCCAGGCCCCACCCCCACCCCCACCCGGGGGCTGCAGTGACCTGGGCACAGGCAGGTTATCCTGGGACATTGGATTCTCTGGGGCTCTGCGCCTCCCCCAGAAGCTGAGCACCTGAGCTCACCCGCTGGAGCACTGGCGGTATGAACTAGTCCTGTAGTCTGGGGTGTCTCAGCCCAGCACAGCTTGCCCCTCCTCTAGAAAAGGGCCCCCCCGGAGTGCACAAGGGGGAGGGGAGCGAGGGTTATGGGAGGCACTCAGCCCTGAGGCCCGCACAAAGGACCGACCGCCTTTACATTAAGTGTAAACGGAAGTTGTGTACGCCTGAGGCTTTCCAAGATGCCCCGGTCCTGGGCTGGAAAGCCGACAGTGGTCAGGGTGCTTGAGGGTAGACATGGCGGCTCTGTGACTCTGCTTGCCCACACGAGGACCAGCAGCCGTGGCAGGGAGGGCGTGGGGCGCGCAAGTCGGGTCTCAGCATGTCTAATGCAACTGGCCCTCTTCCTGGCAGATGGCTGCCTCCGACAGGGAGCGCGGCTCTACAGCGTGCTCTGGCTGCATCGCACTGGGGCGTGTTACTCTCAGCTGAGCTCACCAGTCCAGAGCCAGGGTGCACAGTGCAGGCCCAGCGGGCACAGAGACCACTCCAGCACAGCCCCAGGGCAGCTTGCCTGCGCCCGTGCCCCCCCGAACGCTCACCCACTGCCTTTCTCGCCAACGAGTCTCTCCCCGGGTCAGAAGTTCTCCTCCGCCCGACAAGCCAAAGGAGTCACCGGCTGAGGAGCTGCCTCTCTTGGAGAACCATCCCGGCCCCCTCCCTGAGGCCACCAGAGCACCTGCCCAGGGTGCCCACTGCTCCAGGACAGTCTTCTCCGCAGGTTGGGCCCTGAGCCGCATGGGCAAGCTGGGCCGTGCTGGTTGGTACGCTTGGGGAAGGCTGGCAATGATGTTTAAAGAAATGAAAGCTGACCCACGGTGGTAGAAAAGGGCACCGTTTTATCCAACGCCAACAATGTCCACTGTCCAGGGTGTAGGGGGGAGGGACACGCTGTGGATTACATGCCAAGGGGGCACCCCCGTGCGGGCTGTGGCCACGGGTGGGTCCATTCTGCACCCAGCTGCCCCTCACTCGTCCCCCCCCCATCTTCTCTCCAATTCTAGCCCCTCAGTTTCATTGTGGCAGGAAGCGGGTGGTCAGTGTGCAGAGGGTGAGACCTAGACGCCACGTGTGCAGGGGACCCAGCCCAGCCCTTGGCCCAGTACTGGCAGTGCCCGGCACAGTTTGGAGCGGAGATGTTCACCTACACAAGCGTGCTTTCTTTCCACAACTGTGGGTATTCACGCACATATGTCCCCAGAACCTTGCACACACACACCCTTGTCCACATCTCCGACTCCATCACCAAGCTGACCATTGCTACCCAGACCCAGGGGGCCTTGGGGAATACTCATTGGCAGTCCATCAGCGGAGCAGACCTTGCATTTGTGAAGGGGCTCTCCTGGAGCGGACACTCGGAGCAGCGGGGAGACTGGGCCCAGTAGCTCAGCTCCCCCCCACACACACCCCAGCCCCACCTCTGCTCTGGGCTGGTGGAGAAGGGGAGGCTGAGAGCAAGTGGCCGACCTAGGGGCTCTGTCCAGCCTAGATGGCCTGAGTTGTGCCTGCCCGGAAACCCACCTATGGGCCTGCTCCAGAAGTCACCAGCAGGAGAATCAGGCTGTCCACGGATGCCTGTGGACCTGGCAGCCTCTCCTGGGGCAGGTGAGGGTCCAGCTTGCCCCTTTGGCCTCTTGCCTCCCTGGGCACAGCTTCCGGAGGGCAGTGTTGGACAAAGAGGACAAGGAGCTAGCCCAAGGCTCCAGGCCCCAGCTCCCACATGTCCGGCTCTCAGTGGATCTCACCCTCAGTGAGTTCCTCCTTGATGGCCTGTCTGTTGCGGACCTTGCAGTCCGGCATGTCGAAGCCGAAGTCGGCCCAGTCGTCGGGGCCGGAGGGCCCAGAGCGCCCAGGGATGGTGATGGTGTGGCGCACGCGGAAGTGCACAGCCTCCATGACCCGCTGCCGCTGCAGCTCGCCCGTGCTGCCCACCGCCAGCGTGGTGGCAGCATTGCTGCTGGTGCGGATCAGCTGCTGAGCCCCACTGTAGTCGTGGCCCTGCTTCAGGTCCTGGAGGCCACGCCAGATGGTCATGCGGTACTGGTCCGGGATCTTCAGGGCCCCCAGGTCCTGCGAGGACAAGGGCGGTGTGAGGGGGCCTGAGTGGGGCGGGCCAGGGCCTCCGCTCCGAGCCCACTGCAGCCCTGGAGCTTGGTGGACCGGGCCTGTCTGGAGGAATGGGAAGCAATGGGGCTGGACGGGCCTGGGTGGCTGTGGCCACCTTATGCTAGTGGGGGAGGGGAGTCTTGGCCAGAGCTGGGGGCCGTGGGAGAGGAAAGTGCTCTGGTGGAGCAGTGGCTACACGTTGGGCTGCTAACCACAGGGTCAGCAGTTCGAAACCATCAACCATCAGCTGTTCCTTGGGAGAAAGATGAGGCTTTCTACTGCCGTAAAGAGTTACAGTCTCAATAATTTATACTTTGTCAAGGGCTCAAGAGGGTGGGATGGTGGGAGCGAGGGTGTGTGAGGGGGGAAAGAGGCCCTGATACCAAGGGCTCAAGTAGAAAGAAAATGTTTTCAAAATGAGCTTGATACAGTTGATGTATGGATTGTTATAAGAGCTGTAAGAGCCCCCAATAAAATGGTTTATTAAAAAACTTAAAAAAAATAAAAGGAGTGACAGTCTCAGAGACCCACAGGTGCAGTGACCTTGGTTCGGTTTGGGAGAGGGAGAAGGGGAAGAACAGAGGGCATTTGCCCTTGTGGGGCATCTTCATCAGGTACTCAAAGCAGCCTGAGGGAGTGGGTCACTTTCCCCTCTACCCCAAGACTGAGAAGCCCCTCCTCTGGACCCCCGCTCCCCAGGCCCCCCCCCTGGGTACACAGACAGCAGAAGCACACACAGCACCCTGGGGAGGTGGTCTGCTCCTGGGGATGAGTCAGCAGCGCAGAGAGCAGCTGCACCGACTTAGGGGTATGGGTGGGGACTGGCTGAGCAGTTGGTCTGGCCCCTCTGACAACCCTGAGTCTCTGGGGCACCAAAGCTTGGGGCTGGAAGGAGCAGGAGGTGCCCCCAGCTTGGGCTCAGAGGGAGCAGAGAGAGGGGCTCCCAGGACTACCACGCTCCCAGAGGCGTGTCCCGGCCTCTCAGAGCTGGCGCGGAGTCATGTGAGCTGAGTGCGGGCCACGCTGAAAGCAGTAGACCAGCAGTCTCATTGAGGAGTCCCCGGGCAGTGCCAGAAGAGCCCTGGAGGCGCCATGGCTAAGCACCGGGCTGCTAACCCAAAGGTCGGTGGTTCAAATCCCCCGGCTTCCCCAGGGTTGAGAAAGGAGGCCGCCTGCATCTGGGAAGATGTCCAGCCTCAGAAACCCCAAGGGCAATTGTACTCTGTCCTAGAAGGTTGCTCTGGGTTGGGCCGGCCTCAACAGGGAGCCGTGCAGACAGCTGGTTGGCGGTTCGAGCCCATCCCCCTCAGTCACTGGGAACCCACAGGGTGCAGTTCTGCTGCGTCACGGCAGTGGCGGGGAGGGGGAGCAGTCACTACAAGTAAGAGCTGACTCTGGTTTCCTCTAGCTCAGTGGTTCTCAACCTTCCTAATGCCGCGACCCTTAACACAGCTCCTCATGTGGTGGTGACCCCCAACCATAACATGATTTCCATTGCTACATCATCACTGTCATTTTGCTACTGTTAAGAATTGGGCGACCCCTGTGAAAGGGTCACGACCCACAGGTTGAGAACCGCTGCTCAAGAGGATCTGTGATCGGAGCCAGGGGTGGCTGTCAAGTTCTCAGAGGGCCCCAGTGAAACCCCCACGCACCCACCCCTGCAACCAGGCACTGTGGTGCTGACAGTTGGACAGCAAACTCCTGGTGGCTCATATACCCCCATGAGTCTCCGTGCCTTGGAGACAGCAGTCCCATCTAATCAAATCCAGCGGACCAGTCCAGGGGTGGCCTTGCCATGGGAGGCCGGAACATGCCTTTCACCGGCAAGCTGCCCACTCAACTGCCCCTCACCAGGGTGCCTCCGGAGAGGAAGTGTCATGGAGGCTGTGAACTCTGCTAGTGGACGAGGGGCCCTTCCCGAATGTCCTCCTGCGGGCCCGGAGGGAGGGGACACCCTCTGCCGTCCTTTGGGGTTCGGGAGCTGCACAGGCATTTACCTCGATGGTGAGGTTCTGCAGGTGATACACGCTCTGCAAGCCCTGGGAGGTGAAACACTCGATGCAGTTGGGGCACCCCAAGCCTGTTAGGAAACTGCAGAGAGAGCGAAAGACAGG
>NW_022111357.1:41845003-41867579 GCF_000313985.2 Echinops telfairi
GGGGGCTAGTGCCCATGGCCTCGCCTGTGGGGAGCCACTCTTGGCCCAGCAGCTGGCCACACGGTGATGCTGGCCAAGGTGAGGAGAGGTGAGGACAGGTCCCCTGGCTTCCACGGTATAGGGCATGGCGCCATGGCTCCATGTTTGCTGCGAACCAAAAGGTCGGCAGTTCAAACTCACCCGTAGGCTCAGAGTCTGAAAGACCGGAGACCTGCTTTCACAAAGATGATGGCCGGCGGGAGAAGCCTGTGGGGCCCTGTTCCTCTAGGGTGGCTACAGCACCTCACAACCAGCACCCTGTCTGCCCCCTCCCTCCACCCATCCCAACCTACTCTTGGCATGTGCCTTGGTCCGCCTCTGTCCTGAGTGGGCAGTAACTAAGCACTCGAGGATGGGACTAGCCGGGACGGCTGGAGGGAGGGGGTGCTGGAGGCCAGTGGACCAGGTGCCACAGACAGACCGAGGTTAGTGGACACGGTGACAGCCCAGGTATCCCCCAGCCGGGGCCCAGCAGCAGCCTGCCTACCTAACGAGGCTGGGGTCAGCGTGGTAGGGGGGTGGTGGGGTGCAGTGGGACCCCGAGACCATGGGCTGCGAGCTGTGGGCGCCATTCATCTCGCTGTTGGACGTCATTGGGTGACCGTGGCTGTTGAGTATCCCGGGGCCTGGCGAGAAGCGGATGGTCAGAGCGAGCTGGCAGTGTCCGCCTGCGCCCTTTGCAGACTCCATCCACCCTTCTCATCTCACCCCCACCGGAGGACTTCACTGCCATTTGACCAGTGGGGACACGGAGCCTCTGGGAGGTTCAGAGGTCATCCCAGGGGCCCTCGCTCTCCAAGAGGTAGAGCCAGGGGGGGTGTTCTGCATGTCCCCACAGCACCCTCTGCTCCCACAGACATGGGCACCCCTGGTGGGCAGTGGGCAGGGCCAGAGCAAATGCAGGCGGATGAGGTCTGATCGTGACCCAGCCAGCCTTCCCTACCAACCCAGGCCCTAGGGAGACTCACCCACAGGCCCTAGGCTGGGCCCGGCTGCAGAGCCATGCGGGGAAGGCTGGCCCACCAGCTGGTTGACGGAAGGCAGCTTGCTGGCACCACCGTGGCCTTTGCCCATGGGCGATAGGATGGGCCCGTAGGCGGGGGGCTGCAGGTGGGTTCTGCTGGGAGAGTAACAGCTTGTGGGTCAGACGTCAGAGCCTCCTCCTCCTCCTTGTGTTCCCCCCCGACACTGCCCACCATGCCCGGTGGCTGGAGATGGAGAAGCCCTGGCTTGTAACTGGACACCAGGGGCAGGGGGCCCCTCCTCACCTCGCCCACCCCTGTAAGCCTGTGCCTTCCCTCCCTGCTGCTCTCAAGGGGTGCAGGCTGGGAGGGGCTTCCTCCTCCTCAGAGTCAGCTCAGGGGCACCCCTGCCTTGAGCTACTCCTGGGGCTTTGGGACCCCCAGAAAGAGGTGAGCGGATGGTTGTGCCGCAGGGTCCAGGGCAGGCAGTGCAGGTCCTGGAAGGCTTCCTAGGGGCAGTGGTCCTGTGAACCCAGCCCTGTTCTCACTGCTGTCCCAGGGGTGGCTGGCACTCCCTGGCCCCTGCCGGCCACAGCACTGGCCGTGGCCAGGCCAGGCTGTACTCACGGCCTCTGCAGGAGCTGCTGCTGCTGCTGCCGGTAGGAGTCCACCAGCTGCTGGGGCACCAGCTCCGTCAGCTCCAGGCCCTCTTTGATCTTCATCAGGATCTCAAAGTTCTCCCGGCCCCGCACCTGAGGGAGAGCCAGACCTCTGCAGGTGCACACGGACGCCGGCCCCCGCGCCTCTCTGTGGGCGCAGGCAGCACCAGGCAGCTCCCTCCATGGGCTCCCGCAGCACCAGCCTGGCCAGAGTCCCTGCCCTGAAGGTGACCCCATCCACCCGGTCCTGCTTTTGTCCACTGCGTGCTTCCCCTGCTCCCCAGCACTGAGGGTGACCGGCAACGCCTGGGTCACGCCACCCACACAGAGCACTCACTCTGGTAGGCTTCGAGCCCTGAGCAGTTCCTGACTTCTGGAGCAGCCATGGTGGCGTAGTGGGTTGTGGGGGCTGTGGCGACCTGCCACAAGGTCGGCAGTTTGAAACCACCAGTGTCTCCGAGGGAGACAGACAGGGCTTTCTACTCCTGGCAAAAGTCGGTCTTGGAAACCCACTGTTCTACTTCTAACCTGAGTCGCCATCGACCAGGTGGGAGTGAGTTTGGTTTGCTTCTGAGATTTACGGAGGACGGAGCCTGTGGGATCGGCAGGAGAGGGTGGCACACAGGGGTAGTGGGTGGGCCGAGGGACATAAAAAGGATATGATCCCTGATGGGCCACTGGGGGAACCGGCACGCTCCCAGTGTCCCTGCAGCCAGTCTTGGGATCGTGGGCTCAAAGCTGCTGGTCCCTGGGACCCCATGCCCCTGACATCTGTTTTCCCCACTCTGAGCAGGCCCTTCCTGCCTGGTGCCCTGCGGAGCTCCTGGTGGACCCTGGGACCTGGCCCCCAGCCCCGTGCTGAGCACACTCACGGGCATGTAGTACATGTCCTCGTCCCCATGCCGCCTCTTCTTCACACTGGCCCCCAGGGAGGGGATGGCCGGGGGGCTCTGCTTGAATGCTGCACGGGGAGAGGGGCTGCATAAGTAGTCAGAGGAGGCGGGAGGGGCCCTGTGCATCAGGGGGTTGGCGGAGCTTCCAGACCACCACCCACCGTGGTGGCCACCCAGCCCACTGAGCCTGAACTGGGGTAGGCCTGTCATTCTATCAGTGTGGCTTGGGACAGTGCCCCCTCAGCTGAGTCGGGCTCAGCTGCTCCTGGACGAAGGCATGCGGAGACCACCGGCCGCGCTCCCCCACCCCCAGCCCCCGGGCCGCTCACTGCGTTTGCTGGCTGCCCCACTCTTGGCTGCGCTCTCGTTCAGGGCCTGCTGCTCCCGGAAGTGATCCTCATCCGCTTTGCGGTCCCGGCCCGGGCAGGCACAGATCCGGCCCTCAAAGGACCGGCGGCCCAGCACCTGTCCACTGTGAGGCAGACCCCATTGGAACCTTGAACCTCTGGATGCTCCATCCTCAACCTGGCAACCCTGCTCATTCCCTCCCCCGCCCCCCACCCCCGCCCCCAACACTGCCCCTGAGAGTCAGGGGCTCCAGGGCCAAGCGCCCAGTGGGGGGAGCAGGCCCTCTGGGGCTAGAGGGAACCAACTGGGAATGTGGTAGCCTGCTTAGAGATATCAGTCCTGGCAGGCGGCCGGGGGTGGGGGGGAGGCAGCAGCCATTGGCCTTGGCCTCCATGTACCCATGTCAAGACCCTCCAGTAGCACTGGCCCAGCCCCACTTCACCCCTTCACCCCCTGCCCCCCTTCTATGTGCACTCAGACTCACTCCCGGGTTTCCAAGGTGATGATGATGAGGATGGGCCGCCGGTTCATGCCCCCCACGCAGCTGCTGTTGCACATGAAGTTGTACAGGATGGTAGTGAACTCCGTCCCCACCTGTACATGGGGAGGCAAGAGTGTCAGTACACAGGCCCCATTATATGGAGGTGGGCGCTTCGAGGCTGGGAAGCCCCCAGATTTAGTTGTGGTTGTGAGTGGACACAGGGAAGGGGGGAATCAAGGCCTTTTTTGTCACCCATCCTTCCAACCAATCATCCCAACTATCCATTTAATCAATCCATGGATCCTTTCAGATCCATCCATTCAATGAACCCACCCACCCACTGTCTGTCCGTCCATCTGCCCATCCATCCATCCATCCATCTCACTTATCCATCCAACCAACCCACCATATATCCATTCCAACTATCCATTCATTCCAACCACCCATCCATTTGAACTATCCATCTGACCAATCCACTAATTATTTCATTCCCATCCATTCATCCATCCATCCATCCATCCATCCGACTATCCATCTAATCCAGAGGTCCTCAAACTTTTTAAGCAGGGGGCCAGTTCACTGTCCCTCAGACCGGTTGGAGGGACGGACTATAGTTTAAAAAAAACTATGAACAAATTCCTATGCACACTGCACATATCTTATTTTGAAGTTAAAAAACAAATGGGGCACAAACACTCGGCGGGCCAGATAAATGTCCTTGGTGGGCCGCACATGGGCCGTGGACCGTAGTTTGAGGATGCCTGATCTAATCAGTCCATTGGTCCTTTCATATCCATCCATCCATCCATCCATCCATCCATCTATCCATCCATCCATCTCACTCATCCATGCAACGAACCCACCATCCAGCCATTGTAGCAACCCATACATCCTAACCATCCATCCATTGACCAACCCACAAATCCTTTCATCCCCAGCCAGCCAGCCATCAAACCAATCAACCATCCATCCATCCATCTAACTCATCCATCCAACCAAGCCACTATCCATCCATTCCAATCATCCTACCTGTCTCACCCAGTGTCCATCCATACTTCCAACCACTCAAGCTCCCATCCATCCATCTAACCAATCCACAGATATGCCCACCACGCAGTGCACTGGCTGCGGGCACTATGCTGGTTCTGGGTGCTGCCAGGGAGGGGTCAGGCCTAGTCTTTGCTCCGCCCTTTGCTCTGGACACCTTTGCCATCTACCCTGACCAAGGCCAGAAGACAAGGCCCCGAGGCCATGTGTGGTGGGTACGTGCACCAGCCTCTGTGGACGTCTGTGTGTTACACATGCACTTTCCCACGGTGGGAACGTGGCTCTGATGGAGGGTGGGACCAAGAGTGTGGTGTAAGGGGCAGCATCCACCTCCCAGTCCCAGCATCCACCTCCATTTCCTAGGAGAACGTGGAGCATAGTGCACACCATAGATGAGGTTGGGGCAGGTTTGGCTCCCTGGGTCAGTCAGCTTGTGGAAGCCAGTCCCTAGTTTGGGAATGTCATGGCCTTTCATAGAACTGCCACTAGGGGGTGAGAGAGCGCTGAGGCTGACCACACAGCTGCAGGCCAGGGCTGGGTCTGGGTGCAGGTGGGGTTAGAGTTGGGGCATTCTGGGGAGGGAGGATGTTGTGGGGTCCCACAGACAAAGCCCGTGAGAAGGGAGCCTAGGGGCCTGGGGATGGGGTACAGGGATGCGTACACAATAGTTAGGGGGTTATTGCCTTCATCCTCCCTGGGAAGCCTAGCCTGTCCCAGCATGGCTGATCCACCTTGATCATGGGCCCTGTCTTACCTCTCCTCTCTGCTGGTCACAGAAACTCACTTCTCTCAAGCCCCCGACCCCTGGAACCTTCCGCTACCTCAGGTAACGGGTTGACCACTACCCCGGCCCCTCTGAGCCCCACCCACCTCTGCAGCCCCTTCTTCTGCAGCCCTTTGTGGGGGTTGTGCCCCCAGCTGTGGTCACCGCCCCGCCCGTCCCCACCCACTGCCCTGGCGAGCTCCTACCTGTGGGGGCTCGTATGGCACCATGACGCTCTGCCTGCCAGTGACCGGGTCATCTACATACTGCGAGAGGTTGTTGCCCTCCACTCGTATGAGGTGGCTGGCGGGGGCGGACTGTCCTGAGGAGGGGGGAGCATGGCTTCAGAGAGGAGTAAGCACCCCCAGCCACCCCTGGCTGGAATCCACTATGGGGGTGCCTGTAGCCCTGACCTCTGGTCCCCCAGATGAGATCTTGGGAGCTGGAGTCAGCTTTTCAGCTCCTCTACGGCCCTCCTGGGTGGGTGGCCCCTAAGGCCTATCAGGCTCGCTGGCAGAGAGAGGGCTACTCCACATAGTATCCCAGTACCAGAAGGCCTGCCCAGGACCCTTCTCAGGCCCTGTCCCCCGCCTGCCGGGTAACACGCAGGCCTGTTGGAGAGGGAGGCCCAGACACAGGGACAGTCAGTCTGCCAGCACCCAGGGATGCCAGGGGCCCTGCAGGGGCCACTGAAAGGCTGAGCTGGGACTAGAAACCCCCACCGTGGGCACAGAACAGCAAGGGCATCAGGGCCTCGTCCTCCCTGGGCCTCACCTTCGTTGAAGTCCCTCCCCAGCTCGTGATTGGGGCAGCGCTTCACGACCTCCGTCACGTGCTCGGCCTTCTTGTAGACGGGCATGGCTCGGACGGCCGTGCCGGGTGGCGGGGGCGTGGACACCTTCATCTGGATGGGGCAGGTCTTGGCGATCTGGCAGTACAGCTTCTTCAACAGTGGGGAGTACTGCCAACAAGGGGCACATGAGGCTGGTGGCCCTGCCTCTGGGACACCCGCTGGGCACCAGGAGGTGGCCCCCGGGACCCTTTCCTTGGGCCTCTCCTCCCAGCACCTACCCCAGCCCCACCCAGCACCCAGTGGGCCGATCCGGGCTCCGTGGCAGCTGTGACTGCACCATCTGTCCTACCTCCCTCCGCCCGCAGGTGACCAACCCGGCGAGGGCGTTGGTCCACGGAGGCCAGATCCTGGACGCGGCCAGGGCATGCGCTCGACTCCCAGGCTCTCACTCCCTGAAGGCCCTCCCCGCTAGAGAGGGGCGATCAGCTTATCCTTTGGGAGGGGGCAGCATGAACAGCAGGACTGGGGTCAGTGGTAACCCAATCAAGAAAGCAGGAGGGACCCCCCACATGGGGCCCTGAGGGACAGCCATCCTGAGGGTGGGATGTGTGTGGGGGCAGGGTGACACCTCCCTGTGTCGGCACCCTGGACTGAGAAGAGCCACACAGGCAGGAGCAGGCTCCAGGTCCCCCCCAGATGATGAGCATTCCTGGAGCACCTCACTCCTGCGTGCAGAGGGACACGGAGCAGGCTCCCACCCCCTTGTCTCACTTCAGTGATGCCCAGCCAACGGGCATGCAGCTGGTGTTCGGTAAGTGCACCCTGGCCCCATACTTCCCTGGGTGAGGGGTTGCATAGAGCGTGGACCACGGCTGCCACTGCATGAAAGGGGTCCGTCTGTGCCCAGGCTCCAGCCGCCCAGGTGCAGCAAACACTGCACATGCAGACCCACAGCAACCCTAGAAGACAGGGCAGGGCTGCCCCGGTGGGTTTCCCAGGTGGCAACCCTTCATGGAAGTAGCACAGCTCATCCTTCTCCTAGGGAGCAGTGGGAGGGTTTGAACTGCTGACGTTGGCAGGAGCAGCCCCACGCATAACCACTACGCTACCGGGGCTGCACTAGCAAACATGGGGTGTCGGTTTAATGCACAAGTGAGGATACAGGACGCAAGGAGGCAACTCATCTCACAGAGAGAACCAGCCACCAGGAAGGTGCTAGAAGGTTTCCGTGTGAGGGGCCAGCTAGGAGGTCTTCTTGGAGGAGGAGGCCAAGGGGACTGCTGGCAGAGCCATGAGTGATGTGAGGTTCACTGGGCAAGGATTCCGGGACCTCTGTCCCACTGTGTCTGATGAGCACTGACTGCTTCTGGGGCCTCCTTGAGCCCCAAGGAGTCCAGCTAACCAGGGGCCTCTCCCGTCAGGCTCAGGAGTCCTGCCACCAGGCACCACCCTGATGACATGAAGGGCCAGGTGCTGGGCCTTAGCTGTGCCCTGAAAAATGGTTCCCACCCCTCCCACAGTCAGCCAGGTTCCAGATGAGACACCTAAGGGCACAGGCCAACCAGAGCCCTAGGGAGGGTCTGCACAGGGGGTGGGTGGGGTGGGTAGACTGACCTGCCCAACAGGCCTGCGTGAGCCGAGGCTCAGGAAGGAATCAGGTCAAAGTCAGAGGGGCGGCAGGAGGTTACTGTGGGGGTTGGACAACTTGAGGCCCCAGGCTCAGCACGGGACCTCAAGTAAGACAGAAAGCAGAGCCAGGGGCTGGTAGGTTCTACCGTGGCCCCACTGTTGGGTGAGGTGGCAGAGCTGGAATTAGGCAACACTGTTACCCGAGGGGATATCAGGGAGGGGAAAGCTGAATTTGGATTGGTGCGGGGAGGAGAGGTCTAGGCTCTCCTCTAGGCTGACCCAGCCTGCCTCTGTCCTCATGCTGGCTAGGGTGGAGAGGGACAGCCACCGGTGGCCCCTTTTCACAGCAGCTGGGTCCCAGGGGTGGCCGTGTCCATCGGGAGGTGCTCACAGCCCTCCTGGCTCCCTGGTGGTTAGTGGAGTCTGAAAGGTGAGTGGCCTTGAGCCCTTCCCTGCCATAGTTTCCCAGGAGCTGCCCAGGGCTCTGTTGTCATGGACACCACACCCCGGCTCCCAGAAAAACAGAGTCCAAGATTTCCGGAAGCCCGTTCCTGATCCCTCCGCCAGCCTCACCCCTCCCCACCACGTACATCGGGGTCCCTGCTGCCCTGGCTCCTCCCCCCAGCTGAGGTGGGTCAGCAGTCCCTCGAAGCCCAGGCACACGCCCAGAGACCCCAGGTGGGGGGACAGTGGGGACACATGTGTCTGGACTTCCTGGTTGAGGAGGTCCTAGCGACATCAACGTGCCCATGCAGGGCAGGCCACCGGGCCGAGATGCTCCATGACCCCTGCCCCTAGGAGGAGCCGAGGAGCCCTGGCCGCCTGCAGGCTGGGGCAGTGCAGGGAGCTGTCCCTGGTACCGCAAAACAGCGACACCCATCTGGGCAGCCCCAGGCTCCTCTCAGCCAGGCCAGGGCAAACTGCCGCAACGAGGACAGAGGAGGGGCACACACACTGGGAGAGATGGGGAGATACCCCCCTGGGGCCACGGGAGCTCCCCCCCCCCCACGAGCAATGTCACTAGATGCAGCAGCATCCAGCCACCCTCACATAGTGTCCCAGCCCAGTGCTGAAGGGCAGGCTGCCCACATGGCCTTGGGGGCACACACCCTACTGAAGCTCCGGGCCCTGGTGAGGGGTTCCACCCTGGACCTGGCTCCTGATAAGAATCCTTCCCAGAAAGCCCCTCCCCCCAGGCCCCCTTCTCTGATGGTCCACTGTGGTCCTGGACTGGGGGCTGGGCAGGGCACCCGAGTGCCCTTCCTTTCTGTGGATGCTGTCTCCCCGCCGCCTCTCTCCCTCCCTTCTTCTCTAGAACCGCTAGATGAATGTGTTTCAGCAGATTCCGAGCCGATAAAATCTTATTTATCTTCGGCTGTTGACACAGAACCGCCTAGACTTGTCTGTTCCGGGATGCGTGTGCTACTCTGTACTTGCAGGAAATGATTTGCCCAAACACTGATGTGTGCCCAGCAGCTACCCCTCCCCACTCCACTGCTGGCTTCTCTTCTGGGACCCCCTCCAGGCCAACCTCCCCAGCCTATCCCCCACCCCGCTCTGTCCCAAAGGGGCCTGGCCCGGCTAGCAGCCCTGAGGCTGGTGGCCTGGAGGGTGGTGGGCAGGAGGGCGCGGGGGTGCGGGGGCTGTTAATTTCCTCACCCGCTCCCGGCAGCTGGGGTGCCCGGCGTAGGCAGGTCTGGGCAGGAGGACAGTGGAGAGGTGATAATAACTTGTCTGTCAATTTCCCAAGACATGTAGCATCTTGCAAACCGCAAATACCGTTAACCAGCTTGGGTGAATCTGTTACAACAGATTCTGGAAGACGTGGCCTGCGGTGGGGGCTTGCTTTTCTTTCTTTTTTAAAAAAAAAATTATATCTATATATTTTTTATAGCTCATTTTATTCACTTTCTTTCTGCTTGGTGTGCGTGGGTGCATATGGGTTTAGAACCAGTGCTTCAGCCTGCTCTGGGTCACAGCACCCTTGGAGGACACCAGCTTCACCCCCAGCCCAGGTGACAGGCCCTCTCTCCCTGGCAGAGTTCCCGGGCAGCCCACAGAACACCTGGCGTGAAGTTCTGTGGGCTTACACACCAATCCCCCCAAACTCACAAGGGACCTGGGCCAACGGCCCTCGATGCTCTTTTCCCTCCTGGGGAGGTGGGCTCCTGGAGGCCACACCCTAGAGGAGAGTCTGTCTCCACCTCCCCCAGGACAGGGTCCCCTCGCCCCTCCCTGTGCAGGGGCCTGGCCAGGTCCAGGCTGGCTGGAGGAGAGGTTCCCACATGATGCCCGAGCCCCGACTGTTATCCTGAGACCTTCCTCAAAGGGCTGTGTCCACTTCGGTAGAACCACTGTGCCCAGGAGGGCTAGCACACAGCCTCTGTCACCACTCATTCAGCCAAGACCCCCTGGCTGCAAAGTGGGTGCTACCCTTCCCACCAGGGCAGGTGACACCTCCATCTGAGCCTTGCGCTGAGACCCAGAGGGGAGCTGTCCTTAGGGTCCCTGAGGGCAGGGCAGGGCTGGCAGGGAGACCAGGGGTGGCCCCAGCAACAGCCTCCTGCCCTCACCACCGGGATGCGATCTGAAGGAACCGCCCTTAGCCTCTGCCACCCCAAGGGCCCTCCACCTACCTCCTCTGCCTGAGGGCCTGGGACACTGGCCGTGCTGGGCATCCCTGCCAGCCTCCACTCTGGACCCTGGCCCATGGAGAGAAGGCGCTGGCACGGGATGCAGCAGCAGGAGAGTGGGCAGCTGGCTAATGAGGCGTGCCTGGCAGCTCTGTCCTCGGGGGTAGTTTCCTATGGCTGCCCACCCCACCAGCACACACACAAACAACTCCTCTGTGGGTCTGACCTGAACCCAGAAGGGTAGTCCTGGGGCCGTCCATGGACCACAGGCACTGCATTTTGGACACTGGCATCAGACAGTCCAGGGCCAGACAGGTCAGTGCTTTCCCTGGACTCTGGAGAGCTGCACTTGGTAGGGGCTGGGTCTGAGCCAGTTGAGAGTGAGAGGGGACAGTGAGTCCAGGGGTCTCTACGGAGTTTGGGTGTGTGTTCCGTTCCGAAGGGCTCCATCAGGGAGTCTGGGAGATGGGCCCTCTTTGGCTCCCTCTTTGGCTACCCAGGACTGCAGGAATAACCCCCGGTGACAGACCCGGTTTAAGATGCCCCTACTGACTCAAGCTTGGTGACACTGGGATGCCTGCTCTAAGTACACTCCATCCCACTCAGGTCCGGGCCCAGCGCTTCTCTGAGGGGCGGCGCTGCCCCTGCCTGGCCAGCTTGTGGACATGTGAGGCCGTGGGGCCTTTGAGGAAATCGTTGGCGAGAAAAGGAGCTTTCACTGAGCCTATAAATAGTTGACAAGGGCCCGGAGCCAGGAGAGCCTGATGTGGAAACGGCTGATTCACCTGCTGCAGAGAGCAGTGGACCCCAGCGTTCGGGGCCTGCACCGATGGCCTGCCCCTGTCTTCCTGGAGCTGGCCCCCTCTGTCTGCGGAGGCCAGGGAGGTCTTGTCTGGGTCCCACAACTGAAGTGGAGGAGGTAGGTGGGGCTGGAATACTGGGCCGACCTGGGCTGGGGGGCTACCGCATGCTTTCTTAGGAAGACTCCCCGGGCGGAACAAACAGCTGCTCACCCAAAGGTTCCAGGTGCGAGTTGACCCCCGAGGTGCCTCGGAAGAAAGGCCTGGTGATCCACTTCCCCCAAAAGCAGTCGCTGCGAACCCTGGGGGGCACAGTCCCATCCTGACACACCGGGGTCACCGTGAGTTGAAATCAACCCCACAGCAACGGAGTGGGGTGGGGGGCAAGGAACCTCAGAACTCCCACATCCCTGTGCCTCGGTGCTGGGACCTCCATAGCAGGGCCCTTCTGCCCTCAGCCGAGCCGAGTCCCTCGAAGCTTCTGCGGCCCCGGGAATAAACCCAGTGACCAGAGAGCCCCGCTTTGAGACAACTCCCCTCCTGAGCCTCACTCTCTCCACTTGCAAAACGGGAGGGGGCTTCTCTTTCCAGCTCTGATATCCTGGCATTCCCCACCCTCTGCCCTTCCTGAGACTCCCAGGACCACTGCTGGATGGCTGGAGGTGGCAAGGGTTTGTCCACCACAGTCGGGATTAGCCAATCTTGGGACCAAAGGGCCTGACTGTCAGCCCTGAGCTTGAGAAAAACCCAGGCAGGTTCCCCACTGGTCGATCACTAGCAGAGAGACCTGGGCCCCTGGACCTGAGCCCTCTCTCCTGCCGTGCCCCCACCCCACCCAGGTCCTCCCTGGGCCAGGGTCCAGACACCCAGGGCCCCATGTTGATGAGGCTCTGGTTGCAGAAGGATGCTGCCCCTCTTTCTTAAGGTGGGGAGTTCTGGGTGGTGCAGATGGTGAACATGCTCAGCTGCTAACTCCAAGGATGGAGGTTGGAGTCCACCCAGAGGTGCCTCAGAAGAAAGGCCTGGTGCTCTCTGTCCGAGACACAGCCCTGCTTGGGCACATCCCCATGCAGGTGGCTGGAGTGATGGAACTGACGGATGGTCTGCGCTTCTTGTTGGGGTGGGGGCAGGAGGCGGGCGGGACAGAGAGACCAAGAGGGGACTGAGTGGGGGTCCTGCTTCTTTTGGCTCCTGCTGTTTGCCTGCCCCCAGTACACCAGGCAGCTTCACCCGAGGTGTTCTAGCCACAATGTTCTTGGGGGCCAGCGGTTTCCTTGGTCAATAAAAAAGCAGCCACGAAACCAGCAGCAGGAGCGGTGGCCTCGTCCCACCGACCCACAGGCAGGTAGCATCCCACTCAGGCACACTTTGGAGCTTCTTCCAGGGGCCTGGAGGGGCAGGCGGGGACATCAAGGGTCAAGTTCCTCTTCAGTCTTTTCCCCAGGGGGTCTCACGATCCCACGGAGCTGGAGCTGGGTGTCCCTGGCCAGGCACCCATAGAGGGGCACTCCGCTGCACCGGAAGCCAGGGGTCTGATTGCACAAGCAGGTGCCCCTTGAAGCCTCAGTTTCCCCACCACCCAGTGGGGAGAATTTTCTATCCTTCCCTGGGAGCCCCTTGTCAGCATTGCTGTGGAGTCAGCTCCAACAGCTGGAGACCCCGTGTGTCAGAACCGAATGTGCCCCTCGGATTGTCCAAAGGCCGAGCCCTTCAGGAAACAGATCTCCAGGCCTTTCGTCCGAGGTGCCTCTCAGTGGACTTGAACCTCCACCCTCCTGGCTAGCAGCCGAGCACGCTCCCGGCTGCAGGCCACCAGTGCTTCGAAGCAAACAATGGGACGCGAGGAAGGTTGGCTCCGTTTTGGGAACAAGTCCTAAGAGAACACTCTCCTTCAAACACAGACCTTTGGCCCCAGGCCTGACACTTCAAGGAGCTCTCCCTCGGGGTTCCTAGAGTGTGGGGTGAAGGTCTGGGTGTCCCTCCTCCAAGGTCCCCCAGGAATCTGCCAAGGTCTGCCCTGTGGCTGGGAACCCGGGGATGCAGGATAAGAGGTCGCTCCACTCAGTGTCCCCAAGACCAGTTCCCACACCCTCCAGGAGGGAGCTTCCTCCAGGGGGTGCAGGTTGGTGAGGGGACCCCAGCTCACCCTTGTGCGGTGGCCTACAGGAAGCTCCGCCCTGCCCGAGGGCCTGCACAAGATGAGCAATTGCTGCAATTTCCCCCTAAGTGTCCTTGTTTCTCCCTAATGCCCTACGTCTCATCTCACAATAAACATGGTTAGAACGCTTTCCTCGGCTCTAAAGACAGATAATTGCCTTTGGTGCCAGTAAAAGGTATTAATTCCACTTATGCATTCCATAAACTTTTAGGATAACGCAATTGATACCACAGTCGTGTTGGGACACCTCCGCTATTATTCTCCGGCAGCAGAGCTCCGAGGGGCTGGAAAGTTTTTGCCAGACCTATAAGCATTGACTCAGCCCCTTCCACCCTGGCTTCCATGCCCGCCCGCCACATGTGCTGGGGTGGGGGTGGAGGGAGACTCTCCCAGGGACAACACACTCACACACATTCATGCACAGAGGCTCACCTGCAGTCCTACGACCTCACACACTCATGCTCGTACACATCCTGGCCCACTCACTCGCAACACACACAGGCTCACACACACACACATGCCGGCACACTCAATCACAACATGCACTCAGACTCACAGCACACACCGGCCCACACACGCACATGCACACACACTCTCTCTCTCACCCATGTGCAGACACGGTCTCACGCTCACCCCCATATCCTCAGCAGCCAGCCCAGCACATAGTGGGAAGAAGTTGGGTGCTGCGCCTGGGCTCCTATCTGTCCCCGGCCCTGTTCTGGGTGGCAGCCCTGCCCCCCACCCCTTGAAGGGCAGTGACCGCAACCGCATTGGCAGGGCCTCTCAGCCTGCCTGGGAAGGAGGGAGGCTGAGATCAGGCAGGGCCAGGCACCTAACCAGTGTGGCCTTGAGCCTGACCTCAGAGCCCTCCTGAGCTCTGTGAACATCGGCAGGCCTGGCCCGGGGCAGGAGGCGGCTGGCTGCACTGAGCAGAGTTCAAGCCCACAGGGCCAGGGCCAGGGCAACACTGCTCATGCTCTGGCTGCTCCAGGGGCCAGGCTTGGACCTGGCAGCTGACACTGCCCATGCTCTGATGCCCAGGGAGACTGGCCAAGGTCACTTGAAGGCCTGGACACCCTTCCCAGGAGGGATAAAGACACTGGAGCCACCACCCTGGGCCCAGCTTCATTTACCCATTTGTCCTTCTGCCAGGAGGCCTCAGGTGCCTACCCAGTGCCAGGCTGTCAGGTATAGCTCTGAGGGTTCACGCTGTCTCCTCCAAAAGTGCCAGTGCTCCTTGGGCTGGGACGACCTCGGCTAGGCCATTGGAAAGTCCCAGTCCCTGCCCTAAGCAATCGCAGAGCCAGGCTTCTGGCGCCCACCGCGGCCTTTACAGACTGCCCAGACATGGGAGGATGACCCGGCAGCCACGGGTTGGTCAGGCTCAAGACGCAAACCCCAGCGGGCGCCTCTGGTCCATGCCGCTCCCATTGCAGAGTCCCGTCCAAGCTGTCACCAGGGGTCCAACTTCCAAACTCTTCACTGAACGCGAAGTCCTCGCTGGCTCCCCAGCTACCTTCATACCAGCCCGTCTGGGCCTGTCAGAACCAGGATGGAACAGGAAGGCGTGGACATGCAACCTGTGTGTGTGAGAGGTGTGCGTGTCTGTGGTCCATACCTGTGTGGTGTGTATCCACATGTGTCATGTGTGTCATGTGTGCATGTGTGGTATGTGCACTTACATTGTGTGTGCAAGCTGTGTACTGCATGCACATGTGCTGTGTGCATATATGTCCTGTGTACATGTGTGGTGTGTGTGTGTGCATGCATGTGGCATTTGCATGTGTGTGGTGTGTATATATATGCTGTATATGCCTGTAACCTGTGCATGTCTGTGTGTAGGGTGTGTATGCATGAGTGTGTATACGTGTGTGTTGTAGTACATGCATGGTTGTAGTATGTGTATATGTGAACGTGTGAAAGCTGGCCAGTGGCAGAAGGCCCACCCTGAGTGGGAGTCCTGTGGGAGCCTGAGCCAGGCAGAGGCCAAAGACCCCATTAACAGCTGTGACACCCTGAGATGGGGGTGGGGTGTTTTCCTCAAGAGCAGAAAAGAAGAAACGTGGCAGTTTGGAATTGTACTTGAGAAAAATATGCATTATCTATCAGTTACCAGCCGGCCGGCGAGGTGGGAGCTGTGTGTGGAGGCCGGGGCAGCGGGCCCGGCGACAAGCCCAGGCAGCACTGCACAGTTGGACCTCCAGAGGCGGGAGCAGGCAGCCGGCACAGCCTGCCCTACACTACAGGCTGCCAGCCCCGCCCCTCTCTGGGCAAGAGAAGGAGCATGGTGTTAAGGGGGAGGGGGGTGCGGGGGGAGGGCTCCCAGGTAGCCAAGGCGCCAAAATCTCATTATCAACGTTTGTCCCACCCCAGTGCCCTCCACCCCTGCACTGATAGCGGCTGGGGCAGGGCTCAGCTGGAGCAGCCTGGCAGCAGCTCCTGCAGACCCCAGAGGAAGCCCAGGCTGACAGCAGCCGCTGCTCAGGCACCTGGTGGGGGCAGAGCCATTGACCTCAGACATGCCTTCCCTGCTGGCCAGCCACGTGTCTGGTTCCTGGGCAGAGCACCCCATGGGGCCACTCAGGGCCTTCGCCCCAGTCCTGATGCCCACACACCAAGCAGCGGGCATTGGCAGAGGGGCAACGCTCATCCCTATCTGAGGACCAGTTCAGCCCCTCTGAGGCCTTCCAAGCCCTCTCCAGTGAGAGATCCCAACCTTGGGGGAAGGAGGGGAGACAGAGCCCCCCACCTGTCGCCAGCCAGGACTCCGTATGGGGAACTGACCCCCAAACACCAAGGCGAGTCATGTCCATTGACAGATGTCAGTGTTGGGGGCTTCTCCAGTACAGCGGAGGCAGGAAAGAGTCAGAATGTGGAACAGAGAGGCCGTGAGTCCCTGATGGAGGGGTGCAAGTGTGGAGATGCCCCAGGCTTCCTGACCCAAAGCTGAGGTGGGGGGAGTGTCCTAAATCCCTCTGGAGGGTAGCAGAGCCACCAAGAGACCCTTCTAGCCACCGGCAGCCACTGCTGAACAACCTTCTCAGGAGGAACCAGGCTCTATCCGAAGCCCCTTGCAGCCGCCGTCACCACTGCAGCAATAATCCTATGACCCCCCCACCTGGTGATGGGGTACCTCATGCCCTCAGTGCTAGGCCCTGTGATACATCCTGTACAGCACGAACTCCTGTTGCCCCACCAGCAGCACGCAGGAAGGAGCATTGGGAGGATAACTGTCAGGTGATGAAGAGGCACCAGTCCCCATGCCCGCCGCCGAGACCCGGCTGAGACTTAGCATAGAGAGGAGCATGCAGCGGGGTGCTCCCAGCCAGAGCAAGACCCAGAAGCAACGCCCGGGCCAGAGCCCCGCAGTGCCGGGTCAGTGGGCTCTGTCTACCTCCAGCCACCATGGGAAAGCAGGAGCTCCAGCCAGCAGGGCAGTGGAGACGGTGAGGCCTGCGTCTTAAGAGGGACAGAGCATGCACAGTGCTTGTGTGGGCATGATACGGCCACCCTGGACAACTCAGGTGGGCTGAGCTGAGTACCAAGCTGTTACCTAGGCGACAGCTGAGCTAGGGAGCTTTGGGGAGGAGAGGGCGGCATCATGGGGCACCACCTCTGGAACCTCTGAGATGTGCGGAGGGTCCCTAGTGGGCTGGGGACCAGGGCAAGACTCATGCTCCCAGTGGCAACAGGCAAGGGCACTGGGGCCCCAGGAGCTGCGTTTCTGCCTGTCTCCTGGTCCCTGCACTCAGAGGCGAGCCTGAGGTTGCCCGGGACAAGGGATCAGGGTGGTGAGTTCTGGTGTCGGCTGATTTGAGCTGGGGGGGTGGGGCGGGGAGGGGGGCGCTTCTGGCAGCCCTTTGCTCTCTGAGCAGCAGTAGGAAGCATGGGCCAATGGTACATCTTACATTAGCAAAAAGAGAAGGAAAAAAAGATGGAGGCAAGTGTGGTTTGAGGTAACTTGAAGACATTGTAAGGGGGTTGCAACTTATCTCTGTTAGCGCTCTACACCACGAGGGAGGGGGCGTTCAGTGAGGCAGTGGGGGCTGGCATGGACAGGGTGCCTGCTCTGACGTGTGGGTTCTGACCACTGCACTTCATCGTCTCTAACACTGCTTGAGAAGCAAGGGGCTGCCAGACCCACTTGCCACCCCCTGCCTGGTGCCATGGTGAGCAGGAGCCTCGTCCTGTCTCCTCCCCTGCCCCCCCGCTCCCAGCTGTGAGAGGTGCAGCCTGGTGCGGTGCCCTATGGCAGAGGCTTCCTGCTCTCTCCAGGAGTGGTGACAGTGTCGGAAACCCGTCAGGCACTTCTCCTCGTTACCAGTCGGCATGGGCGGGATATCAGTGCGTTTGTTGGGTTTGTGCTTCGGCATCGTTAGTAACACATACAACATCCAATGCCGCAGCCCCCGGTATGCCCACGTCATCCTGTCTGTGTTGGGATACAGTGCTTCCAATCCCCAAGACAAAGACTGGCTTGATCAACAGACCGCCTGTCAGGCGCTGCCGATAACTCACGCTCCCAGCACAGGGCCCAGGCAGCCCGGGTGGTGGAGTAGGTTACACAATGAGCTGCCAACTGCCAGGTCAGCAGTTCCAACCCATCACCCGCTCTTTGAGGGAAAGAAGGGGCCATCTGCCTCCGTGAAGACGTGCAGCCTGGGAAACCCTGGGTGGCCGTGAGCGGGAGCCCACTGGAGGGCAGCGGGAAGGGTTTGAGTTTTGCATGGTGACCTCTTGAGGTGAGGGCCAGGGCTCCCTTTCCACTGGGGGACCACAGCCTGCTGAGGTGGCAGATCCAACTTTGTCTTTCTCTGTCCCATGACAATGCTTGGGATGGCCACTTGGAGACTGTGGCAGCAGGGGACCAAGAGTGGCTGCCGGGAGGAGGTGACCCCTAGACCCCAGCACCAGCTTCCATCAGCTCTTAGCCCACCCAAGTAGGATTTCAAATCAGAGTCTCCCTGCAGCCCAGCCAGCGGAGGGCAGTCTGGAGGAAGTGGACTGGCAGGAGGTGGGCCCCGCCCAGAGGGCCAGTCACATCCACCCCACCCCACCCCCATCCACCCCCTGCCGGGTGCCCTCTCTGCGCACAGAATGGCCACCCTCTGTGGCCAGCAACAGTCCGGCTCACCCGCCCGATGTCCTGGAGGCTCCGTGCACTCACCGTCCAGGTGGCTGACTTGGCTGTGCTGGACTGCTGAAAGGTGACCTCGAAGTGGTGGGGGCCGGGGTAGTCGGTATTGGAGGGGATGACAGGGGCGGGCGACATGGCGTCGAAGGTGGAGCTAGGCTGGGTGTAGGGCGAGTGGGTGGGCACGCTGGCGGCGTGCTCCGGGGTGTAGGGGCTGGCGGGGGTGGTGCGGCTGCTCATCTGGTCCATGGTGTTGCTGAGCACATTGAACTGGGACTGGTGGGAGGGGGAAGAGGGAGAGAGGCATCAGGCAGAGCCCAAGCCGGCCGCCGCCCCCACCCCACCCACCCAGGTGTCCGGTTACAGGGGCCTTAAAGGGCCAGCCCAGGAGAGCGAGAGTGAGCAAGTCAGCCCAAACATCTCCTCAGGCGCCCCCCCAGCAGGTCACGACTTGTGCTGGGTGAACTGACACAGTCATTTCACCCCCTGCTCCAGCGGGACCTGCCGCCCGGGAGGGGAGGAGCCAGGCCTCCCCTGTGGGCTCCTGCGCAGGGTCACCCCCACACCTCACCATGCAGACTGGGGACCCCAGCTCTGGGAGTGACAGGATGGGTGCAGTCCCAGGGCTCGCTGTGCCATGGGTGCCCAGACAGCCCTCGGACACCAGTCTGACTCCCACATCCTGACCTGGATGGGGGCCGCATGTGTGGCCAGCTGAGCCTGACATACCAGTCTCTCTCCAGAGACCCCTGCCTGGGTCCCTGGCCTGCGCACCATCAGCTCGGCCCTCTACCTGCTCGCTGACCTGGAGTTCTAGCTTCTATACCTCTGCTCTCCCCAGCAGTTGAGACGCCTGGCTGGGGCCACACGCCCCAGAAGCAAGAACACAGGAGCTGGGGTCACGCTCTGTGGGGTGTTGGAGTTGAGGGAGGGAAAGCCAGTTACCCCCGTGTTGGGAAAGCTGCTACCTGCAGGGCTGGCCATGGAGACTCTCCATGCAAACCGTGGGGCTTCTTTCAGGATGTGCGTTTGACAGGGTCCCACCCAACAGCTGACAGATCGAGGCCTCTGATCATCACGGCCTGGGCCCCTCCATCCTCTGCAGGACCCACATGGGCTCTACTGGGGCCCAGGGAGGGCCAGTGACTCCCCTGGAATGATGTATGCAGGATAGAGTTCAAAGGGTCTAAGAGCCCACCTCACCACCACACCCCCCCGCCATCTCCTACCCACCCAGCTCCTCAGGCCCCTGGCCAATGACACAAGAGACCAGCCACCCATGGGGTCTCAAGCTAAAGGCCCCAGGTTCCAGGCTGTGAAGGTGACCTGGGGAGTATCCCTGGTGGGGGACAGACCACAGCGCAGTGGGGCAGAGGCAGAGCTGAGTGGGAGAGTAGATGCTCTGCCTGCACCCCCAGGAACCGTCCTGGAAGGCACGTGTCCCCTCACCAGCCACCACCCTCCCCCCAAACCATCCCGATTAAAACAAAAAGCCGCCTGCCTCTCTGGCCACAGCCAGACAAGAAGGGCATAAGAGCCCCCAGCCAGACCCCAGGGCCCTTCCCTGACCCTCAGTCTCTGAGCAGCCCAAAGCCTTGTCCAGGCCAGCCTGCCAGAGACACTAACTGCCTAGTGTGTCCCCACAGGCTCCTGGGAGCCCCCAGCCCCTCCCAGCATGTACACTGAGGCTGGGTGGTATGTCCCTCAGCAGCAAGTCCAGGAGGAGCCGCCTCTGCTGAAAGCTGCCTGGAAGAGAGGAGCCCAATACAAGGACCAGAGAAGGGAGGGGGACACCCGGCTACTCTAACTCACGTGCACACCCTGCCTCATGACCTTGACCGGCCACTGTCCTAAACTGCGGCAGCCCCTGGGGTGCCAGCTGCTGTCCAGCGTAACTCCCAGCTCAGTGGGGATGGCCACGCTGTGTTCAGCAGGGAGGCCTTAGCTGTCGGACTCAGGTGATGCTGACGAGGACAGAAGTCCAGCAGGTCTCAGGGCCGTAATGGGCAGCTTGCCTGGCCCTGAGCGACCCCACGCCCCCTTCTGTTCTGGTCACTTTTCTGTCCGACCCTCCTGAGCCATCTCTTCCCCACACTGCGGAGGCTTTCCTTCCCCCTTCCATCTGGGCCCCACACCCTCTCCACTGGGTCTCAGTCTGGCTGCTCCTCATCCCTGCGGTGGGTCCCCTGCCCCTCCCAGATCCTGGCTACCCTGACAGGGGTTCGAAGAAGTGAAAGCCCTTTCCTTCCCTCCCAGAGGAAGGGACACAATTCACACCATCCGTGTAGGGACCGGCCATCCTGCTGGCCCTGGGCAGCTGCCAACTAGCTCACATGGAAGTTGCTGGAGGGGGTAAGGTCACCCACCCGACAGGCTTTGGTGGCCCCTGCATCGACTCTGCCTGCTGGTGCCGGGTTTGCCCTCTCTGGGCTGGTGAGTAAGTGACCTGCAGGTGTGTGGGTCATCCCACGCCTTGTGCCATCCCAGGCTCCCAGTCCCCGCACCTTGATGGCCTCCATGTCCAGTAGCCTGCCCTCCCTCCCACCCCCACCCCAGCCTGCTCTATCCCACACCACTGCCACCCACCTGGAGCTGCCTCTGATCTTGTCCTAACTCCTCAATGCTCCCAGTTCCGAGGTCCCCCTCAGGGGGAGTGACATCCTGGCCAACCTCAGCCCAACCCTGGAGTAAATCTGCATCTCTGGAAGGGGACCCTGTGTGTTTCCTACGCCTCTGCCTCCCCCTCTCCCCTGGGCTGCAAGCCCCACCGGGAGAGACGCCATCCTTCATGGGATGGTCGGTGCCACGCTCTGAGCCCCGTCCACATGCAGTGGTGCCGGGACGCTCTGCCCAGGCCTACAGGTAGTCCCATGATTCTGAACCGACTCAATGGCAGTGTGTTTGGTTTTGAGTTTGGGCCTGGGTACAGGCACGGGGTCCAAGGACTCAGCCCCCCAAAGATGGAGAACCTCAGGGACAAGGTTCACACCTGTCACATGCAGAAAGGAAACAATCTCACAACGCCAGCCTCCTTGGACCTTTTCACTTGTGGCTCCTGGGACACTTGAAAGGCCCTGTCTCCCGCCTCCTGTTTCTCTGGACAGGGCTGTGCTGCTAGTGCATTGAGTTGGCCCAACGCAGAGCTGCCCCGTGAGCCAGGAGAGCGGTCCCCCGGGGTTCCTAGGCTGCCATCTTCACAAGAACAGGCAGGTCACCGCTGGCTGGGCTCCAACAGCCGGCCTCTGGCCAGCAGCTCAGTGCTTAACTGTTGGGCCACCAGGGTCCTCAGTGCTGGGCTGGACCAGCAACAATGTCCGCTGAGCCTGTTGTTAGTAGTAGTAGCCTCCCTTCCAGGCATAGAGAGTCCTGGGTGTCGAAAGTGTTTGCATGCACTAGGCTGCCAACTGAAAGGTGGGATGTTCGAGTCCCTCCAGTGGAGCCTCAGAAGGAAGGCCTGCTGATCGACTTCTTTAAAACTCAGCTCCTGAAAGGCCCCTAGATGGAGAGCGAAGTGACCAGAACCGAAGGAGCCGTGGAAACACCTCGTCGGATGCACCGAGGGACCCTGCAACCATCGGTCTCCACCATCCCGAGACCAGAACTAGATGGTGGCCGGCCACCCCCCGCCCCCCAACTGCCCTGAAAGGGACCACATTGGAAGATCCTGAGTCCAGTGGAAGGAGAATGCAGAAGAAAGCACAAAACCATAAAAGAGACCAGGCTTCCCGGTTGGATAGAGACAGGTGGGACCCCTGAAACCATGACCCTACATCACCCTTCAGGGCTGGAACGGAGCGCTCCTCCGTGTTAGAATAACCCACCAGTGGCCAACCAAAGGGCAGCACTGGCCCCAGGACAGAGCTCAGGGCGTTAGGGAAGGCGGAGGCTCAGAAACAGGAAACACAGAGAGGAGGTGGGAGAGGTGCTTGTACATCGAGCGGATTGCAAGAGAGGCATTGAAGCAAAAGGTTTATGAGCTGTTGGTGAGCCGATGGATGCCCTGCTCTGTAAACCTCCACCTCGTGAGAATCGGAGTTTGCTTTTTTAAAGAAAGAGCTCTCTAGATTGTGCACGGGGTGGCCGTGAGCTGGCGGCTGAGGGACAGCAGCCAACGACGATCAAGAGGGTGTAGACTGCTGCTTCTTACAAAGAGGTCCTCAAGAGTGTTAGTGAATGAAGGAGGGGACCAATGAACGCATGGATGGGTGATGAAGGTGGATGCGATGGACCAATGAAC
>NW_022111357.1:41867829-41869793 GCF_000313985.2 Echinops telfairi
AGGCGGATGCGATGGACCAATGAACGCATGGATGAGTGATGAAGGCGGATGCGATGGACCAATGAACACATGGATGGGTGATGAAGGCGGGTGTGATAGATCACGGGGGTGGTAAGGAGTCAGGATCGAACATCAGGGGGGCCTCTCCACTCTGGTGTAGCTGCCCCTCCCTAGATATTGCCCGACACTGACTGGTACCAGATGCCCCCTCCCCAAGCCGAGGCTCTTTCAGGCAGCAGGCCTGACCACCAGGGGAGCATCTCTTGCTGCCCACCCACCGGGCTCTGTGCTGGCCTGAAAGCTTCAGCGGCTCCAAGGCTACTTGGGGTCTACACAGGCTGGACCTGTCCATCAGGCACCGTCCGGGCCGGCAGGGGCCCTGCCGTGCCACTCTTGTTTAGAAGCGGCAAGCTGCAGACCCTGGACACCGTTTTTCATATTTTAACTTGTCCACATTCTTTAATGATCTGAGGTGGGTGCCAAGGAATTAGTCACTGAACCGAGCGGGCCGAGAGGCTGATAGTATCTCCTCGCCAACCAGCAACAAAGCGGAGGGCGCGGCGGCCACCAGAGCAGCCCCTTAATGAGCAGAAGACAAGACATGCTGCCTAGTCCCTCGCGGCAAACTGAGACCCAACCCCCAGCACCAGCCCCCTAGGGGGCCTGAGAAGGGCTGCCCAGGGGGAGGCCAGGCATCGCAGTCCCCTGCAATACCCGGGTCATGTCCCCTCTTTCTGGGGCCCCTGATCTGGAGGTCAGGCTTGAGGGTCCCTGAAGCTCTACCCCAGAGGTCTGGAGGCAGGGGCAGGGGGCAGGGGCTGGTGCTGGGGGCTGGTGATGCCGCACTGGCTGCTCCTGGGCATTGCCTCCCGACTCCCTGTCCCTAGCACAGTGGGTGGAGCGACCCTGCCCAAGCCCCTTCCCTACGTTTGCTTCTGCAGCCAGGGCCACAGGCCAGCGGTGGCTCCTGCCTCCTGGTGGCCTCCGCAGAGCCACCCCAGAGACCTTCCACTTGCCGGACCAACACAGACCAGGCTGCAAAGGCCTCTGCCAAAAGCCAGGCCAGCCCTTCCCCCCCCCCAGGCCCACAGGGAATGAGAAGAGAGGGTGAGAGCCCCCAGGGACCAAGAGAGACCCACTTGGTAGCAGGGAGGAGACCAGGCAAAACCAGGGCTCTCTTGGTATGTTTTGCTTTCCCAAAAGAGCTCCCCAGATAGTGGGCCAATTAGGGCACGCCCGGCCCGAGGCACCCGCCTGTGCCTACATGTGCGTACAGGGCTCCCAGCCCGGCCTGCAGGCCTCGGGCGAGCAAGAGCGCCAGGCCTGCCCTGAACCCCCAGGCCTCAGAGTGGGGGGCACTGAGCCCTGGGAGACCACGCAGGAGGCCTCCTGAGAGTGGTGTGATCACACTGCTCACCCCAATGCCCCATTCACATGGCATTGATCCTCAGCTGAACTTCTTTAGGCCCTCACCCACACCCTTACTTTAGCCAGCCTTGAGCAGGGTGCTGGGAGGTGGGCGGTGGGGGATCAGCAGGGGGGTAGGGGGCATGGAGCAGAGGGGTAAGAGCTTGCCCTCAGGGCCCTGCCAGCAGTCAGTCCCTACCATGCACCCCTTGAGCAGAGTGCCTGGGTAGCCTGACCACCCTGCCACCCTGCTCCGCTGTGGCATATTCTTGTATGGCCGGCCCCACCCCAGGGGGGGGCAGTCACAAGCGTGTCTCCACAGGGCTCCCCGAGAGCCCCAGCTAAAAGGGACATGGTGTCTGTCCCCCAGTAGGTGCTTGGAGATGGTTCAGAGGGCACGGTCCCTAGAGATACCCTCCCAGGCTGGTAGCCACCAGAGTGCAGACTCACCTGCTCCAGCCCTGTTCTGGCTTAGACCACTGAGGCATGAAATGACATCCACCCCGGTGCCCCTCCAAGCAGAGCCTAAGGACCCCTGGGGGCACAATGCGTACACT
>NW_022111357.1:41869899-41873710 GCF_000313985.2 Echinops telfairi
CACTGCGCTTGTAAAGACCACAGCCTGGACACCCCCGAGGTCTGTCTCCTAGGGGTGTTGTGAGTGGACCCAGCTACACAGCACACAGGGGCAAGGGGGCATCTCTGGGCTGCGGCAGTGAGACCCCCTAAGACAGCAGTCTCTGGGCTCCTCCCCAGTGTCCCCAGCAGCAGGGCCCTCTCCCTCAGCTCCTAGGGTCCTGAGTTTCCAGCCAGGGGCTGAGGAGCCCGACCGCGGTACATCAGAAGCCACCACAACCAAAGTGACCAGTGCCATGCCCGCCCCTCACCCCCCCTCCAGGGCACCGGCCCAGGCCAGGTCAGACTCCTGAGGGGACGGGTCAGGGTGCTGCTAGACGCTCAAAGGTGACTAGACTGAGGCAGAGCCAGCAGCCCGCTGTCAGGAAGCCTGCCGACCTGTGCCCTGGGAGGCCATGGCTGCGGGGACATCCTAGGGTCATGGGGACCAGGGCCTTGCCTCTGTCTGGGGCCTCCCAGCTGAGAAGACCCAGGGGTGCAAAATCCACCAGTGTCACAGAGGGGACAGAAGCTTAGAGAGGCCAAATGTCCCCAAGAGTAAGAACTGGCTCCGGGCTGACCCGAGAGAAGAGGAGGGGACAGGCTGCCCTCGGAGGTCCTGGCTGAGGAGGAAAAGGCCGAAGTCCCAGCTCCGCCCCCCTCCCGGCCCCACCCCACGCAGGCAAGCCTCGTAGGCTCTCTTCGTCTGGGGTCCTCATCATACCCACGTGCACAAGGGTCCGCTCGCCCCCAGAGCCCCTGGCAGCATGGCCACAGGAGGCCTCTGGGTGTCCCCAACCTCGAGGACACAGATGCAAAAGGGGACATTTCTGCCCACTTGGTGGCGATGACGGCTTCCCCAAGGGCCATTTCCAGCCCTCTTCACATACCGTACTGTCCCCCCACGGACAAACATTCCCGGGCCGCCACCACACCCGGGTCTCTAACATGGACTTGCAAACGCAGGTCTCCGTCATGGGGCCACACACACTGGTCCCTCGTCCACACCTGGAACATCATCCTGCTTATCTGAAGTCTGCCCTCCTTCTAGACACCTCCCTGGTCCCCCTGGCGGGCTGGGATCCCATCTGCACCTTTACTGGCTGCAGCCCTGGACACTGGGTGCCTGCTGCTGGGGTCCTCTTCAAGGGATCACTTGGAGGTCACTTGGAGGTAGGGTTTCATGTCTCCCTCCATTGTCCTCCCTCCGCCCCCACCCCCTTGTGAACGTGGATGCTGAGGCAGTGTGTGACACCAGTCTGCTTTCAGTCCACAGAGCATGTCCCCGTTGACCCCTTGTGCACCCTCTCTCCACTTCCTGAAGGGACCTGAGGGGACCTTGCAGGAGAGGAGGTGTCCATGTGGCAGTGGCCAGCCCACTGTGCAGCCAGCTTGCAACCCCGCTCCTCCTGCGGGAAAGAGTTAGAGGCGTGACCTGCGATGGATTCGATGGATTCCGGAGCTCCAGAGAGACAGACTCGAGGGAGTGTCTGGAGAGAGGACCCCTGGGGCTGGGGGCTTTCCTCCTGCAGCACCCCCGTGGTGAGAGCCCAAGCTCTGCTTTGGATGCTGGGCGAGCTGGCGGCGGGAGCCAAGGAGCTCCTGGTCCTCGGACCTTTGAGGTGAATCTCACTGCCCTCTGTCCAACACAGGTGCTGACCCTCTCCACCCCAATCCGGGCTCCAGGCCCGCCTCTGTGGGAGACAGAATGAGCAATGTCCCCATGGTGGCCCCCCAGGACAGCTTACAGTCCGAATGGGGCAGGGGTTGGGTGCGAAAACAGAGGAAGGGAGCTCCACCTGTGACCTCAGTGGGCGCCCCATCAGGAACACCCTCTGCAGGCTGTGCTGGCCTTGCTGCCCCTCAGCCAGGCCCCTCCTCAGCGCCCCATGCCTGTCCTCGTTGCCGTCTGCCACCCATCCCATGGGGTTGCCTGTGAACCCCGGCCCGTGCAGCTGCGAGAGGACAGACATGTGTGAGTTCCCCCTCACTGTCAGCGCCCATGTGGTACAAAGCGGGCACTGCTGAGTCTCCCCGGGGCTCCCCCGTGCTTGAGGACCCAGAATGGGGACCCAGAGGGATCTGTGAGGCCTCCCCCCGACCCCCCCACTCCCCGCACCGGGCGTGGTCTGAGTCCTCTCTGCTGTGCCTTGAGCAGCTCCAGGATGAGGGGGCTCCGGGGACCAGAACTATTCAGAACAAGACAGAGAAAGAAGTCTTGTGCTCCCTGGTCTCTGCACCCAGGCATGTCTGGGCTTGGGCCTCCAGCCTCACCCGGGGCAGGTGACTGACACGCAGGCTGGCTCCAGCACGGAGATAACCCATCCCACTCCAAATGGGACCTCCATACTGCCAGGACTTCCCACAAATGCTCCCAAGCCTGTGATTAAACGGATGGAAATGCTGACAGGTTCCAGCCTGTGCCGGAGAAGGGCGTCCTCGCCTCTTGTGAACACGCGCGCGTGCGCGCACACACTCACACACACACACTGCCCTCCTCCTGCACACACACACACCTCTCCTCCTGCAGACACACACAGCACCCTCCTGCACGCATGTGCACACACACACTGTCCTCCTGCACACACACACTGTCTTCCTCCTGCACACACACACACTGCCCGTGCACACACACACACACACACACACACTGCCCTCCTCCTGCAGACACCCCCCACACACACAAGGCACCCTCCCCCATATATGCACACGCATGCTACCCTCCCCTTCTCCCACCCAGCTGAGGCAAGGACCAGCTGTGAGCCCGGCCAGGTGGGACTTTCCACACAGCATGCGGACAGACCTGTCCCAGAAGCTCTGCCCAGGACCGCAGAGGTCTGAGTCTCCAGGGGAGAAGGAGACCAGCAATGGCCCCCACGACCGGAGGAGCCAGGCGGGCGTGAGGTCTGATCTTGCAGGTGGTAGTCTGCGACACAGCTTCATGGGCTGGGCTGGAGGGGTGGGGGGGGGCGTCCCAAGCAGGGACAGCGGTGCAGAGTGAGGGATTGGCAGCCTGAGAGCAGCCAGAGAGATGAGGAACCTGGGTGCAGTGAGCAGCGCCCAGCCAGCACCGTGACTGGGCCCCTGGCTGCCAACTGGGCACAGGAAGCTGCAGCAGCAAGGGAGAGGGTGGAGTGAGGGAGCGGGGTCATGGCTGGGCACATGCAGGGTGTGCAGATGGAGTGTCTTGATATCGGGGTGCCTGGCTGAGCACTCAGACGATGTCATTCCCACTGGCTGATTGGAGCTGGGGCACTGATGTTCCTCTCTTCATGGTGTTCCCACCCCAAAACCCCCTCCCCCAGCACCCTTTCTACTGGGCCCCTCTCCCCGAGAAACCCTCTCATGTAGGGTATCTCTCAACCAGCCATCCCTCCCCCAGCCCCCTTCTGCTGGGACCCCCTCCCACCAGCACCCCCTCTGCTGGGCCCCCTGCATCAGTGCCCCATCTGCTGGGGTTCTCCTCACTAGTACCCACCTCTACTGGGTTCCCCTCCACTGGTGCCCTCTGCAGTCTGGAGGCTGACTCTAGGCCCCCTTCTCTCAGGCCCCTCTCCTGTCTGTTCAGCCCCCACCCAGTCCTGGCTCTCCTTCACCAGACCCCACCCTCCCCTCCCACCCCACACCTCCACCTGCATATCTATGTAGCCCCTCTGGTGGGGAGCCCGGACCCGGACCACACACTGCCCCTCCCACCTGACACCTCTCCAGCCTCAGTGTCAGAAGCTTGAAGCAAGACAGGATGCTGCCCTTGCCTCCTCCCTTCTGCTCCTCTGGCCATGCCCAGCACTGCC
>NW_022111357.1:41874100-41876252 GCF_000313985.2 Echinops telfairi
CCCACAGCCTCAGCCCCCAGTCAGAGGGTCCCTCCGGGTATTCTCTACCACCACCCCCAACCACCACCACCTCTCAGGCAGAGGCTTACCCACTGGCTTCTCTGGGCCCCTCACTGCCTGCCTTTCCAAACCTGTGGCTGTACGTTCTGCAGGGGTAGAGGTCTCCTGAACACACACACACACACCCCATATACACCACATACACACACCACACACCCAATACACCGTAACACACACATACACACTCCCCACATATGCACACACCATACACACACACCACATATACATACACACAACACACACACCCCAAGTATACCACAATACACACACCACACACCACATATACACACACTCCATATAAACCACATACACACAGCACATATACATACACACACATACACACACACTGAATACACAGTACATGCACATCACACACACACACACCATATACACCACATACACATACCACATACACACACCACACACCCAATACACCGTAACACACACATACACACTCCCCACATATGCATACACCATACACACACACCACATATACATACACACACACACCCCAAGGATACCACAATACAAACACCACACACCACATATAACACACACCATATAAACCACATACACACAGCACATATACATACACACACATACACACACACTGAATACACAGTACATGCACATCACACACACACACACACGTGTGCTCAGGGATGGGACGTGCGGTCTCACCCTGTGTCTTTGCTCTCCCTGTGCATCCTCACCAGCCCCTCCTGCTGGAGACCCTCTGGTGGGCGGGCGCCCCAGCCCAGCTGGAAGGACCCCAAGGCTGCCGGCACCCAGCTCTCGGGTCTCTGATAGGAGGACGTGGAGGAGGTGGCTGGCCTCCAATCGGCCCTGCTCGCCCCTCACAACCAAGGGGTTTCCAGGTGGCGTTGGGGGGCCCTGCTGCAGGCAGCGGGGCCACAGAGCAGCAGGGTCACAGGCAGCTCGGGCAGTGCCAGCAATGGGAGAGGCCCATCTCCCCGAGATTTGTCCACAGAGCACATGTCCCCAAGGAGCACCTGAACTGAGCCTGCCTCAGAGCCTCCCCAACTGGGTGGGCTCGGCCCCAACTTGCCACCCGTCAGAAGAAGCTGCCACAGGGCATCAGGGAACCCAGAGTTTGTGACCCTGTGGTCAAAGCTACCGTGAAAGGCATTCAGCCTTTGACTCTCAGAGCAGAGTGTGAGTGCATGACCGGGGCTTCGGGGCCAGTGCACGGGGCCTGCGCTCCAGAAAGGACTGTCACACCTGGACTCACAGACTCCATGGGCAGTTACAGTCGGTGGCCAGCAGCCCCTCATGCTGGCAGGGCCGGGATTCCCTGATGGAGACCAGTGTATGTAAGGAAACCTCGATGCAGAAAGGGGCTGGCCCGGCCCGTGCTCTCGGCCCACACAAGGCTCAGGAAGGACAAGACTGTAGTAGCCTCAACCACCATCCCGCGCTCCTGCCCTCCTGCCTGCCACCCCAGCTCTGCCCAGCACGGTGGGAGCAGCAGATGTGGCTGCCAACCCCCTGCTGCCTCCTTAAGGACCGGGGGCCAAAGGCCATGCTCACTCTCAGGGCATTCTCAAGGAGTAGCGGTCGACTCTGACCCAGAATGACCCTATAGGACAGGGCACAACTGCCCCGGTGGGTTTCCCAGACCGTAATTCTGTATGGATTTAGAAAGTCACATCTTTCTCCACTCTGAGCAGCTCATGGTTTTGAACTGCTGACTTTGAGGCTAGCAGCTCAACATGTAACCACTATGCCACCAGGGCTCCTGGAAAGGGGACAGAGATAGAGAAATGGAAGTGCTTGCCCAAATCAGGATAGCCCAGCCTGGCCTACAGTTCCCCCCCACCCCACCCCACCACTGCCCACCCCCCTGCCCCTGTTCTAGGCACCGGCCCTGGCCACCAGGGGATGTTCAGCCAGTAGTCGCTGACAGAATGAGCCAATGAACTAATGAATGAATGAACTCTGTCAGTGAGGGGGGTTAAAAGGGACGGGGTGGGAAGGCCTTGGGCTGCAGTCACTCCCACACAACAGCCCTGTCCCCAGGCCCAGTCAGGGGTGTGAGGGTGTCTGCATTCAGAGCCAGAGCCCCCCCCCC
>NW_022111357.1:41876527-41882261 GCF_000313985.2 Echinops telfairi
ACCCCCACACCAACCCGCAGGTGCAGGTACACATGCACACACCACACGCACACCCACTCGAGAACTCACACGGGCACCCCTGTGTGCACACACACTCAGGCACACACGTCTCCTGCCCACGCCCACCTGTGCACTGATAGCTGCCACGAAGCTGTGGGTCCCCAAGGCTCCCAGAACCCCAGATTGTGTGACGGCACTTGGGGCTCCTACCCTCGACCAGCAGAGCTTAGGGACTTCGGGACCCTGTGTGTCTGTCCGTCTGCCCTTCAGCCTATGTGCTGGGTCTCCAGCAGGGCACTGGGCTCTCTCGGCCTCCCCAGAAAGGAAATGTTGCCTGGGGCAGCCGCTGCCCCACCCTCACCTAGTCCGTTAGCAGCCTGGAGCCTGGCTGGTCCCGGGGAGGAGCCTGGGTCTCCAGAGCGCAGACCACTGGGGCCAAGTACAGCTGCCATCCCCTCCGGCTCGCCACCACGCCAGCCCCACCCAGAGCTGCAGCAGGTGGCTCGGAGGCCAGTTACCTGCAAATCTGCAACAGGGACACAAGCACACCTGGGTGGGAGCCACGGCGACCAGAGCCGCCTCCTGCTTCTGCTGACAAAGGAGCAAACGCCAGGTGAGGATGCTCCGGGGGTCTGGAAACAGGGCAGGGCTGCAGCCCAGCCTGGGCCCTGAGGATGCCCTGCACTGGGCAGGAAAGATCGCTGCAGCTGGGCAGAAGTGTCAGCCTAAAATTGGAGCAGCATCAGGCACCCCAAGTGGCTAGGCACTGACTGCTGCCCTCTTTTCCTGCACCAGGGTCCTTGCCAGTTGGTGGGCACTGGACTTCAGTCCCCCTGGGTGGGTGGCAGCTCTGGCACCTTTCCTGCCTCCAGTCACCCTGGCAGGGCACCTAGCTAGCAGTGGGTGATGACCAGGGACAGGCAGAAAGCCCCTGGAAACCCCTCTCCCAGCAGGACCCCAAAGGACCCCCTCAAAGGACAGAGCCAGTGCACCTGTCCAGGTGCCCAGTTCGCACCTACCGTGGGGAAGTGCTGCATCGGGCCACCTGCGTACTGCATGTCAGGCGCACGGGGGTCTGGACACACCGGGGAGCTGGCTGGCCTCAGGGGGCGGCATGAGTCTCCAGGCTAGAGCAGGCAGTGCGGGCGGGCTGTACCTGGCGGCTAGGGAGGCAGGAGCCAGGGATGCTCTGGACCATGTGGGCTGCTCATGGGCATTTTCACCCTCTCCATCTCCCTCAGTTCTGCCAACTGGCTGCATCCAACAACAAACCCGAGCCCACCCCCGGTCCCCCGTGACTGTTCATCTCAGCGGGCAGGCCTCAGCTTGCCCGGGATGTGCTGGACCGCGCCAAGCGCCTGCAGGGGAAGGGGGTGTGCCCGGTCAGCGGCAGCAGCTCCGTCTCACCCCATCCCAGTACCTCACAGTGCCCGCCCAGGAGAGGCTGCCCCATGCTCCTGGGGCAGCCTTGACCCTCCAGACCTTGGCGGGCACACTGGACAACCCCAAGGGCAGGGACTACCCCGCCACCTTGCTCCGCCCATGGTGACCCAGAGGACAGTTACCCTCTTGCTCCGACAGTCTCTGGTGACTGGAGCTCCCTGCTCGCCCCTCGGGGTCTGAGCTGAGGGCAGAGCAGAAAGCCCGTGCCTGTGTGCCCGGCACCTCGGCTCCAGCTGCTGCTGGCCTCATCCCTGGCCACGCCAGCCTCCTAGAAACAGAGGGGTGTATGGACAACCAGCTGGGGGCCACCCACCCAAGTCCTATGCCAGCCAGTGTCCGAGCCCAGCTGTCTGGAGTTCCTCTATGGCCACTCCCCTGCTGGAAGGTGTCCATGCATGCACTACCTCCCACTGTTCCCCCACCCCAAACCCACTGCCCGCCACGCGATTCTGGCTCATGGTGACCCGACAGGGCAGAGCAGCACTACTCCTATGGGTTTCCAAGACCGTCAATCTCTCCAGGAGCAGAAAGCCTCGCCTTTCTCCTGCCGGGTGGCTGGCAGTTTGGAACTGCTGACCTTGTGGAGAGCAGCCCACCTCAGGAACCACTAGCTCACCAGGACTCCTGCCCACCCCACCTCCAAAAATGTAGGGGTCATCACGTTGGGCCACCAGTTTTCCTCCATAGCAGTGTGGGCAGTGTCTTGAATCTAACCACTTCTGAGGATTTTCTTTTTTAAAAGCCCATTGGGCACAGAGAAGCCGGTGCAGTGGGGGGAGACTCAGGCTACGTGGACCCAAAGAACTCTGCAGAGACTCTGTCCCCAGAACCCCAACAAGATCACCCACCCAGAGCGTGAACCTGCCCAGAGCGGGGCCGGAGCCCGGGGCTCCCAGCTGCCTGCACTGTGGGGCAGTGTCCTCTGGGGGCAGGCCTGGCCTCCGTCTCAGGCAGGAGGAGAGGCTGCACATGTGTGTGGAGTCCCCCCAGCAGCTGCTCTGCCCCACCCAGGAGCCAGAGCCCCAGGGTGCTGAAGCCACAGCGCAGAGACCTGGTGGGCTCCTCCTGCCCTCCCGCAGCCCCAGCCGCCTTCAGCCTCTCCCGAGGGTGGGGGAGCATCTGGGAGCCTGGTGGGGGAGACTCGAGTCTGGGGGGCACCCAAGGACTGTTGTGGAACAGAAGGACCATTCTGGGGGTTTAAGGAGAGGAAAAGGAAAAGGCTGGGGTGGGAGAGGTGGGAGCCCCCAGCTCCGGAGTCCAGGAGCCCCCTCTGGCCTGAGGCAGGTCCTGGTCACTCGTGTGGACAACAGAGGTGGGCTTGAGAATAAAGGGTCAGAGGAGAGTCTTGGAGGAAGCAGTGAGGTCGGGGCAGCTGGGTGGAGGCAGCGGCATTGAGGCCAGGGCACAGTGTGCCCTGCAGAGGGGACAATGACTGAAACAGGAGCCGCTGGGCGCAAGGCAAAACCAAGCTCACTGCCATTGAGAAACTGCCCCGTGGGTTTCCTTCTAAGAGTGTAGATCTTACCCATGGAAGTAGAAAACCCTATTTTTAATTGCCAACTTTATATGGAAAGGAAAAACAAGCCAACAAAAAACACTCCAGGATCAACAAAATACTGTTAAAAAAAATAAAGCAGGCGGCCTTTCACCCCCAGACTTGAAAGCCTGGTCCACAGCCCCGGTCACTGTGTGTCGGCATGGAGTTGAGGGAATCAAAACAGCCTGGTACTGACCCAGTGACGGACACGCAGGCCAATGGATTAGAACTGAGAACCCAGAGATACAGCCAAGTACCCACAGACACCTGCTCTGTGATCAAACACCGGGACACCTTCAGATGGGAAGAGATGGCCTTTTCCATCAACGGAGCTGGAGAAACAGGGTCCCTGCCCAGGAAAGAAAGAATGAAACGGGACCCAGACCTACCGCACACCAGCCCCCAAACGAACTCAAAACAGACAAAAGCCCTAAGATCACACACTGGAACCATCAAGATACACCAGGGAAAAATAGGGACAGACTTCAGGGCCCTAAGCCAAGGTTTAAACCCACCACTGAACGTTAAGGAGAAATACCCGGCCCACAGAGGACAAAGCAGAGGCCTGGGACCTCCTAAAACTGCATCGATCGCATGAGAAAACCTCATCGAGAGAGTTCAGAGAACCCAGAGACTGGGGGGAAATGTTTAGCAGTGACACGTCAGATGAAGGACTTGTTTCAAAAATCTATAGGAAACGGCACTCCCTTAAAAAGAAAAATGCAAATAACCCAGACAAACAATGGGCGAAAGACACGAGTAGACAGCTGACTAACGATGATGCCCGGGTGGCCAACAATCACAGGAAGAAATGGTTGTGTCCACGAGCCATGGGAGAGATACGAATGCAAACACCCAGGAGATCCACCCCCCTCACACGGATGCTCTCAGCAAAATTCAACACTAAATCCTGGGGCGTCTGGGGCGAGATCGGAGCACTCATCCATTGCTGGCGGGGCTGTAGGATTGCACAACCATTGTGGAAATCAGTGTGGCACTTCCGTAACCAAGTGCAAATGCCTTAGGATCCAGCAATCCATCTCTCTACTGGGTGTACAAATACCCTAAAGAAATAAAGGTCTGGGAGGGAAGAAAAATGAGGAGCTGATGCCACGGGCTCAAGTAGAAAGAAAATGTTTTGAGAATGATGATGGCAACAAATGCACAAATGTGCTTGGCACCATGGATGGATGGATGGGTTGTGATAAGAGCTGTACAAGCCCCCAATAAAATGATTTTTTTTAAAAAAGAAAGAAAGATCACCCATGAACAGACACAAGCACACCGATGTTCATGGCGGCGATTCCCATAGTAGCAAAAACGATGGAAACAACCCCAAACCCCGACTCCAGAGGGACGGATAAACACACCCCGTGCAGAAACACAGCAGGGGGCCACGCACCCTTGAAAACAATGCCGAGTCTGTGAAACACCTTAAGACACCCACAAAATTAGAGACGATCCCGTGAAGATAAACAGTTCACGACACCACTACGCGAAGGGAAAAGAACTATGGTTTTCGCACTTAAAGACAAGACTTTAAAGACAACGAAGAGGCCAGGGGTGGCAGTGAGGGCAGGGGGCGGGGGGCAGGGAGGGTGAAAGGACAGGAAACTAGGGAGGGAGGGTAGCGAGGTGGAGGGAATAAAGAAAGCCTCGTCTTTCACTCAAGGAGTGGCTGGTGGTTTTGAACCTCTGATCTTGTGGTCAGTACTCCAAGGGACAGCCTCCTATGCCACCAGGTTCCTTACACAGCACTGCTCGCGAATAATAACTGATCCACCGACACTCACTTACCTTCATTTGGATGCTTAGGGGCTGTGCATCTTATTATAAACACCTTCTCAGGATTTCTATGGGCATCAGCCATAGCTGGCGAGTCCACAAAATATGTCATCAGCCACTTGCTGGCCTGCTTCGCTGTGGTGGGCACTCCTACACACTTAAAGACAGACAATGGCCCTGCCTACACTAGCAAGAGATTTCACAGTTTTTGCCAAGATTGGAATATTCATCACCTAACAGGGATCCCTTACAACCCCCAAGGCCAAGCCCTCATTGAACGGGCACAGGGCACACTGAAAACTCAATTGTCTAAACAGAAGGGGGAAACGAAAGGTGAGACAGCGCACAATTAACTCCATTTGGCCCTATTAGCTCTAAATTTCTTCCCACTTTCACAAGATTCTGATGTCACTAGGGCAGAGAAACACTTTTCTCCCCCCACAGGGAAAGCGGATCCAGAGAAAATCCGGTGGAAGAACGGCGGCGGGGTGTGGAAACCAGGCTTGCTGGTGACTAGGGGTAGAGGCTATACTTACATACTTTCAGATGGCGGAGAAAATAGATGGGTCCCCCTTAGAAGAGTCCGCCAACGGATTGAGAGGGACAGGGGAAAGGAAGGGCCCACCTCGCCACTCTGACCCTGACTTAGTCAAGGGAGTGGCGGCCCTGTCCATTAGGAAGAAACCCCGCCTTAAAGAGAGAAGTGCCGCCGCACGCCAACCATGCCCCCCAGCCGGGACCCGTGAAACTGATGAAACACCGAGCGCAGGCAACTCTGGCGAACACTGGCAGACCGATGACCTACTGGCAGACCGATGACCTAGGAAAATACGCTTCCAGCAATGATTGCTATCCTACCTGTCGCCACCGACGTAGGTGCTAGCCACTCTTATTGGGCTTCTATCCCCCTGCCCCCCACTCGGGAGAACTATGGGGCCAGGCCAAGGCCAGGGCAGAGGAGGGCTGACG
>NW_022111357.1:41882597-41895658 GCF_000313985.2 Echinops telfairi
GCCCTCCAGCTCCTCAGCTTGGAGGCCAGCTGTCAGCTGGCACCTCTCCCCTGGGCCCTCCGCACCTGCGCTTCTGATTCTGCGTCCTCAGGGACAGCTCCTCCGTGGGGCTCTCAGCGGAGGGAGGGCCTGACCACCTTCCATCCTCTTCCCCGCCCCCCACCCCCCGCCCATGTCCCCTAGCCACACTGGGCACACCAGTGAGCATGTTCCAGGAGGGGCAGGTGATGGGGCTTCTGGGCAGCTCAGTGCCAGGCAAGTGGCTGGGGCCCACGTCAGAGTGAGCACCAGGGCTTGGGCTGGCCCACATCAGTGGTGGCAGGAAGGGCTGGTGTGGTCTTGCAGAGCCAGCCACGCTGCTCCTGCATGTCTCTGGTGGTCTCACCTTTCCCCAGACCCCAGACTCCCCAGGTTCTAATCTGGGGCATCTGTCTCAGAGGCGGGGCAGGTGTCCCTGGAGTGGATCAGCCTCCCTTAACCCCTGCCTGCAGCAGCAGCTGCTGCTGCCAGACAAAGGCGGGAGGAGAGGCGGGAAAAAGGCGGAAGGAGCAGTAGGCGTGGGCCTGGTGAGGCTGGGCAGGGAGGCTTACTCTGCTTCCAAGCCCATCTGAGATGCTATCGGGGCTGGGAAGGGGGACACAGGGCAGGGGAGGAGACACGGGTCTGAGGAGGGGGGATACTGGGCTGAGGAGGGGGACACAGGACAGAGATCTTCTCCCCGTCTCGCTCCCTGGCTACCCACCTCCTCCCTCAACCACCCTTTCAGGAAGGGACAAAGGGACAGGAGACTCCAGAAGCAGGGAGGAGGGGGGACACAGGGACTAAGACCAGTCTCCTATGCCACTGCCCTTCAGCCCACCCCGTGCCTCCTCCCGACCCTGTGCCTCCCAGCCGGCTCTGGGCCACCCCAAGCCCAGGCCACAGCAGCTGGCCACTCCATCTCCGCACCCTGCCGGGCTCCAGGAGGGCAGGCCGGGTCTGACTTGGCCCCAGCCAGACTCACAGCTCTTCCTCTTGGTCTCCTCAGCCCACCCACCCCACCTCCCAGGCCCACAAGGGGCAAGGGCCCCCGCAGGCTGTTCGCCCCTCTCTACCGACAGCTGCAGGGGCCTCTGAGTAAGAGGGAGACTCCAGTGCCAGGGGACGGGCCTACTGGTTTGTTCACTAGAGGGTGGGCTGCTGGAATCCACTCGGAGGTGCCTCGGAAGAAAGGCCTGGCTGCCTGTTGCTGCACAGCCCTACTGTGACCCCGGGAGACTGGCAGTGCCCCCATCGTCTCTCCTGCCGACTTGCAGCACACGCTCACCCCACCCTGGCTCCATCCAACAGTCACTTCCCTCTTCCTCAGCCAGCCTCCCCACCACCCCCACTCCTGCGCCCCCAGCCGCCTCTTCCAGGCCCCTCGATGGGAAGGGGCTGGGCAGGCCCAGCTTGGGTGGATGGAGGCTGTCCCCCAGACTTCTTGAGGGCCGCTGGTCTGGGTCTGCCCGGGGAACAGCTTTGCTGGGCAGTGAGCCTCCACCTGCCCGCACTTTGCCACCCGCCATTTGTAACGCACACCGCAGTCCTCCCAACCCCCACGAGGGCCGCCTGCCAGCCCCGTTTCACAGGTGAGGAGTGTGAAGCACCAGCTGGGGGAGGGAGAAGGTGGTCTCTGACTTTGTAGCCCCACGCCGAGGGATGCTCCCTGGGAGGCCACTGCAGCCACGAGGTGGCTGGCCGGGGAAAGCATGGGCCCAGGTGGGCAGGCCTCTCTCCTGCAGGGCCCACGAGAGCTCACAGCCTCCCAAGGCCCCCGGGACCAGCGGCTCCTGGCCATCCCCTGCTCTCCAACAGCGGGTGGCATTTTCCTTAATGGGGCCCACAGTGGGAGACCAAGGTCTGATGGCGGCCCTCACACATCTGTGAGGTCCCTACAGTGGTGGCGGCTCTGGGTCCACATTCCTGTGACCCCAACTTCACTGCAAGGTCCTCGAGGCTCAGAGACATGCGGGGGACCTGTCTGAGGCCCAACCCAGGGGCCCCCCCAGGCTCTACCCTCACTCAGATGGTCCTTCTCTGGCTGCCCTGGGACACTGCTCAGGAAGCACAAGCCCCATTTGGACAGGGCTGTTCATGAAGCCTGGACAAATGACCTGGGGCTGGTCTCCATGGAGGGCTGCTGCCTTGCCCCAGGAGCTGGCCAACCTGGGGTCAGCAGGCAGGCGGGCAGTCAGTGTGGTGCCAGGGAACCCCTGGAAGGCAGAACTCACTGTGCGCCGGGGTTTCCTAAGAACTTCAAGGCCCATGGCTCCTGACAGGTGGTGCAGAAGGGTGGGGCAGCAAGTCCCAGCAGGCGAGGGCCTGGATCACCCAGGCCCAGGCCCAGTTCCCTCCCCCAGTCCGGGCACCCCTGCCTACCTGAACCATGGGCCCCTCCTGACAATGGGTCCAGGGGGGTCATTCAGGAATGGGGGAGGCAGCTATGAGAACATGGGGACAGACAGACATCCGACCCATCTGCACTCAGGAGACTACTGATGTCCACTGGGGGAATGATCTGGAAGGACAGAGGTCGGGACCTTTGTCCCTGTGGAGCAGAAAGCAGAACAGGAATGTTCTGGAAGAACACAGCTGCCACCCTCTCCTCCTGGAACGACCCAGAGCTGACCACACCCCAGGAGAGCATTTGCCTCCCTCCCCACCCTTCGCTCCCACTGTCACCTGTGACCAGAGCCAGCATGCCCCCATTAACCATTAGGGGTCCATGGTGAGCAGTCACCCGCCTAAACACCCTGCAGTGGGCGCTCTGGGGAGGGGTCCTGGCGGGCATAGGAGGGGCCCAGCCTTGGTAGCAACCCCTGGCCTTAGGGGACTCTCAGTACCATCTCCCTGCTCTGCACCTGCCCCAGGGCAGGTGCTGGGGTGAATGCTCGGCACAGCCCTGTCCCAAATGTGCTCAGGTGAGGAGACCAGCCAGCCCCTGTCCAGGGGCCTCTATCCCCAAAGGCTCAGTGGTCAAGGTTCGAGGTGTGTGTTGGGGGGGGTGCTTTTCCGTGTCCATTTAACAGGCCCTGCCCAAGGGATCCTAAGCTCTGGGAGCAGTCTTGTTGACAGGACTGTGTTGTCCAGTGTCCGGAAGGCAGGAACACTGGGGCCAGAGAGGTGACTGCAGGGCTGAGTGCTTGGGACAATAGGTGTTGTGGCCCTCTCTGTCTCAGAGGTTTTCATACCCTGTCCTGGTGTGTGTCGTCCCCGGAGCCCCCTCTCCTGATGTGCCCCACCCACTTCTCCACAGCCCTTAATCTGTGTCCAGTGGAAAGCCCAGCTGGGCAGGAATGAGCAGATGGGGATAGTGCGTGTGCGTGTGCGTGTGTGTGTGTGTGTGTGTGTGTGGTGTGTGGAGGTGGGGATGTGGTGCGTGCGCACATGCGTGCATGGGGTGGGAAGGGGAGCCCATCAGGATGAGGTGCCTGAGCCCCAGTGCTCTGCCTGCCCCCACCCTTTCCTGCAGAAGCAGCCTCCCGTATTTCTAGGGAGCCCCTTCCCCATCTCAGGATGAGGCAGAGGTGCTCCATCATCCCAGGGGTGGTGGGGGTCACGTGACTCAGGACAGCCAGGGGCACCCGGGCCAGAAAACCACACTCACTCAGCCATGAAGTCACTGATGCCCAGCGGCTCTGTACTGCAGGTTAGACCCGCCCCTGTGGGTGTCCGAGGCGGGCACTCTGGACCGGAGTGGGAAGAGTTACTACTGCAGAGTCGCTCCTGGCTTCAAACTGCTGACCTTGAGGTTAGCAGCCCAACATGTCATCACTATACCACCAGGCTCATGGAGACCCATTGAGACCAATTACAGGCAAGCCTGCTGGACTGTGAGCAAAAGGGGGTCCACTCTCCATAGAGATGGGGGTGCAGGTGGAGTCAGGTACCCTTCACTATGGTGTGTGTGGGGGGGTGCTGTCTAAAATCAGAGCCATCATGGAGGTAGGAGAGAAGCAGCTGTGTGAGAGCCCAGATCCAGCCAACCCTGAAGTCATCCCTTGCAGCCATACCCAAAGCCACTCCTACTCCTGGATCAAGCCATGCCTGAAGCCATCCACATTCCTAGCCTGACAGTCACATGAGCCAATACATTTAAATTCCACCTTACAGTGTGGAAAGTGCCCACAGAGCCGTGGGAGTAGCTTCATGCCCCAGAGCCCCGTTTCCTGGCTCTGCCAGCCCCCCACAGCAGGCCAACCCATGTTATCACCCCCAGTTCGGCAGGCACCAGCCCCTCTCACCATGACAGACATGGTCATGCCCTGCAGGTGGAAGACATCCATGCTGGCCTCTGCGGCACCAACTGCCTCGTTGTTCTCCCGGCTCGCTGGTGGGAGGTCAAAGTACGTGCTGTCTGGTTCCCTGTGCCGGAGAGAGGGGATGGGGGCCGTCAGCCCCAGATGGGTGTGACCCCACTTCTCAGGCACAGTCTGAGGCTAGCCCACACCCACTGGGGGCTCAGATCTCTTGCCCTGAGAGCCCTTTGGCCTTGGTCTTGTCTCCTTCCTGATGACCTTTTGCCCCATTCCTCTGCCCACCTCGCCCGGGCTGGGAGAGTCCTGTGTGACCACGGTGGGCACTGGTTCCGTAGCCTTCCTGCCCTCAGCTCTCAGGAAAAGAGCCAAATCTGGGCCAGATCTGGGACCCAGGAGAAGAGCTGACACAGCAGGTCTGCTTTTCCACAACCCCCCACACCCCCAGCCAGCCTAGGAGGGGGCCTGGATCAAGCTCAGCCCAGGGCTGCCCTATCGGCTTTGGTCTGGGCAGCCAGGCAGAGTAGCTGAGGCTAGCTTGAAATCCAGGCAGAGGCTCCCACTAGACCTGCTCTGGTCCAGTCAGCCCAGCAGGGGTAGCCGGGGGCTAGCCCAGCATCATCATCCCAGTCCAGTACCCACCCTCATCTGCTCTGGCCTAGTTAGCCCACAGGGAGCTGAGGCTAGCCCAGAGTCTAGCCTGGCAGCCCAGTACCCTCTCCTACCTCCTCTGGCCCTGTTAGCCCACAGTGGGAGGCATAGTGGGTGGGGTGGGGTGGGGGTCGGTGAGGCTAAGCCACAGTGGACCCCTGGGCCCCAGGCAGAGGCGAATACTCACAGGGAGCTCCAGAGGTTCTCAAAGGTGGTCCCGTCAGGGGAAATGGACTGGGACATCTTCACCCGCACGCTGTGGGCAGCTGGCTCTGGAGAGGAGAGGACACAGGTCAGGAAAAGACACTGGGTCTGTAGGCAGCAGCTCCTCCCCTCTGCCTTCTCCCCCTGCCCCTTCCTCCTCCTCCTTCTCCTGGGGCACTCAAAGAGCAGGGAAGCTGGTGATGCCAGGGGAGCATGGGCTGCAATGTGCCCCCATCCCAGGGAAGCAACCAAAGCAGGGCTGGGGGTGAGGGCTCAGACCAGGCAGGGGCCTCCCAGGGTCACCGTGGGGGGGGGGGGTAGACTAGCCCCAGGGTGCCCGTGGCCCCTGGGAGGGCATATCTCAATCTTCACAGAGGCCAGTCTCATTCCTAGGTGCCAGGTTATGGGACATCCCGGGGCCTCGGGTCTGAGACTAACCCCTCCCTTGGGGCATCTCCTAGGAAGGGCATAGGGGTTTCTCCTTCCACAAGAGCTGCCCATGGGACAGAGAGAGTTGGGAGTGCCAGACTTGTGGGTCCCTCCCCATGCAGCAATTCTCCCGAGATGCCATGTCCAGCAGCCCTGGTAGCCCAGGAGGAAGCAGCTCGGAGCCCGCTGTCTGCCCTTGACTGCCAATGCCCACCCTCGCTCCTTGGGCTGAGGTGGGATCTCTTGGGAGCCAGCCTGGGGTCCTCTGTGTGGTCACCAGCTGGTGGCCCTGAGAGTGTGGGCCTGGCTCTGGATGTGGCTGTGGGGAAATGGTGAGGGCTGACCCGACACCTGTGGATTTTGTGTCCTTGGAGGCAGGGGGGCATGCTCCTGGCCAGGGACACAGGTGAGGAGAGAGGGCCACTGAGGTAGCCCAAGGGCACTCGTCACAGCTGACTCTGCCCTCTGTCTGGTGTGAGGGCTCTGAGCACTCCCCAGAGGACCGAGGTAGGTCTCCAGGGACTTACGTGCATGGTAGCCAGACCGGTTCTTTCCAGAGGAGGGCCTGCAACGCCTCTACTCCCCACATGACCCAGATCCTCAGCAGGAAGCTCTGACCTGCACGCTGACCAGAGAAAAGCCGGCTACCCAGCAGCCTGGCATGCAGGGCACAGAGGTGGCTGTGGGGGCGGGGAGGGGGGGAATAGAGGGGACTGGTGCTACAGGGGGCTGGAGCAGCAACTGGGACACTGAGAACCTGGGGGGCAGAAACCTGTTTCTGGCCCTGCCCGGGACTGACCTTTTGGTAGTCTGGCCACTATGTGCAGGCAGAGTGGGCAGACTTGGGGGCTAAGCAGCCTGGGCAAGTTGGTGGTGGTGGTGGGGTGTTTAGGCCCCCTGGTGGGCACCTAGGGGCAGTGGTGGGGGGTTGGAATCCGGTCTGGGCCAAGCCACACTTCCTCAGGGACAGGAGAGCAAGCCCATTGCACACACACCCCTCCCTCTATTTTGCTAGCCCCGAGCTAGAAAACTGTTTGGCTAACGACATACAGCAAAGAGATAGCAAGATCCCATCTCCCATCCTAGCAGCCCAATTCACAACAACCAGACTAGGGACCAGCCCAGGGACTCAGCATCCTAGGAGGGGATCAACCAAACGGTCGGGCTGCACAGTGGAGTACCAGCCAGGCAGAGCAGAAGCCGGCAGCTCTGTGCATGCTGCAGTGCGGACGGAGGAGCCCTCCCAGCAGACAGAGCAGTTGGTCAACACAGAGGGGCTGATGCTACCTGATTCCATGCCAGGAAACACCAGGGAAGTCCAAAAGGAATGCTCCCGGGGTTGCCCTTCCCCCAGGCACAGGGCTATTGCCCAGAAAGCGTGGTGAAGCATGGGGTGCTGCAGGCAAGTTCTCTCAGCCATGCGCTGTCCCGGGTTCGTTGTTAGGTTCTGACCCAGCGACCCCATGCACAATAGAAGGGGACGCTGCCCGGTCCTGCGATCTCCTCACAACTGTTCCTGTGCCCGAGCCCAGGGTGGCAGCCACAGTGTCGTCCATCTCCTCAAAGGCTTCCTCATTTTCTCTGTCCCTCCGCTGTTCCAGGCATGACGCCCTTCTCCAGGGACCGGCCTCTCCTGGCAACAGGCCCAAAGTACCGAGACAAAGTCTCCCCATGCTGGTGTCCAAGGAGCATCCTGGCTGTACTTTTTCCACGTCGGATTTGCTGGTTCATTTGGCATTCCACGGTGCTTTCAATATTCCTCAAATTCATCGCTTCTCCTTAGGTCTTCCTGATTCACTGTCCGACTTCCACGTGCCTATGAGGCGACGGAAAATACCATGGCTTGAGCCAGGTGCACCTTCGTCCTCAAAGTGACGTCATTGCGCCTCACCTCTTGGAAAGAAATCTCACGCGGCGGATTTGCCCCATGCGATGTGCCACTTGATTGCTTGACTGCGGCTCCGCGGAGGGAGGCAGGGGGAGACTTCATCTTACAGACTTTGAACGTGTTGTCAGGAGAGACCAGTTCCTGGAGAAGGACATCATGCACGGTCAAGTGGAGGGGAAGCAAAAATGAGGAAGACACCCCCCCTCCCCCAAATGAGATGGACACCGTTGACGCAACAGTGGGTTCAATATAGGAATGATTGCGAGGGTGCCGTAGGATCGGGCAGTGTTGCATCCTTCTGTCCAGAGGGCCACTGAGTTCTAAATGGCTTGATGGCACCTGGCCAAATACAGAGTCCCTGCGTCAAAAAGAACCCGCCGACACGCCACCGTTTCAAAAGGAAACACATGAGCAAGAACCAATGGTGCTGAAGGAAGAAGCCCAAGCCGCACTGAAGACACGAGCCAAGAACGCGGCTTTGATGGAAAAAGAGGAATCGGTGGAATATCGATTGAACCGTTTCAGATAGCTGATAGAGCACTGGAAGTACTCACTCATCTCTGCCAGGAAATCTGGAAGACAGAGACTTGGCCAACTGATGGGAAGAGATCTATATCTGTACCCATTCTGAAGAGAGATAACTTGCTACAATGCTCAAATCATAGGACAATAGCATTGATATCACTTGCAAGTAAACTGTTGTGAAGATAATCCAACAAGGTTGGCCACTGTACACTGACAGGGAGCAGCCAGAGGCTCCGCCCTCGGGTTCACAAGAGGACATGGAACAGGAGATATCATTGCAGATGTCAGCTGGATCATGGCTGAAAGCAGAGAATGCCAGACAGGTGTTTATTTGTGTTCCGTTGACTATGCCGAGGCATTCACGTTCAACGGTGTGGGTCATAATACACTACGGCCGGCCTTGAGAAGGATGGGAATTCCTGAACCTGTCGTGTTGACACGGAACCTGTATGTGGATCAAAAGGCAGTGATGCGAACAGAACAAGGGCACGTGGCATGGTTTCAAACCAGGAGAGGTCTGTGTCAAGGTTGTATCCTCTCACCATACTTATTCAATCTGTATGTTGAGCAAATAATCAGAGAATCTGGATTATATGAAGCACCGTGTGGCGCTGGGATTGGAGAAAGGTTTATTAACAACCTGCAATATGCCGATGACGCAGACCCTGCTTGCTGAAAGCGAGCACTTGAAGCACTCGCTGGTGAAGATCAAACACTGCAGCCTTCGATATGATGACACCCCGATGTACAAAAAACCAAAATCCTCACAATCGGACCAACATCATGATAAACGGCGAAAAGATTGATGTTGACAAGGAGTTCACCTTGCTTGGCTCCACACTCTTTGCTCACGGAGACAGACATCAGTCGACAGATCAAAGGACACGTTGTACTGGATAAATCTGCTACACAAGATCTCTCAAAGGTGTTGAAAAGCAAGGATGTTGCTTTGAGGGTGAAAGTGCACGTGTCCCAAGCCACAAGAGGTATTTTCATTTGCCTCATATGCATGTGAACGTTGGGCATCGACCAAGGAAGCCTGAGGAAGAATTGGTGCACTTGAACTATGGTGCGGGGGAAGAATATTGAAAGCACCACAGACAGCCGAAAGAACAGATCTGTCTTGGGAAAACAACAGCTAGGGTGCTCCGTAGAAGCAAGGGTGGTGAGACTGAGTCTCAGATACGTTGGACATGTTGTCGGGAGAGACCAGGCCCTGGAGAAGGACGTCATGCGTGGTCAAGTAGAGCGGCAGCGAAAAAGAATAAAGCCCTCAAGGAGATTGACACAGTGCCTGCCGCAAGGGGATCCAACACAGGCACAATTGTGAGGACGCCGCCGTGTTTCTCTGCACCCAGGGTGGCTCTGCGTTTGAACTGACTTGACGGCACCTACCGAGAACAACTACCACACGGCGGGAGACGCTCCCCTGGGGAGAGCTCTGTGATGTCAGCTGATGGTTCCTCGGGCCCTAGAAGGGGGACCAGCCGTTCCCCACGCCTGACCTTGATGGAGGCTATGTGGAGAAGCTGTAGCTTCACATTGTAATGATATCTTTGTTTAATGAAGGTGTCTATCGCTGTGTGGCAATGCTTCTGGCTTGCCCTCATAGCTAGAATAGGCAAGTGCAGAGAGCACAGATGGATTGGTACCAGGGCCTGGGAGGGGGACAGGAAGTGGTGGCTAGCTGGCCATGCATGGGGTTTCCTATGGGAGAGACAGAACATTCTGGAACTGGAAGGAGGTGGAGGTCGTGTGGCACTGTGAAGGTACCCACTGTGTTCTACAGTTGTCGATGGTCTGTTTGATGCTGTGTGTACTTCACCTCAATTTTAAGAGTGTCTTTTTTTTTTCCTTTTTAAAGAACGTTGGGTTGGTCACCTGTGGGCAGAGCGTGTTCTTAGTGCAAGCACTTGGCCAGCTGCAAATCAGTCATCAACCAGTTAGTCAATCAATCAATGTCTCCCAGGGCCTTGTCCAGGGGCTCCTCATCGCCCTGTGTTGGCGGCACAGAACTGGGGCATGGGGAGGGGGGTAGTGTATTAGCGTTTCCTCAGGTCTCCCTGCATCAGAACATCATGATAAACAGAGAAAGGACTGGAATTGTCAAACAGTTCTTGCTTGGATTCGCAATCGATGCTCATGGAAGCGGCAGTCGAGAGATCACATGATGCACTGCACTGGCTAAAGCTGCTACACACAACCTCTTTAAAGAGCCGCGAAGCAAGGAGATTACTCTGAGGACGAAGATGCGCCCGACCCAAGCCAGGACATTTTCAATCACTTCGTCTGCCGGTGAACGTTGGACATGCCACAAGGAAGATCAAAGAAGAAGCAACACACTTGCATTGTGGTGCTGGCGAAGAACACTGAAAGTTCCACGGCCGCCGCAAGAGGAAGAAGTACAGCCAGAATGCCCCATAGAGGTCATAAGAACGGTCAGGCTCCGTCTCATGGTCTTTGGACATGTTGTCAGGAGGGACCAGTGCCTGAAAAGGGATGTGATGCTCGGTAACGTGGAGGGGCATCGAGAGAAAGAGAGACCTTGGGCATCATGGATGGACACAGCAGCTGCAACCGTGGCGCCAACATAAGAACAATCGTGGGGACAGCCCGGGGCCCAGCAGCGCTTTTGTTCTGCTTGGCAGAGCGGTCGCTATGGGTCAGAGCCGAGTCCAGGGCATGTGACAACAACAGATCTCCCAGAAGCAGCTACGGGGCCCAGGAGCCACCTCCTCCAGGCACCAGTGCTCCCACCTCGCACTGGGACAGCCTGTGGTGCCAGATGCTACGTGGGCCTGTTCACTCAGTTCTGGTAGAGGTCCTGGGCCCCGCTTCTTCTCTCCCCCTCCTGCCCCCAGACTCACACCACTCACCCTGCTGCTTCCAGGAAGTCAGACACTCAGGCAGACAGTGGAGTAGGGCCCTGCCCGGCCCCTCGAAGCTGATTGGGGTACACTTAGAGGCTTTGAGACAAGGATGGATGGAGGAGAGCAGCCTCATGGAGGCCACAGCCGAGGGCCAGTCCTCAGGAGCATGGTCGGGGTGACACTGCCAGGCCCGAAGCTAGTCTCCAAGGACCGTAAGGGACTGCTCTGCTCAGAAAGCAGATTCTGCTCTGTGAGCACACACGCCTGAAGCCAGGGCTCTCTCCCACCCCCACTCTCCTCCCTCCCTGGGCCCCCACGACCTGGAACCTGGGCCTGGCCCTCTCTCTGAAAACCCCAGGGGCTGTCCCTTGGCCTCCCCCTCCTGGGCACTGTGCTTTCTTCCCTAGACTCGGGGCCCTGAGCTCTGGCCCAAACCTCCTCAACTTCCTCTCAGGGAGGCCACCACCTGCTCAGAGAGGTCACTGTGCACCCAGCCACGTCCCCTGCTCTGTTGGCTCCCTAACTCCTGTCCCCTACCCGTCTGCCTAGTCACTGCCCCGCCCCGCCACCACCCACAGACTGGAAGACCAGAGAGACCCAGACAGAGAGGAAGAGAGAGAGTTAGAGAGAAGCCAGGCAGAAAGGCAGAACGCAAGAGTGCGAGAGAAACGAGTGAGGAGAGAAAGACAGAGGAGACAGAGAGGGGCTAGTAGTGAGACAATGAGAAATGGACCGAGACAGAGACAAAGTCAGGGAGAAACAGAGAGAGATCGAAACAGCAACAGAGAGAGAGAGACAGAGAGGTGGAGACTGAGACTGAGGGCACTCAGTGTGGTGGGTTTGTGGCCCCCTCCCTTCCCCTAGCCCCACCAGGACCCTGCCCAGCAAACAGGGCTGGGGTGGTATGGGGTGGGGGGCTGGGGTGACCAGCAGAGGGACTACAAAGGTCTCTCTGCACACAGAGCTCTGTGCAAAGATGGCATCGATCATGAGTGAACCTGGAAATGATTTGGCGACTGGCAATTCAAATTCTCACCCCACGGAACTGAAACCTTCCCAAGAAAGAGGAAGCTGTGGACTCCCAGAAAGAGATAAAGGCTCCTCTTTACTTGTGGGTTGAACCACAGGGAGGGTCGGCCCTGTCCCGTCAGGCCACGCACAATGAGCCCAACTTGATGGCAGAGGGTTTGCCATCAGACAGAAAGGCTCTTTAGAAGCAAGGATGGCGAGACCTCGGCCCACCTGACTGTGGACAGGTCATCAGAAAAGACCAATCACTAGGAAAGCAACCGGCGGTTGGCCTGGCAAAGGAGTCCTCCACGCGGCGGGAGGACACAGCGACTGCTCTCGAAGGGCAACGTCCTGGCCCCGGCCCCGCGCCTGCAGCACGCCCCTCTGCCTTTATCCTGGGCACCAGGAGTCCCAGGTGACCCGACCACGACAAACAGCAACAGAAGGAGGAAAGGACCGATTCTGGGGGAAATAATCTTTTTGTTTGTTTGTTGACGTTACCGAAGCCCAGGTCCCTGGATAGCGCTGGCACTGTCTGCTAACAAGAGCTCGGTGGCTCAGACCCAACCAGCGGTGCTGCGGAACACAAGCCTGGCAATCTGCTTCCATGGAGGGGACAGCCCTGCGGGGACAGCTTCGGCTCTGTGGTTGGAACTGACTAGAGGGTGGGGGCCGGGGAGGGGGGTGTTTGGTTCTTATGAGCAGGCTGTAAAATATAAATGAATCAAGGGCTTGGATCAAAGCTGGGTTTTGCTCGAGGAAGAAACGTCTTCTACTAGGGGACAGTGGGGGGTCGGCCGAGGCGTCTGGGGAAGCATTGCCCTCACTGCCGCCGGCACCATGAGGTCAAGGCAGCTCGGAGTGAATGAGTGCACCACTGAGTCAGCCTGAGTCTGCCCCTGGGCTTGGGCAGTGGAGGGTGCTGTGCAGCCCCGTAGCCAGCAAGGATCCGGAACAAATGCCCGGTGTCCCCTGCATACTCGCTGCACCCCCTTCCCAGAGAAGAGCACTGTGAGGCCCCAGGGGTGGGCCCAAGGTCCCACAGTGTCTGCCAGACCTGCTGAAGCCTGGCCCAGGGTCGCTGCCACACCCACATAGTGCCCTCTGCCTCCTTTCCCTGGACTGCCCAGAGGAAAGCCCCTCACAGCCCCTCATAGCCCCTGCCCTGTCTCCACACCCCCTCACCACCCCTCCCTGTCTCCACAG
>NW_022111357.1:41895959-41904627 GCF_000313985.2 Echinops telfairi
CCCTAACTGCCCCTGCCCTGTCTCCACACCCCTCACCACCCTTCCCTGTCTCCACAGCCCCTGACTGCCCCTGCCCTGTCTCCACACCCTTCACTCCTCACCCCTGTCTTGCCCTGTACTCACTCATTACCTCTGTCCCCATCCACCACTCACCCCTCCCCTCACCCCCCCTCCCTGCCCAGCTATCTTCACTCCCCCTGTCCCCAGGCCAGGGCCCTGCTGCTCGGAGAAGCCAGCTCCCCCTCACCGGGTTTCCAGCCTGCCCCTCTCCCCACCATCAGCACACCACCTTAGACAGGCATTCTCTCTAGTCTGTCTGGGGGGGCCATGGGGCCCTTCTGCCCCGCCCACCCCCCCAATGGCACTTGCCCCAGGCAGGAACAGAAACTTTTAAGGATCACGTTTAAGAACCAGGGACCCTGTGACATCCCTGCTAGTGAGAGACTGGTTTCAGAAGGGGACACCCCTCTACAGGGCCTCCTTCTCTACCACCTGCCTGCCTTCCCACCTGGGCCTCAGGCGGGACTCCTGAGATGAACTTGGACAGGTGGCCTAAGTGCACAGGGGTACCAGCAAGCCAAAGGCCCCAAGGCCCTTCCCAGTCACAGTGGGCTCACCACGGTTCCTGGTTCACGTCCTTAAAAGCTTTATCCCTGCCCCGCCCCCACCACCACCCTGGAGCCTCTCTGGGTGGCCCCTTGTGCCCTGGGTGCTCCCTACCCCCGCCACCCTGCCACGCTACCCACACCACTACTTTCACAATGACTTCTCTCGGTGGCACCCCCCCATCCCCCAATCTCCCCTTCCCACCCTTCAGAGAACAAAAAAATGGCCCACAGTCCTCTGTTCCCTGAGAGGCTTAGAGCCATGCGGTCACCATGTGGAAGCCAGCCCACGCGGCAGCACCCTTCCATTAAGATGGCCGCTCCCACCCAGGCCCAGCTGCCCTCCAGCAAGGTGTCCAGAGCCCAGCTGGAAGCACCCACTTGCCCGTCAGTGCCCTGCACGCAGGGGCAGGTCCAGCTCTCACTCCACGGGGTGGGAGTCTCGGCAGAATCCAAGGCGCAGTGCATGGCCCCCTCAGAGAACCCAGGGCAGGGGCCATCTTGGGCTGGTCCTCTGCCTGCAGTCTGCAGCCACGTGTGCGGGACAAAGGCTGGGTGCCCACCGCCCTCAGAATGGACATGGGCAGTGGGCAGTGCCTTCCTCAAGGGAGTCCAGGTAAGGGCAGGAGATGCCGACACCCTGACTTCCTGTCCAAGGATGTGGGGGTGGGGAGGACTGGCGGGCAGGGCACAGTGAGGACCCCACAGCTGCCCGGAGCTAGCCTCCCTCCTCTTCCCAAGGTCTGGCCTGGGAAAACAGGGGCAGGCGATGAGAGACAAATTTAGCCTCCCCACCCTGGGCAGGGTGCGCTATGTGGACGACGGAACAGCTGGAGGTGCCCAATTAAGCCACCCGCACCCTCCTGGCGGGGGCCCATCTGGAGGGGGGGAAAGAGAGTTGGTCTCTGGGGACCGCCAAGGAATTCCCCCGGCCCGCCGCCACCTCTTACCCAGCCAACAGCCTCCTCTCCGAGCCAGGTTTCAGCTCAAACTCTGAAACTCGTTGGTGGTTTCTGTACGAATCCAATGGTTGGCTGAGCACCCAAATGAGATGGAGGCGCAGTTGGAACCCTGATCACATGCCCTGGTCACGTGGGCCTCCTCTTCCAGGAGAAGAGCGTGCTGACCACACTTGCAACATTCGGGACACTGGCACCTGTGTAGGTTGCTGCCACTGGGCCCTGGGGAAAACGGCGAGGCCAGCCCTGGAGGCCCTTCCAAGGACACTAGTGCTCGCTCGGCGGACCCCGAGGTCTACCAAGGAGCGACCAGCGCCCCCGGATGGGGCCAAACCCACACTCATTCCCTGAGCCAGGATAGAGGACTGCCCGGCCTATGCTCATCCATGTGACCCCGCACTAACGGGACCCCTGATTGCCCCGACAGCAGGCGAGGGCATCCTTCCTTGGGGCTTTCAGGCCAGAGGGCTTGTGAGGTTTCAAGGGGGGTACGTGGGGAGATGGTCTCATAGTCACTGAAACAAAGCAAGGAGAAGGACAGGCCTGGGCACTAGGTCGTCCCTTCCCTCCCCACCCCCACCGCCCAGGGCCTGTATCCCATGGCATCCAAAGAGCAGGGTCAGACCATTCACCTCATTTTAACACCGAGAATAAGGAATCACAGAGAATGCAGGACACTTGCCCACAGTCACACAGCTGGTCAGGCACAGAGAGGGCAGAACACCTGCCCATGGCCACACAGCCAGTCGGCAGCCCTGAATGTGCCCCAGTTTTGGAGCAAAGGCAGCCTGGAGCCACATGAGAGGGACACAGAGATGATAGAGCAGGGGTGCTCAACCTGTAGGTCATGACCCCTTTGGAGGTAGAACGACCCTTTCACAAGGGTTGTCCGATTTATCACAGCAGCAAAATGACACTTATGAAGTGCAACAAAAATCATTTTATGGTTGGGGGGTCACCACAATACAAGGAACTGTATTAAAGGGTTGCGGCATTAGAAAGGTTGAGAACCACTGGATAGTTGATAAATGATCTCTCTTGTTGGAAACAAAGTAGCGTGCATGTGCTCAGGGCCAAAGGCTGGTACAGGGGGTGGGGGGGAGAGCAGAGGGAAGGCTCACCCCATGACCTGGAAGCAAAGGGGGCCAGGCACTTGCTGCAGAGGTGAGAAGTCAAGGCATGCAATGCCAGGCAGAGTTAGGAGGCTCACGGCAGGCTGGAAGCCCGGCCCTGGTGGTGCATCCAGATGAGGAGACAACAGAGCAGGGCCTAGGAATGAACCGGCAACCTCTCGCCTGCTCTCAGAGTGTCCTTCTGCAGTGGCTTGCGTGTTGCTGTGATGCTGGAAGCTATGTTACTGGTATTCCAAGTCCCAGCAGGGTCACCTAAAGTGAGCCGGTTTCAGCAGAGCCTCCAGACTAAGAACAGCCTACAAAGAAGGACGAGGCTGTCCACTTGGGAGGAAACAGACACCCAAAGCCATAGGGCCGGCAGCAGAGCAATGTCAGAGGTAGGGCCGGTGGCAGAGCAATGTCAGAGGTAGGGCCGGCGGCAGGGCTCATTTGACCAGAAGGCGCTCGAATCTTGACTGTGAGTCAGTCACCCCTCAGGAAGGGGATGGGGTGGAGCTCTGGGGGTTTCCATTTGCCTCCAAAGGAAAGGAAACAACCGCAAACACACATGAATAACTGGAACGTGTACAAGTATGAATCTAGGAAACCTGGAAGCCGTCAAGAGTGAAATGGCATGCATAAAGATGGGTACCTTAGGCCAGTGGCTCTCAACCAGGGGTTCTCAAGACTGTTTTGGGGGATCAAATGACCCTTTCACAGGGGTCGCTTGATTCATAGCAGTAGCAAAATGACAGTGATGAAATAGCAACGAAAATAATGTTCTGGTTGGGGGTCACCACCACGTGAGTAGCTGTATGAAAGGGTGGCGGCATGAGGAAGGTGGAGAACCACTGCCTAAGGCATTAGTGAGTTGAATTGGACTGAATTAGGCAGCCATATGGTTTAGTAGGCCGGGAATGACAGATTCAAGAGCAATGGGGTCACACTCATCATCAAAAAGGACCAATCAAGCTCTACCCGATAATGCTGTGTGTGGTAGGGTGCTGTCAATACACATACAAGGAAATCCAGTCAAGACACGATTACTCAAATTTTTACACCAACCACTACAGCTAGTGGTGAAGAAATTGAAGGATTCGACCCCCTTCTTCCGTCAGAAATTGATCAAACATGCAATCAAGATGCATTGATAATTATTGGGTTGGAATTTGAAAGTTGGAAACTTTCAAAGTTTCCAAAGAGGAAAGAATAGTAGTTGAAAACGATGTCCTTGGTGGAAATGAAGCTGGGGATGGCATGGTAGAATTTTGCAAGACCAAAGCCATCTTCATTGCAAATACTTTTTTCAACAACATGAATGGCAACTGCGCACAGGTTCTCACCAGATGAGATACACGGAAACCAAACTGGCTACATCTTTAGGAAGAGATGCTCAATATCAGCAGCTAAAACAAGGCCCGGGGCTGCCTGCGGAATTGCTCATATGTAAGTTCAAGTTGAAGAAAATGCAAACAAGTCTACCAGAGCCGAAATACAACCTTGTGCGTATTCTACTGGGATCTTGGGGCTATCTCAGAAACAGATTAGATGCATTGGACACCAATGACAGAAGACCTGATGCTGTGAAATGACAATCAAGAACATTATTCGTGATGAAAGCAAATGGTGTATAGTAGTTACGTAATTTCATGGCAACTCGAAGTGAAGGGGTGGAGTCTAGCCTGTCAATCAAGTCACCGCCTGATGGTTCCTCCTTGTGGGCGTGACCGCCTCATAAGGAGGGTCCGGGAAACCACCCCCCTCTCTGCCTTCACCTTCCTGTTGATGCTACTAGGAGACCTGTGTCGGCCCAGGAGATGCATCCATTGCCGTTGGATCCACAAACTTTGCGCCAACTGGCCAGTGATGTTTCTGCATTCTGCCTCATTGCATGTAGCTTCATGAGTCTGAAGAGGGATTTATGGACTGGTATCTATCCGACTTGTGAACTAGTATCAGACTTAAAGACTTGGTCTGGACCGGGCTGGGATGTTTTCTCAATGTTCAATTGCTCCTGCATATAAAGCTCTGTCTCGTACGCATATGAGTGTCTATGAATTTGTTTCTCTAGTCCACCCGGACGAACACGGTGACCTGCACATTCATTTCAAATATATGAAAGGAAGATAAACCAAGACAGAAAAGATCCAGGTAAAGTCAGAAGACTCTAACTCGCTCTTAATCGTAGAGCAGCTAAAGCAAAGGGAAGACATGATGAAGTCAGAGAGCGGGACAGAACATCCCAAGGCACAGCTCAGGAAGACAAAGCAAAATAGTCTCATGAGATGTGAAGAGGCCTGAATAGAAACACCAACAAAGAAGAACACACACAGCATACCTTAAACGGAAAGAACTCTAGTAAAAAGGCAAGCCCTGAATTCAAGATTCTATGGGGAAAGATGGAGTGATCTAGGAAACATCCAAAGAAGGTGGAGCGAAGACACGGAGTCACTGAACCCAAACGCACTGGCCACCATTCCACCATTTCAGGAGGTGGCATGTGAGCGAGAACCAGTGATATCAGGGAGAAGTACAGCTGCACTGGAAGCATTAGCCAAAAACGAGGCTCCAGGACTTGATGCAACCCCGACCGAAATGTTTCAACAAGCGCCTGAAGCGCTGGAAGCGCTCAATCATCTGGGCCAGGAAATGTAGAGACAGCTCCCTGGCCACCTGACTGGAAGCGATCCCTATTTGTGCCCGTTCCACAAGAAACGACCCAGCAAAATGCTCAAATACAGAACAATACCACGACTGTCGGGTGCAAGTAAAATGTTGCTGAAGATCACCCAGCCATGGATGCGGCAGGACACCCACCACAAGCTGCCAGAAAGTCCAGCCGGATTCAGAAGACGTGGAACAAGGGGGAACGTGGCTGCTGTCAGGTGGATCTTGGCTGAAAGCAGAGAAGGCAGAAAGATGCTGGCTGGTCACTGGCTGATGGTGAAAAGGCATTCGGCAGTGTGGCTCATTACCCACTAAGGGTAGCATTGGGCAGTAGGGGGGATCCAGAACACTTGAGTATATGCAGAACCTATACATGGACCGACGGAACCAAGAACTGCTCCCAGGTGTGCATCAGGGTTGCCGCCTCTCACCGTACCTGTTCAGTCTGTATGCTGAGGGAATAGTCCCTATACGAGGGAGGACTGCATGAGGAAGCGTGTGGCATCAGGTTGGGAGGAAGGCTTATCAACAGCCTGCAGTATGCCAAGGACACAACAGGTGAGGAGGACTTGAAGCACTTCCTCTTGCTGACAAAGATCAAGGATTGAAGCCTTCGGTCTGGATTACAACCCAGGGTCCAAAAGACCCCAATCCTCCCAAGTGGACCAATCGATAACATCATGATAAGCAGAGGAAAGACCGACATCGTCAAGTCCTTCCTCTCTCCAGGCTCCCCAGAGAACGCGCGTGGAAGCAGCAATCCGCAAATCAGCGACCCATTGCATTGGGTCAATCTGCCGCCCAAGACCACTTTCACGTGTTGAAAAGCAAGGCATTTGCTTTGAGGGCTAAGTTGCGCCTGATCCAAGCCGTGGTAGTTTCTATTGCGTCATGTGCATGTGAAAACTCGACCCTGAATAAAGAAGAATTGTTGCCTTTGAAGGATGTCGCTGGCAAAGAATATTGAGAAAGTACCATGGCCAGCTGAAAGAACAAACAGACATGTCCTGGAAGAAGTACAGCCAGAATGCTCCTTAGAGTCAAGAATGGCGAGGCTTTGTCTCGCGTGCGCTGGGCAGGTTCTCAGGAGAGGCCTCTCTCTGGAGGACGGGCAGGGTTCCGTCTGTTGTACACAGGGTCGCCATGAGTCGGAACTGACGCGACCACCTCTGAGAACCACCACCACCTGATGCCAGAGGGCCTTCCAGGTGGTACCTGCCTCCCCCTGCTAGGGCTGGAGGTGGGCACTGACTTGGTGGGGGTCTACAGGTTGGATTGCATGAGGGAGGTGCAGGTCACCCTAGGATCTGAGTCGGGAGGTGGGGTTGGATAGAATCTGGCGGCGGGGCGGGGCACTGCTTGGTCAGCAGAGGAGCAAAGCAGGGAGCAGTAGCAGGTCCTGCGGGCTGGGAGCCCCTGCAGCTGGAGAACAGGATGCCGAGAAGCCTTTGGTCAGAGCGGGTGTTCCCATTTACAATTTCTGCCTGGACCCTGCCAGTTAGAGCGTAAGTGTGGCACGAGAGTGCTGGACGAGCTGCAGACAGCAGGCCACTGGACTGGGAAGGACAAGGACTGGGACGGTGAGGAGTGGCCAAGGGTCACTGCACAGGCGCTGAGGGCAGTGGGTGGGGATGCCACCCTGCCTGATATCCTCCTCCTCCCAGGGGCTCAGCCTGGACACTGCTCACAGCCCACCCTGCCTTGTGGAGTATTCCCAGCACCGGATAGGAGTACGCCTCAGAAGCCCCAAGTTTTCCTGGCCTGGGGTCCATTCCCACCCCACTCTCAGCACTCCCCACCCCTTGCCCTGCTCCATATCTGCCTCTCTACCGAGCATGCATGCCAGCATGCCTCAGAACCTGGACTTCTACAACCACCCTTCCATCGGCACCATCCGGGTTCACTCTCCCCAGCAGAGGTGGGGGTTTCTCCATCCTCCCCCAGTTAAACCCATCTCTCCTTTCTTTCTCTCTCACCCCAGCAAATTCGTTCTTGCTCTCCCACTTCCTGTCTGTCTCCCTCCATTGGCGCGTCAGCTCCCTGAGGACAAACTGAGAAGGGGCCCTGGTGCTCAGCACATGCTCAGAACACACCTGTGGGTGCAGGTGCCAGGACAGGTGCGGCCTCATCCTGACCACACCTGGCCTCTCTCCTACCAGGTGGCCAGGACACCCATCCTTTTGGGTTGTCTCCTCTGGACACTCTCTGGACCCCCAAGGGGGTCCTCTTCCCTGCAGATGCCTTCCCTGTCCCCTGCATCTTCTCTGCCGATCACTTCCCGCAGGGCTGCTGCCTCACACGCTAATGCTTTCTGCCCCACTCCAACCTGCCCCAACCCAGGCCAGATGGCTGGCTCCGGTCCTTGCTCTGCGCTCGCGAGACGCATTTGCCACATCAGTGACATGCCTTCTGACATGCCACCGTGAATCAGCCACCTTCTTCCCGGACTTGCGCTAACACCCAGCCACCCTCTCATATTAGAGGAGAGCGGGGTTTCTACTAAAGGACTCCAGGGACTGGTTTGGTTTTTTTTTAAGAAGCAGAATGACACATCTTTTTTCCAAGACACCTCTGCCTGGTCTCTAACCTCTCACCTTAAGGTTCACAGCCAAGTGCCTTCACCACTGGTCTCCCCGCAGCCTCCGGGACTGGACTGCCCACGGACCCCTTTCCATCCCAGCTGAGTGGCTGCAGCCCAGGTTTCCGGTCAGATGCAGAGTCTACCTCTGACATGACCACATAACTTCCCAGCCATCCCTTACTCACTCCACAAACATCTGCACCCCCACAGCAGCCCTGTGCCCGCTGGCCCCTCCCTGCTCCTCCTAGGCACCACTGCCCCTGATCTTTCTGACAAGGGGGCTGGGTGACACAGGGATCATGGGGCCCCAGACCTCCTGGAGTCTTGGGTGCTTGTTAGCTCGCTTGTCCTCCGAGCCGGGAAGCAGAGGGAACGTTCTGCGGAGCCCTCCTGTTCACGTGTCCCTCCCTACAGGAACCGCCTCCCTCCCTGTCTGTGGTCTGTCTGACAGGTGTGGTGGCCGGGGTCCCGCCGTGATGCTGGAGGAGAGGATGTCAGGTACCCTGCTGGCAGGGAGGTGACCGGCGGAGGGCAGGTGTCAGCAGAGCATCCACGCTAAGGCAGAGTCGGAAGACAGGCCTGGCGATCTGCTCCTGAAAACTAGCCCGAGGAAGCAGCAGTGGTCACCGACGCAGCCCGATTTCCTGCTAGACGGTGCTCCCCTGAGTTGGAAGACACAGTGACCCCCGTGTGAGCTCAGGGGCCCTGCAGGGCATGCAGGAGCAGGGCGGTGGCCGTTCTGTC
>NW_022111357.1:41905791-41907585 GCF_000313985.2 Echinops telfairi
TGTATGGGCTGGCCCAGTGTCTGAGCCCAGTGGGCCAGCTTTAGATGGGCCTCCTTAACAGACTGGGTGGCTGTTCGGTGCCCCCTGGCAGGGTGTGACAATAGGCCCAGAGGCTGGACAGCTGAATTTGGGGCACAAGAGTGTGTCTGCCTCTCGGGCCAGAAGTAACCCTGGCCCAACATGTCATAAGACACCCTTGCTAATGCACCCGGGCACGTGACTCTGGCCCCTCCTCACTCATGTCCCATCAGTTTAGGACAGGACTCCTAAACTGACCAGTCCACCACCTGGCCGGCCTTCCCACTACCCTTGCACTCTTGATCCTGGGTGGCAGAGGGGACAGTAGGAGATGAGTTCCTGCACAAGGGAGGTCTCCACGAAGCCACTTTTAGGGGACAGAGAGGGGCAGTGGCCCTGCCCAAAAGAGGGGGCGAAGCCAAGCTCCAGCCTACCTGGGTCAAGCGGGGCCCAGAAGGGTCGGTGTGGCCAGTGGAGGCCTCGGCTCGGCGGCAGGCTGACGGGTGGTGGCAGCGTCCCTGTTGCCTAGGTGATAACATTGGAGCCTTGGAAGTTGGCGGCAGGCTGCGTGGCTGGCCGGCTGGGGGCGGAGCATGGCTGGGAACCCTGGGGCCGGCACCAAGTTTCCCACCTCCCCTGCCACATGCCCGGCTGGCCAAGACCTGCTACTGTCTCCTACCCATTCGGCAGGCACCTGAGCTGGGGAGGCAGGGAGGGGCTGGCCTTGAGCCACCGGCATCTCAACCCACGTCTACCTGCCTCTCCTTCATTCACTCCCACCTGAGGCAATCTCCAAAGGCCGGCACAGAAGACAGAAGTCAGCGTGGTGCCCCCAGAAGTCTGCCCGCCCAGTTCAGCACCGGTCTGACCCTGCCCAGCTCCTGCCTTTCTTATCAGAGTGTTTTCAAGCCACACCTACGTGGGACATCACTCGACTGGGTTCTAGCGTGGGCCTCTCTAACCCTCGGGAGCCCTTTGCTCAGCTTTAATCTTAGCTCACAATGAGGGACGGGCCGGTGGTCCATTGTGTTTGTCCTGCCAACCCCCCACTCACACTCACACTCACACCCTGACACACGTTCATACATACACTCACCCTCACACACACATACTCACACACACATCGAACCAACACAAACTGTTCCATATACGCCCACAGGACACTCAGCACTCTGACAATCATGCACACGTATACATACACACATTCACTCTCACATACATACATGCACACACTGTCCTCCCACGTAGGACTCACACATGCCAACAAACAACACGCTCACACTCACTAACAGAGTCACATACTCACACACACTCTCTCACACACAGACTGACAGACACAGATGCAGGGCAGGAGCTGAAATTCTGAGCACAGGTTTGCGGAAGGCTATGACCATGAAGCCCCCAAATCCATTTGCAGAGGCCCCATGGGGATTAAGCCTCCGCTGAATTCCTTCTGGTCACTCACTAGGGCTGGGAGCAGGCTGGCCCTCGGGCGGAGAGCACTGGGAAGTGCATTCCTCCACCTCCCTCACCAGCCCCAGGAGGGGCCATCTCTCTTAGGGGCTTGCCCAGGAGATGCCTTGATGGAGATCAGCTTGCCTGGCGGGCCCAGGACCAATCTTGTAAGCTCTCCTGTCTGGCATAATGTCTGGGTCCCAGTCACGGTCCCCTTCCTGCTCCTGTCGTCCCACCTCCAACCGTGCTGTGCTGATGTGCCACCAACCACGCTTCCTCCCCGCACCCAACCTCCTGCTCCTAAATCCTTCCAAGTCTGAG
>NW_022111357.1:41909351-41927432 GCF_000313985.2 Echinops telfairi
AAAAAACATACATATGCTCAGGCACTCACATATATACATACACTCACCAGCATGTATACATTTACTCACACACTCTGACCCCTATGCACAGTCAACACTCACATACACACATACATATACTGACACACACACATACACTAAGACGCTCATGCTCTTTCACATATTCACACACGCACACACATATACATACACACATTCACACACATATACATACACACATTCACACACTCACACACACTGACACACATATACCTACACACTCAGATGTACACTCACTCTCACACACTCACATAGACGAGGGGGCTCTAACAAGTTTGTGGGAAAATTCCACCATCTTTCAGATCCATTCCCCGTGAACTTTAAAACCCCCTCATACCTGCACATACTCACTCGCACACCCTGTATATAGATTCTTACACACGCTGACATATAGATTCTTACACATACTCACACACTGATGCACACCCATTTTCTCACACACTCCCACACATACACTCACGTGCAGTAGCTTTGTGGAAGGACCCCTCCTTAGGCTAGGGAGACGACACCCCGGGTTGGGGAGGCCTGGAGGGGCACCTGCCTCCTCTGTGCCCAATCCTCCCTCCCACCAGCACAGGCAACAGCAGAGCGACTCGGCTCGGGACCAGTCACTCCGTCAGCGGGAAGCCACGGGGGAGGCACAGGGCCTCTGGGTGGCTGGCTGGGGGCTTGCACTGCGCACCCCCCATGGGCATCCCCCATGGGGGTCACAAAGACACTGGATACAGAGAAGGAGCCACAATCCCTTCACCTGTGGATGACAGCTGCCTGACTCACAGGTCCACACGCCATGGAACAAATTGTCACCTGGCGCCCATCATCAGCTGTCCGTCAGTCTGGTTGTGACTCACGGGGTTGACCTTTGGGAGGTTTTCAGCGCTTTCCTCCTGGTCCATCTTAGTCTGGAAGTTCCCCTAAAACATGTTCAGCATGATCCCATCACAGACAGGGCGGTGTGGTGGCTGCACATGAGGTGGGTGGCCAGAAACGGAAGTCGGGTCTCCTGCATGGGAGGTAAGCATCCAGCCCTGAATGCCCACCTCCCTCTAACCGCCCACCTCCAAACTGCCTCAACCTCGAATCAGGTGGCCGGCTCCTGAGCTCGGAGGAGCCCTCCACTGGGAGGACCTGCTGGCGTGCCGTGGTGCTTCTTGCTTGGAGAAGGTCACCGGTGGGTCCTCCCACGAATGCCACAGCGAGGGAACAGCCCCACCTCTGGATCTGTCCTAGCCTTTTCTGCAGTGTCTGATAGTCACAGAATGGCATCCGTGGCATGGGCTGTTGTATTGCAGACCTGCACCAAGTCCGGGTCTCTCCTCCCCAGTCAGTTGGTGAATTCAAGTGGCCCGAGGCAAGATACCGCAGCTATCGGGGTCCATACCCAGGTGAAGCCAAACTGCGGGCTGATTCGTCTCCAAGACGGGGGCCAAGAAAAGGCCATCGGACAAAAAATTTAAAATAAAAAAAAAGAAAGGGCATCAGCAGGACCCACCTATCATGAGTCCGGGCTCCTTTCGCCTGCGGTATCTGCTGACAAATCCAACAAAGTCAGGCTCCCTTCTCGTGAGCCCGGTTGGAACTTCCTATCCTTCAATTCCTCCATCCAGGGCGAACAGAATAGACGTGGGCAGGCCTCTTGAACATTCGAGAGGCCAACAGGAGTCTCGATCGGTCCACGCAAACGCCTGCCATGCTGCACCAGAACCTTTGTCTCCACTCCATCGAGGTCCACCCTGTTCATCCGATTGCGTGGTGACCACCTTAAACACCGCTGTCCTGCTGGCTCCGTTCTTTCCCCCTTTGCCTCCTCCTGTTCTTCAATGCGTCGCCCTGTGCTTCTCGCATCGGTCCAACCCACGTGGAGAAGCTACGCCAACAGACCCGACCCGGCTTCTGGGATTGTTGCCGTGCTGCACAGCGGCAAGGCTGCTCGGGGTGCCCACGCAGAGGGCCAATCTTACTCAGAAAATAAGTCGCCCAAAGAACAAAACGTCCTTGCCAATCTGAGCCTCCACTAGCCTGAGACCGTAAGAGCTAGATGGTGGCTGTCCACCACTACTGACCCTGACTGGGACCACAGACGGTCCTGAGCAGAATGGGAGGAAAACATACAGCCCAAGTCAAAATCACGAAGGTGGTCAGACTTCCTGGTCTGATAGAAACTGATGGGAACCCCGAGGGAACTCGCCCGCAGACATCGCCATGCGGCCACACAACACACAGGCCTATCAAGTGAACAAGGAACTCGTCACAGCAATTGACCGAACCCCACCAGAAGGGCAGCTTTGGCCCCTGACAAAGCCCAGGAGGCAGGAAGGGGCAGGCGATCATGGATTTGGGGGATGCAGGGGGGAGCGCTGTTACACAGAGGGAAACGCTTCCAATGCTACAAACAAAACACGTGCCTGTTGTTGGATGGAAAAGTATCCTTCTCTGTAAACGCGCACCCAAGCCATCATTCAAAACCCAAACCACTTGACCCAGTCTACCGGGCTGGCCAGTCTCCCGGGCGAAAGGGCTGTGTAATCGGACCTGGGGTCATCACGAGAGACTGTTCAAAGTGAGTGGTGGGTCTTGTTGCAGCCCAGGCATCCCATTCCAGGCGGTGGTCTTCAGAACCCAAGACACAGAGAAGACAAAACCAACCCACTGCCATCGAGTCGAACCTGACTCGGAGTGAGTGAGCCTACAGGACAGGGGAGAGCGGCCTCTGTGGGTTTCAGAGAACGTAACTCTTTATGGGGGTAGAACACCTCGCCTTTCTCCTGTGGAGCAGCTAGTGATTTTGAATGACTGCCCTTGTGGCTAGCAGTCCAATGAGCAGCCCACTGCGGACGAGTACTCCTGACATCAGAGACACTGCCCGTACACCGGTCACGCTCACAGTCCATGTTCATAACAGTTCCTGGCGACACTGAACTACCAGCTACAGCAGTTCTTTGATGCCACGTTCCCCCGTTTTCCGCCGTCTCTCAGCTTGGTCCGTCCATCTTCCAGACTACCTTCTTGGTGACCAGTGGCTGCAGGCGCTCTTCCTGTTGTTCTGACACAGCTTGCCCTTCCTAGGTCAGTCCCAAGACTAAGGACCCTTAGCTCCAGACCAGATCTGGACTGAGGCCTGTGCCACCATAGGCCCTCCGTGCCCTTTCCCTGCCACCGAAGCAGTCACTGCTCACAGAATCCCGGGAATCGGGGCCTCACCTCTTCCCTTATCACTCTGCATTTCCATTTGCACCCAAGTAGCCAATTCCGCGGGATGAGGCCCCACTCCGACCTCCCATAAAGAGCCGGTGCCTTGGGTAACTGCAACATAACAGCTGCCTCAATCCATGGGTGCCTCGTTTTATGCCATCCAGACACCAAAAGTTTCTTAGGCGCTCCTGTACCCCCACCCCTCCCCACCAAATCACATACTCCCATGAGTCAGGGTCATTGCCACGGATCTGAACTCTGACACCAACTGCATGAACACTTTCTTCCAGAAGGAATGGCAAGCACACAGCCAGCTCCATGAGGTGGAGATGAAAGGTGTCGCAAATGCCCAGCTTTCCCCAACTTCTGTGCCACTCCCTCATCTCTAGCATCAGCCACTCCCACTCTGCGCCCTTCCGGCTCTGGGCTCTGTGATTGGCTGCGAACTTTCACCATCACAGAAATGCAAGTGGCGGAGGCCAGCAAGACCCAAAGCTGTGGCTCAGGGGTCAGTCTGAAAGCGTCTCCTGACTCATGTGGTTGCAAGGGATGACAAAGCCCTAAGAGGTAGGGCAGATGCTAGGTTGCTGGCCCACAAGGCTGCGTGGCAGCTGGCAGGTAAGGCCAGGTCAGATGACAGGCTGCTGGCTGACAGAGGAGTGAACGCTAAAAACACTGCTCTCACATCAATCCCAGCTCCTAGCAATTGTGTAGGACAGAATAGAACTGCCCCCTTTGGGAACTGAGATTTTAAATTTTCACCAGAGTGGAGAGCCTCATGTTTCTCCTGTGGAGCCACTGGCAGATTTGAACTGCTGACCTTATAGAATAGCAGCTCAATTCGTAGCCCACCACACCACCAGCTCCTGACCAATCCCCCAATCAGCAGGCCAGGGGATGATGCACCAGAGCAGGGCAGACAATTTGGCCAGAGTATTATGTATCCTGAATGCAGACCCTCCCTCCGTATTGCATGCAGATCCTACAAATAGGGAGCTCTGGTGGTATGAGGGTGATCGGGCTGATAACTGGGGAAAGGGTGGTGCCCTGAACCACATCCTGTAGTAAGGTGGTGATTCCAAGATGTAGCCCACCCTAATCCTACACATTCACTCCAGAAGAGGACCCTAACCAGAGGCATGGAGACTAGGATCTATCACACACCATTCAATGGCCAACTCTGAGTGGAAGGGCCAGACCGAGCAGTTCACTGCACCACACTGTTCAGCAGCAGCCCTCGGCCTCCACAGCTCCATCCTGGGGGAGGGGACATGAGCCTTCCCTTGGTCCCCTGGGATGGAACTTGTATCGCAGTGTCTCTGGCTCTGGTCACAGCGATGCTAATGATTATTTGGGGGCTAAGGAGCCCTGGTGGAGCAGTGGATAGTTGCTGTGCTGCCCACCAGAAGGTCCGCAGTTCAAACACACCAGCAGCTCCACAGGGAAGCCCCAGTGCTCTGCTTCCTTTCCGGCTGCAGCCTAGACAGTCCTGGGGGAGAGTGCGACCCTGTGACAGGGGGTGTGGGGACAACAGCAGAAAGGTTCCAAGTCAAGTAAGCTGGAGGGCTCCTGAGTCAGAGGCTAGCGGGTCTCCTCTCCCCACAGGGCACTGAGAACCTGCAAGTGCAGGAGGGCACGCAGTGACCAGAGAACCCTGCCACGGGAAACCCCTTCCATGACTACTGTCCCAGTGGCTGGCTGAAGAGCGGCCCCCCGCAAACTGCCCATGGCCTCAACCCTGTGAGTGTGACCTTACACAGCAAGAGGGGCACCAAGGGAGGGATGCAGTTACTGGTCTTGAGGTGGGAGATGATGCTGGAGTTTGCAGGTGGGCCTGATGTGATCACCTGTCAAATCCAGTTGTCATGGAGTCCATTTCAACTCACAGCCACCCCATAGGGCAAAAAAAAAACCCCCAAACTCTAAAACATTTCCAAGGAGCACTAGTGGCATAGTGTTGACATATTGGGCTGCTAACCTCAAGATCAGCAGTTTGCAATCACGGTGCTGCTCCTGGGAGAAAGATGAGGCTTTCCCTCCTCAAAAGAAGTTAGTCTCAGATTTATAGGAGTATGAATATGGGCATGCACATCGGTAAATGTATTAATATATAATCATAGGGACCTAGGTCTATGTACGTATATTTAAATGTTCAATATTAAGGTAGCAGACAGGCATTAGGCCACTACTCAGGTACTCCTTCAACGCAAGAACACTTTGTTCTAATAACCTGGCATTCTGAGATGCTCACCTTCCTGACACGATCACTGAGGACAAAACGGGTACATAAGCGAATGTAGTGAAGCAAGCTGATGGTGCCTTAAAGGGTCTTAAAGGCTTGAAGGTAAACAAGAGGCCATCTAGCAGGGAAGCAACAAAGCCCACGTGGAGGAAGCACACCAGCCTGTAGGATCATGAGGTGCAACAGGATCAGGTATCAGGCATCAGGAGACCCCAAACAAACATATATATCAATACAAATGATGGGGGGCAGAGTGGAGAACTAAAGCCCATATGTAGACAATTGGACATCCCCTCACAGAAGGGTCACAAGGAAGGGACGAGTCAGCCAGGGTGCAGTATAGCACCGATGGAACACACATTTCTCTAGTTCGTTAATGCTTCCCACACACACACACTATCATGACCCCAGTTCTACCCTACAAATCTGGCTAGACTGGAGCATGTACAGTGGTACAGATAAGAGCTCTTGACACACGGAATCCAGGACAGATAAACCCCTCAGGAACAGCAATGAGAGTAGTGATATGACCATGAGGGAGGGAGGATCAAGGGGGAGAAACGGGGAACTGACTACAGTGACCAATGTACAACCACCCCTCCCCTGGGGATGAACAACAGAAACGTGTGCAAACGGAGACAGCGGACGGTGTTAGCTATGAAAATAATAATCATTTATCATTGATCAGGGTCCACGAGGGTGAGAGGGTGGGGAAGGGAGGGGAAAAAAAGAGGCGCGGATACCAAGGGCTCAAGCAGAAAGATGTTTTGAAAATGATGATGGCAACCTATGTACAAATGTGCTGGATTCAATGGATGTGTGCATTGTTTTAAGCGCTGTAAAAGCCACCAGTAAAATGATTTATTAGCTAAATTTTTTAAAAGTTAGGCTCGGACACTCGCAGGGGCGGTTCTATCCGATCCGGTAGTGTAGGCTCACGGTGAATTCAGATTGGCTTGATGGCAGTGAGTTTATCTGCCACCACAGGGATTTTCAGCCTCAGACCCCACCGGGGCAGTTAGTTCTGCTCCGACCTAGAGAGGCCCTGTGAGTCGGAGCGGACTTGGAGCCGGTGGGTGTGGCCCAGCCAGCCTTTCCCAGGCTGCAGTCTTGAGGAAAGCGGAGTGCCACCTTTTTTTCTCCCATGAAGCAGCTGGTGGACGCAAACCACTGACCTTCCGGTTAGCAGCTGAGCGCGAAGCCACTGCACAACCAGGCCTCCTCATTGTAACCACGGGTCCGTGTACGAGGGACAAGGTCAGAAGAGGACGGCGTGAAGACAGAGGCAGAGGAAGGGGGCCACAGCGCCGACTTTGAGGGCAAAGGAAGTGGCTATCCCCAAGGGCCACAGCGGCATCTGTGCTGGGCTCTGACTCAGAGCCACCCAAGGGGCACCGGATGGAAGCTCTGCCCTGTCAGCACCACCCTCACAACCTGTGATGCTCCAGTCGCTTGTGGCAGCCACTGCGCCAATCCACTTCCTGCAGGGTCTTCCTCTTCTCTGTTGCCCCTTGGCGGTCCCGGGGTGACAGTGGTGACGTGGCTGATTGCTAACTGTAAGGTCAGCAGTTCAACACCACCACTTGCTCCTCGGGAGAAAGACGGGGCTTTGTACTCCCGTAGACAGTTACCATGTAGGACATTCACCGGGGCAGCTCTGCCCTTGCCTACAGGGTCATTATGAGTCGGCATCAACTCCATGGCAGTGCGTTTGGCTTTGAGGCTAGTCTATCAAGCACGAAGTGGAAAAGGCAGGGAATTGGATTCTCTCCTACCCTCTTGTGTTAGTCTGGGACTAGAGAAACAAATTCATAGACACGCATATGTGCATAAGAAAGAGCTTTATGTAAAGAGTAATTGTTCATTAAGAAATGTGCAATCCAAATGTGCTTGACATACAATATATGCATGCATGGATTGTGATAAGAGTTGTATGAGCCCCCAATAAAATGATTTTTAAAAAAAGAAATGTACAATTCAGATCAAATCCATAAGTCCGATATTAGCTCATATGTCCGATACCAATCTATAAAGTCCTCTCCAGACTCACGAAACACCTGCAATGATGCTGAGTGCAAGGAGATCACAGGCCAGTGGGTGGGAAGTCTTGTGGATCCAGTGGCATGGGGGTCTGGCAGGGGGTCTCCACATGGCTCCTCCCACTCAGGGCACTAATGTAGTTCCACGTGTCTTGTCAGCTGCAATGTTTCCCAGTGAGTGAGCAGAGAGAGAGTGTCTCCCACCTCCAAGGAGGAATACTGAAGTTCCCAGAATCTTCAGGAGAAGACCATGCCCACACAGAGGCCTCATTGGCTATGACCTGATTGACAGGCTAGACTCCACCCCTTCACTCTGAATCCTCTCACATTGACAAAGGATTATGTAACTACCACACCTCTCCAGGAGAACCGTCCTGACAAAACCTTACTGTTAGCACTTTAGACTCCCAGACACATCCAAGAACAAATGTGTGTGGCTTGAGGCAAGACACCAAGACAGCCTTCATTGAACTCCGGTTGGGGAAACACCATTTGCAACAACGCCATCATCTTCCTGGGATGGGGCTGAGTCTGATCACCAGCCGATGCACCTCATGCACGGCTTCAGTCCCCATCCGGCTCTTAGAGGAGGCTTGTGTGTCGCTAGGATGCTAAAGAGCTTTCAAGGGCACTTCCTGGCTAAGATGGACTAGGAAGAATGGCCTGGTGAGCTAGTTAAAAAAAACAGCCAGATAATATGACTGTCCAACTCTGCTACCATGTATACACTCAGAAGCTGTGCCCTTGGCCCAGGGAAGACACTCTGGGACTAGGTGCTGCCCAGCAGGGCTGGTTGTGGGACAGTCAAATGCTGGGGGTGAAGCTTGTCCCTGCAGCCATCTGCACTGGGCTGGTGGCTGGGAGGACAGGGACCCTTTGTGCTGAATCACTGGAAGCTCCCCAAACAACACTTGTCTGGGGACTCCGCGAGGAAGGGCACCACCCGGTCCTCTCCCAGCTCTGTCTCTACTCCATGGATCCTAATGCCTCTACGTCCTATCACACCTAGCGGAAACAGGACCTGCCTGTCTCTCTCCTGCCTTCCCTGGGCCTGCCAACCAGCCCTGACACCTGGTCCCAGGCAGCCCCCACCCCCATGGATGCAGGTCCTCCCTCCTCTGGAGATTGGTTCCTGGACTCCCCAAACACACCTACAGGACAGTCTGACAGTGGGAAGCCAACTGCAACCTAGGAGTGCCAGTTTCAAGGACAGTCCAGGGTTCGGAGCTGCCCAACCCTACCCAGCTCAGGCCCCAAGAAAGCTCTAGTGGTGACCATCCCTCCAGGCAGGCTTTCTGGGCCACACTCCCCTCCTTTGCTTCTCTTTCTCTCTGCACCTGGTCCCACTTGTCAATAAAATGCAACCAGGCCAAGGTCACCGGACAAACTGCCCAGCAGGCCCCTTGGCCAGCTGTGGATGTCTTGCTCCTTGGTACCTGCTTCCCACTAAGGTCCCTCGAATCCCCTCCCACTGCCAGCGTGGACACTGGTGAGGAGGTATGCCTGCCTGGCTCAAGGCCATGGGTACGGGCAGAATTGGACCCAGAGCCAGCTCACAGCACCCCTCCATGACACCGGACCTGGGGCACATGAGATGTTGGCTGCAGAGCAGCACTGCTGCCCCCGCTGGTCACCCTGCCCTCAGTGACCAGCAGTGACCCTATGCCAAGCATACCCAGTGCCACCAGCCTGGGTGAACTACTTCTCATCACGGCCCTGATGGCTTAGTCATATCCTGACTCACCATTTTCCAGAAGAGGAGGTCAAGGCACAGAGAGGTGAAGGAAAGTGCTTAGGTACCAGGCAGTCCAACTGCAGAGCTTGTGCTCTGACTAGGCCTCCTTGCCCAGCTGTTGCACCTGGCTGCTTGGATACCGGGAGGAAACTGGGCTTGGAGGGGCAGGTGCCCCAAAGCTGCCTGTGGATGCCCTGCTCACACCTAGCCCCTTATCTCCGCCCCATGCAGGCCCTTTCTCACCCTTGAAAGTCAGCGGGGGTGGGCCCTTCATCAGGGCAGCATGCCCACACCCACCCTCTGTGGACCAGGGGGGTCTCAGGCTGCCTTGCTCCGACAAGCATCGCCTCTGAATGACCAGTGGGGGCAGCGGGGACATGTTGGCTAGAAGCTTATGTTTGCTGCGGGGCAGGGACTGGGTCCGGGACTGTCTGCTTCTCCAGCCCCCAGCACAGGGCCTGGTCTCCTGCAGACACTCAGTCCTGAAAAAGGGAGAGGAGGGAAGGCTTCCGTTCCTGAAGTTTAAAATGCAAAAGAATCGCGAAAACCAGCAGAAGTTTTCCCCTGTGTTGGGTGCCAACACGAGGCCCTTTAGGGTCCCTGCTGCCCATTTGGAGCCAGGCCCCTGGTGACGCGCACAGTGAGTACACCCGGTGTTCACGGAAAGATTGGACATTAGAGTCTACCAAGAGGCGCCTTGGAAGAAAGACCTGGCGATCAACTTCTGAAGGAAAACAAACAAAACGAAGCTGTTGTTCCTGGGCCTGTCCTCCATCGTTGGGCCGCTAACCGCAGCTCTGCAGGAGAAAGGCTGGGCCTTTGCCCCTGACGAGATGGGTCTACAGCCGCGGAGACCCTGAGGGGCGAGCTACTCTACCCTGCAGGGTCATCATGGGTCAGAATTGACTCACTGGCAGTAGGTCGGTGGGAGGGTCACCCTTCCCCACAGAAGTCTGACTGTGCACTTGACCGTCCACAAGGTGTTCTGGAACCCTTCAGGAATTCAAGTCCTGTTCTTCAGACGCGCCTTTTGAATTTGGAGAACAAAAACCAGTCTGAAAGGGCAGGCTCGGGGCTATCAGGTGAAGGGGGTGGGTGGTCAGGTTTCCCAGCAGAAATCTCACAGGACAGCCCTTACTCCCCTCTCAGAAGGAGCAGCTGCCTTGTTAGGGGGCGGGGGGGATGGACAAAACTCCTTAGTGAAACTTTCCCGATCTTTTCCTCATCAATGCCGTTTCCCGTTGTCTTCCAACTTCTTCCTAAGAAGCCCTGGTGACTGTCCTGAGTCCTGGGATTCTACAAAACACTCACCATCACCTTCTGAGGGTAGCCTAGTGGTCACACGCTGGGCTGCGATCCTCATGATCAGCAGTTCAAAACCGCCAGCAGCTCCTTGGGAAAAGACTGGGCTTTCTACTCTCGTAAACAGTTACGGTCTGGGGAGCCCACAGGGGGTTGAATCGAGTCAGCATCCACTCAATGGCTGCGAGTCTGGCTTAGAACCTTCTGGGTTTAGAACCTTCTGAGCTGATCTCTCTGCCGTGAATCGACCTGGCCCAGCAGATCCCCTCGGAAGCCTCCGTTTTTATGGGACCCCCGTTTTTGAAGGCACTTTAAGAGGACTAAGCCAGGTGGGTTTCTGAGAGAATCCGCCTGCAGCCGTCCACCGACCTCAGAGACTTGGTCACAGGCACTTTGTGAGGCATAGACCTGTGCACAGACTGGTTACGCACTAACTTCAAGGTCTGAAGTTCAGCCTTCTCCAAGGGAGCGGCCTGCTCCTCCTGCAAACACTGACCGTCTTGCCAACTGAGGTAGTTTATTGTGCCAACCTGGCTGATAAACACATGTGGGATTAATTGAAGGGCGGAGGGATAAATGGCTCGGTGAGCCTCGCCTTTCGAGTTCTCCGGTCTCTTGCTTTGTGATGGTCGGACCAGGGTGCAGCTGCCTTAGCAGTTCCCTGCTTCAGCTGGCAAGGTTCACTTCCTGCAGGACATCGACAAGGAGAAGCCACATGGACCTACCCCGATGCAGCCCTGAGTGCTGGAGAAGCCATGTGGAAATCCTGCCAGCGCTGAGATGTTTACATGTTTACTGATTTGGCTTTCCTCCTGCAGTCGGCACCATTGCGTGTGTTTTGTGAGATGGAGGAGGATTTAGTGGATTGGTGTGGGACATATGGGCTAATGTTGGACTTGTGGGCTTGGGCAGCACTAGGTTGGGATGTTTTCTTGATGCGCACTTACCCTTTATATAAAACTCTCTTATACATGAGTTTCTGTGGATGTGTTTCTCTAAAGTGCCCAGACTAATACACCAACCCACAGAGGCAGTTCTGTCCTGTGCTAGAGGGTCATGAGGAGGTGCGATGACCATGACTATGAGTTGGAACTGATTCGGTCCCCACTCCCTCAGGGGGTTTGGGCTTTGTTTTCCCAGGCAGGGTTGACACTGGATTCCAAGAGGACAGACCACTTCAGCGAGGGAGAGCTAAGTCTCACCCCCACCCAGTCTTCCCCTCATCCCCCCCTCCCTCCTCCAGAGGTACCTGTGGTGGTTGAGTTGAGAGGGTGTATTTTTTAGAGCGATGATAAACAAAACACAATGGGCCTTAATTAGAACAAAGCCAAGACAGAGTGGGGTGGGGTAAGTTTTGATTGACAAAAAAAGACTGTGGGATCATATAATTCCAACATTTGTGACAGTAAAAGGAAAGACAGACCACCCTGGGCCCGCGTGCCCCATATTGCTAATGATGGATTCACCCTCCCACGGGGTCTTCTTTTAAATGCATTTTCTATAAATGACCTAATCTACCCGAGGAGGCCCGGCTGCTCAGTAGTTAAGCACTCAACCACTCACGAAAAGGCTGGTGGAGAAAGGTGAGGTTGGCATCCCTGGACAGGCTACCCGTGGGCATATACGCTGTCCCCCAGGTCCGCTGGGAGCCATGGGAATCCACCACAGGGCGTTTGGGGAAAGGGTCAAAACCCGACCATCTCTCGTTGCAGGTGACCAAGCAGGGATGTGGCAATGCTCTTGGAATGACATTGGCCTCTGTCTCCCAGCCACAGAGTTGGTTATTTTTATCCGAATTCATTATTTCCATCTTGGTCGCTGTCAGCTTCCTGTTTGTGGAGGCCTCCCGTATTGTTTTTAATTTGCAGTTTCCGACTCAAGGCTCAGGAAAGCGTTCACGACTTGCTCCCTCCTCCCTCATTACTGCCAAGTAATTAGCCCAGGAGGCAGCCCTGCTCAAAAATTAAGAAGCAGAAGCAAGCCTGAGCATGCCTCACTCCAACAGAAAAGTGACGGCAGACTCATCTAATTATGAGGTTTTGTTGACAGCCACTGACCGCGGGATGCACGCCGGCCGGAGAAGCGGAGGAGGGAGAGGCCAGGCTCTGAGGGGAGAGCGATGGGTCTCAACTGATTAGAAAGCTCCCAGTCCGCTTCTCCAGTTGCTTCTGGATAGCTCCCCTTCTGCAGGAAACCGGGCTGCCCGGGAAGATGACCCAATGGGTTTGATTCTTTGATTGGAGCAGCCTGGCCCGGTCCTCGAGTGGGCCAGGGCACACACGCTCCTAGGGGCCCACGCAGCCAGCAAGGGCTGCAGCCAGCAAGGACTGCAGTCCCTTTGCAGGAGCAAGACCCCCTGTTCCCTGGCCCACCCCGGCTGGGCTCGGCTCCCATGGCCCCATCTCACAGGAGCAGCATCCTGGCTGGAACCTGGGGCTGCTTCTCTCCCCACCCCAACTACCCCCAGCCCACCGGCCTTGACAACCCCTGAGGGGTGTGGTGAGCACAGTGGACAAGTGGCTGCAAAAGAGAGCCCTCCTGAGTTCCGAAGGATGTGTCCCCACCAAAGTTCCTCTGAACCCCAGAAGCAATGGTGTGGGTGGAGTGAGAGGGGGGACCTCCCCACCCACCTCGGAGGTCCCCAGCCCCCAGCCAGAACTCCCTCAAGTGGGACTGCCACCCAACCTGGCACCTCGTAGCAGCAGGTGAGCAATTAGAGCCCCGCCCCTACCACACCACCAGGGGCCAGCAGCAGAGCCCCAGGGAGTTACGGGCCAGCTGTCTGCGTGTGGAGGAGGGGCCTGCATCCTTCCCAGCAAGCCAGAGGCAGGTCACCAAGGTAAGAGGACCTCAGGCACCTGCATCCTGGTGGGAGGATAGGGGGAGGAGGGTGGGGGTGACATCAGCCTTCCCGGTGTCTTTCCCCAGTGCTCCTCCGGAAGGGAGTTCTCACGTGTGAGCTCACCCAAGTGGCCAGCGGTGACGAGGTTTCCTAACTACCAGAGACCATGTCACATATAAGGAAGTCAAGGACTGCCCGCCAGGACTCAGCCAACAGCCCCAGGCCCCGGCTCAAGTCTCTCTCTGCCCACGTGATACAGAGTGTATAGCCCTTAGGGCCCCGTGCTGAGTGTGTTCCGAAGCCCACTGGCTGTGTCCCTGTCTGCTGAGCACAGGCACCTCCCGGTGGGTACAAAGCTACTACTGCCAGCGGGTTATGACCCGGCCTTGCAGCCAAACTACAGAGGGCGGGGCAGGCAGAGGCGGTGGGAAGAGTCAGCTCTCGAGCGCATCTGCTCCCGAGCAACTCCAAGCAGCCTCGCCACCGACCAGGGCTCTCTTTGGGGAGTTGGCAGCTGAGTCCCTCCAGTGCGCCCCCTCCACCGGCCCTGTGCCCCTCCCTCTCCATCCCAGCAGCACTCTCCGGCTACCTGGCATTGCCTCTAGAGCCTTCCGGTCCCTTTGCCCACCCCACGCCCTCCCACCAGGCGGCAGCCTCCACACTCAGCGGTGTGGAGAACAGGTTTCCATCCTTTGGTCTGGTCTTTCCTGGGGCTCCCCCAAATTCTGAGGATGAGAGCTGAGGATCCAAGGGAGCACAGGAATGGAGATTTCAGAATCTGATTGTGGGGGGGGGGGGGACCACCAGTTCCCCAGGATAGTGCAGGTGTGAATGTGAGGGTGGGGTGGGGAGAGCATTAAGCGAGTGAGCCGCCTCCCCCCAGCTCAACTCACTACCCTCCAAACAGGGCCACTTCAGTTTGCTGCTTTCCCTGGGTTGAAAAAGAGGGGAAATTGTGACCCCAGGGGGGTCGCCTAGGGAGCTTCCCGGAACCTATACAACAAGAGTACAGAGAAAATCAATTACGTTGGACCACGGTTTGCATCATCCTTTTAAAAACCGTAAGGTTTTCAGCGGCTAATTCCTCCGAGGTGGCAGCCTGAGCCTTCTTGTCGGTGCCTATGCTTGGTCTGAAAGCACCGCTGAAACCTGCTCCCTTTGGGTGACCGTGCTGGCACTGGAAACACCAGCCACAGGGCTCCCAGCACAAGTCACCACGCTACAACCAACTGACGCCGGAACATCTGTGGGGATGGCACAGACCGGGCGGTGTTCCTCCCGTTCTATCTAAGGTTGCTACCAGTAGACACCAACTCGGCGGCTCTTACAGCAATCGTTTCAAACAAAATTTGCATGACAGTTAAGTCCTTGCTCCTGGAGCCTCTGGGGAGAGATCCTGGAGGAGGGACTCGCCCAATAGCCACGGTATGTTAGACTCTGAGACTGGTGTCTGAGAGGTTGCCAGCCTCCTCCAGGAAAGAGTGGCGCTCAGGGCTGACGCTGGTGACAATTCTCCTTCACTTGGACCCCCAAGAGCCCAGGAGATTTGTACAGAAATCGAGATAAAATTTCTCTGCATAATCCAGGAGTCCTTTTAATCAATGAAAGATGCCCTCCCCTACCCCACACACACACACACACACAAAAAGTGCTTGTTTTAGTTACACACAAATGGATCTTGCTAGTGGCAGCCGTCCTTTGTATATTTCTTTTAAGGAAACTGGGGTCGGACGTTGAATTACTCAGACAGGCTAGGTTATTACTCAACGTGCTGGTGATCAAACTGGCCAGTCCTAAAGGTCTTCAGCGCAGCCCCAGAAGGGCTCCCTAGAAAGTAACTGTCTAGAAAAGAATGATGGCAACACAGATACAAATATGCCTGCTACAACTGATGTATGGGTTGTAATAAGAATTGCAAAGGCCTTCAATAACATGATAACCTTTTTTTAAATATTCAAATTAAAGGGACACGGAAGGTCTGCGGATATTCCACCCAGCTTCTGCCCGGCCTCCTCCTGCTCGTTCTCTCTCTCTCTGTTGGCTGCTGTCTGCTGTCTGAAGCGGGATCATTAGAAAAGGGCATATGGGTACAATTGGAGCTTAGAGCGGCCACAGAAAAGCTCTCTTCTCCCCCACCCACTTTTGGGGTGACTCATTGGAATAAATGCCATATGAAGGCTGTTTGGGGTGTTTTGCATGCGGTGCATTAGCTATGCAGTGTCATTTCTGTAATTAAATGTTACATTTCCCTTGAAGTGAGTGGCCAGGGACTGTTCCTGAACATGCAGCTTCTTTTTGGTCAGCCCATGGCAGCCTGTAGCTTCACTTGAGGCAGTGGTTCTCAACCTGTGGGTCGCGCCCTTTGGGGGTCGAATATCCCTTTCACGGGGGTCGCCCAATACATAACAGTAACAAAATGACAGTGATGAAGTGGCAACGAAAATAATGTCTTAGTTGGGGGGTCACCACCACATGAGGAACTGTATGCAAGGGTCTCCAGCATTGGGGGTTGGGAATTGCAGGGTGGGTGACCCTGTCCTTGGAAGGACCTCCCCAGAGGCAGGATCTGTCTTGCTGCTCTAAGTCCTCACCCTCTCTCTGTCCTCTCCGTGCTGACCCAGCTTCTTCCCAAGTGCTCCAGGTTAGAGGCACATTCTGGGGCATGGGTGGGGCATGCTCTATAAATAAAGTCAAAGCAGAGGCCACTGTGCCCAGCCACTCACCCTGCCCCCCACCCCCACCCCCAGACAGATGCCAGCAGCTTCTGCCTGAGCCACTCCCTTCTCCCCACTTGGAGAGGTTATTGGGTACCAGGGAATGTCACCTTCCCTGCAGGGGCACATGCCCATTCTCCTGTCTGGAGCAGCCCCTAGGGACATCAGGGGTCCCTGCCCCTTTTTCGACAGCTCAGTGGATACAGACACCCCACTGAGAACTTGGCATATCCCACCTTCAGAACGCCTCTCCCATTCCTCAGTCACAGGACCCACATTTACAGAGAGCTAAACTGAGGCTCAGAGTGGGTCGGTAACTTGCAGTGTGGTTAGTCGGCAGAGAAGGAACTTGAATCCAGCCCTCTGGCTTCCACATCTACCTGGTGAACCAGACTGACTTCTCCTGGGGCCTGTGCCTCCGTGGGTTACACATTGGGATGCTAATCACAAAGGTCAGCAATTCAAAACCACCAGCTATTCCAAGAAAGAAAGACAGGCTGTCTGCTGTATGTAGGAAACCTACCAGGGCAGTTCTACTCTGTGCTCTAGGGTCACTATGAGTTGGAATTGATTCAATGGCCGGGAGTTTGGTTTATTTTACTTTTTTTTAACTCTGTAGACTTCAGCAGCTGGGTCACAAGGCAAGGGGCAAGGATCCTGTATCCATTGCACAGATATTCCCTGCTGGCAGCCCCATCTTCACACTCAGGCTCACCTTCAGCTTCGCACCTGGCGATCCGCAGTTCCCTGCTGAAGCTCCTGAGCATTTGCTCCACAATCTCTGGTGCCCTGTAGTAGAGCCCTGTGCTCTGACATTTCTGGTTTTACCGTATGTTTCCAATGAAGTGCTCAATCCCCAAATGCGTATGTCACAGAACTCCCTACCCTTTTGTTTTGGAGGCAACGTCTTATTTTTTTGTCTCCTTTAAAAAACCGTTCACCGGATAAACCAAAAGTTGGTGGCTCTTCTTGAGTGAAGACACCAAAGTGGAATGTAATTGGTTTCCATTTACCCCTCCCCTCACCAATGCTAATTATGAAGGCTAAATAGGTTCACAACAATAGCATAGTGGAGACAACAACAAACAAAACATTGTGTGTTAACACCCTTTAATGAGTGCAAACGGTCCCCACTGGGTGTGTGCCTCCCCTTGCCCCCCCCCCAAAACAAGCACATTTCAAGCACTGAGTGTATTTCAGCTCAGGACAACCCGAGGGGGGGCTACAGAGGAGAACTCCTCTGGGCTGTCATCCTAACGGAAGCAGGTCCAAATCACCAGGCCTTTCTGAATTCCAGGTGCTTCGGGTGGGTTTGAACCACCCACCTTCAGGTTAGTAGTGGAGCACACGAACTCTTTGTGCTGCCCAACCATCCAAATGCCCAGGGTATTGAATAAACAGACCACATCGCATTAGAAAGGCAGAAGAGCCCTGGTCAGAAGTTCCCCAGGCCCTGGTCTCCCTAGAACTTTGCTGGTTGAAGAATTCTAGGTCTGTCTACCGGTCATCAATCCATTTGTGTTGACATGTGCACAGTGGGCATGTATATCTCCTTAATGGCCAGACTAAAATACAAGCTGAGTAAGAAGGTAAGAATAGCTCCCAGGGGCCCCCATGCAAAAAGGAACATCCCAGCAGGGCAGGAGGAACGGGTGCAGGATCAGAGGAGTAGCTCCAGGCAAGCCAGGGTGGGCTCTGCCCCCTCTTCCTCCACCTGGCCTGCACGCTGAACAGAATCTGCGGAAGCGATTCTAAATCTGGCGACCACAAGCAAACCTGGAATCGCAGTGGAGATGCCCCTACCCACCTCTATGGCAACCGGCACTACTGGTCCAGCTAAGTGCTCCAAGCCCTGATGCTCTCCCTGTCCAGAGATGACCTAGGTCCCCTTGACCTCCGGGGGTAGCGCACTGCTCCGGATTGGTACAACTCTCTTGGGGCAGAGGGAGAGGGCGCCGGGCAGGGAGGAGTTTACC
>NW_022111357.1:41928362-41938097 GCF_000313985.2 Echinops telfairi
GGGGGCACTGGGCCCCGGAAGGGAAGGGTAGGGAAGTGCCGCCCTGTGCCCCCGCCACAGACCCACCCGGGGTGCCCGCGGGACCAGAACTCGGGGTGTGCGGGTGGTCCCCTGCCCCGGGCGGGAGGCCCTGGAGCCTCTGGCCAGGACCGCGCACCGAGCGCGCGCCGTGCCCCAAGTCCCGCCCGGCCTGGAGGATCTGGGGTGGGGTTTGGGGGTGCCTCGGGTGCTACTACTCCCTAGAGAATGGCTCCAGATGTGAGCACTGGGGTCACTCCTGCACCTTGTTCCATCCCCGGGCCACTGCTGCCAGGGACCAGAGGCTGGATTCTGCTTGGGGTTTGAATGGGGGCGCACGAGTGTCCCAGAACGTTGTGAACGTTCACTTGGAATAGACCCACTTTCACGCAAGCCGGGGAACTCTAGGGCTGGCGACACCTGCGGCTCGGTGGGTCGCGGCGTCCGGGGGCCGCCCTGCCACCCCCGCCCATCTCCATCTGCCAGGCTCCCACAGGCACCTGTTAACTTGGCGAGCTCGGAGCGGCTCGCGACCTAAGGATCCTACCTTCCGCGCGCTCCCCTGTTCGCCGCGATTTGAGGTCCCCGCCTAGGGTGGCCGTCATACACGGAAGGGCTGTGTCATTATCCCGCCCCGTGGTGTGGTGAGCCGGCCCGCTTTGCCCACCATGCTTTGGGCTCAGAACTCCACCTGCGCAGCTTTCGAACGCCTTTATTGTACACCTACTATTTGCTCCTCCAAGTATTTGCTAAGCATACAAATGGAATAAGTACGGTGAGAAGATACAACACCCTACACACACCTTTCCCGAATTTAAGGCACGAAACAGCGCCTTGCTCTGTTCCAAGGACTGTCGCGATCTACAAACCCTTTCCAGGAGAGCCCAATGAAATGTCCTGGAATTCCTATTCTTCACCCTATTCTCTATAGTTTATGCTCCACACAGTCAAACAATGCCCTTGTACTGACAGTAACACATTCTTTCTGGTATTCTCTCCTTTCAGCCGAGATCACCGGGCATCAGCAATGATCACCCTTTTTTGAAACTCCTCTTCTGAATCTGGCACGAATTTTAGGAAGTTCCTGGTTGGTGCATGGTTGCCATCATTTTTTTAACTATCTGCAGCAAAAGTTTACTTGTGTTTAATATGAATGATAGTTGGACCATTTTTACATTCTGTTAAATCGCCTTCCGTTGGCTTAGTGACAATGTGTATATAGATCTATTTATGTATATATAGATCTATTTCCAGACAATAGCTCTCTTGAAAGTTTCTTGGTATAGTGAGTGCTTCCAGCGTTGCGATCCTTTGTTGAAATATCTCCATCGGCATCTGAACAATTTCTGGACCCTTATTTTCCACCATTGTCTTCAGTGCAGCTTGAACTTCTTCCTTCAATACTATTGGTTCTGGGTTAGGTGCCACCTCCTGAAGTGGCCAACCTTTTTGTTAACTGTGACTCCTGTTCCTTCCAGCTTCTTTTGATGAATAACCTGGCATCAAAATCGGAGGCAGGCTCCTTAACAATCTGTGATGTGCAGGTGACACAAGGTGACTGGCCGAAAATGAAAAGGACTTGAAGCCTTTATAATGAAGATCAAAAACCACAGCCTCCAATACGGATTACACCTCAACCTGAAGAAAGCCGAAGTCCTCACTGAGGAGCCCATAGGCTTCACCATGCTAAAAGGAGCAAAGGTGGAAGATGTCAGGGATTCCCTTTCATTTGGATCCACAATCACCGCTCTCCGTGGAACCAGCGATCAAGAAATCAAACGACATATTACTGCCTTGAGGCAAATAAAAAACCTAACGCACTGCCCTGGATTCCAACTCACGGTGAACCTACAGGACAGCCCAACAGGTAATCAACCACAGCACCGGATCAAAGGTGTTAAAAGGCAAACCCACTATCTGGAAGGCTGAAGTGAGCTCCACTCCAGCCCCGGTCATTGCCCTGGTCTCCTAAGCATGTGAAAGGCTGGGCCATGAATAAAGAGCAGATGCATTTGAATTCTGTTGGTGAACAATGGGGCCAGACGGCCCTGGGGGCACTCTCTAGTTCGCAAGGGGCAGCTAACTAAGACTGGGTCGAGGATTCAAACCCACCACCACATTGTCGAAAGACAGAGGAGGCTCTCTGCTCTCCACGCCTGTGAAAATGTACAGTCTGGGGAACCCTTTATAGAGTTGCTCGAAGTTGGAATTGGGAAGGACAGTTAGAAGGCTCCTTGGAAGGAAGGGTGGTGGGTGGGTACTCTTTGTCTCACGGACTTTGGACGGAGGTCAGTCTGCGGGAAAGGACATCATGCTTAGTACAGTAGAGGGTCGGCAAAAAAGAGGAAGACCTTCAGAGAGATGGATTGACACACTTGCTATAACAATGGGTTTAAACAGTCACGATGGACTGATGGACGGTGTGGGCAGTGTGTAATGTTGCTGCCCCTCCCACCATCATCTGGAAGATTCTGACTTACAGTGCTACCTTATCTAGGATTTCCAGGGTTGTGAATCTCTATCAAAAGCCTCGCCTTTCTGGCTGGGAGCAGCTGGTGGCTTTGGACTGCTAACCTTGCTGTTAGCAATCCAGCATTTAACCTGCAGCGCCAGGCCTCCTAGGATCGCTCTTGGTTGACACTGACTCAGGGCCCCCCTAAGCGCAACACAATGACTGCTTCCTAGGTTTAAAGGTGAATGCGTGCAGGTTGGTGGTGGAGAGAGCCGGGTTGCCTCCTGTCAGGGACAAAACCCTCCAGTTCTGAGCGGAGCAGTTAGCCACCCCTCACGGCGCCCCGCCGACCTCTGCTCGTCCATCCCAGGGGGCACTGCGGGGGCATCCACAGTGGCGAGCAGACTCTAGGCTCTCCGTGACGCAGACCCAGACTAGCTCTTGCCTTTCTGGAGCGCAGGATCCAGTGATGATTGGTAGGGATCGAAGGCGCGAGCAACGTGGTGGGCTGCGGAGGCCTGGGGGGGCCACGAGACCGACGCCCGAGCGGGTGAACGGGTCGGGGAGGGTGGTTGCTTCAAGAAAAGAGGACGGGACCTCAGAGCGGGCGAGAGTTCACAAAGCAGGCAGGGGCGCTGGGGCAAGACTTGGGGGGCCAGGGTTCGTTAGCCTTCAGCTTTGGGAGCCGCCCATGCGTGCTCTGCCATCGCTCTGGGCGGAGCCTGCGGGGAGCTTGTTTCTTCGAATGTTTCCGGACATTAAGACTGGGAATCAACTCAGTAGGAGTGAGTGGCGATCCGAGCAGGGGCCTGCGAGAGATAACGGCGAAGCAGCGGATACAGCGCCGGATTTCGCCAAAAAGAAATATCTCCCTGGCATTGAGTCAGTGCTGATGTATCACCACCCCTGTGGGTTTCTGAGGCTGTAACTGTTTATGAGAGTAGAAAGTCCATGCTGTCTCCCGAGGAGCTGCTGGTGGTTTCGAACTATGGACCATGCTCATCACAGCCCCACTCGTAACCACGACACCACCAGCGCTCCTAAAATAAACATACAGATTGGTGATTTATGACACAGATCAGAAAGACATATCAAATATTATCATGCTTGGTACAGTAGGTCATCGAAAACGAGGGTGACAGAGGATGCGGGCATGGGAAGCGACAGGACAGCACTCACCACCGCCACCCACCTCAAGATCGGAGTACAGGTTAGAAAACCCTTTGGGGGAGCGCCCCTCAGTCCTGTAGGCTCACTACGAGTTGAGCTTCTTTCTCTTTTCATGAGTTGGAATTGTCTCAATTGGAAAAACAATCGGAAAAACAACACATGTGCAAGTGCATACATGTATGTTTGCGAGCACACTGGCTTACAGACAGGGACGTTGGTGGCCCATTAGTTAGAGCACTCTTTACCAAAAAGTTAGAGCCCCTTTACCAAAAAGGTCAGTATTCGCAATTCAACAGCAGCTCCCCAGTAGTGTTTGGGAAAGATAAAACCCCAACCAAACTCACTACCACAGTAGATTGTAACTCTACAGGACAGGGTAGAACTGTCCCTGTGCGTTTCAGAGACTCTCTCTCCTGTGGTTTCGAATTCCTGACTTTGTGGGTTGCAGCCCAACACATAACCACTATGCCATCCAGATCCATCCATCCCTGGAAAGGTTACAGGGCACTTCTACTCCGTCCTGCGGCGTCTCTTTGATTTAGAATAAAGCCTAACGAGTTCACGCATACTCTCACACACACCTATCTGTAGGATGGCCAGTTAAATTTGAATTTCAGACAAACGAATATTTTTCATTGCAATGTGTGAGTGTGCTTATACTAAAAAATATGTGGTGGAGCTGGCGATGCACCAGGCTGCTCACTGCAGGGTCCACAGTCGCTCGGAAGGGGGAAAGAGGAGGCCGCGTAGTCCGGTGAAGACTTACAACCTCAGAAACCCTGCGTAGGGTCGCTGTGAGTCAGAATCTACTTATGGCAGGAGGGTCCGGGATGTATGCAAAACCACACTCACTGCCATCCAGTGACTCGATGACGACTCATAGGACAGGGTAGAATTGCCCCTGTGGGTTTCTGAGACTGCAATTCGTTTTTCTCCTGCGGGTCAGGCAGACATACTATGAAATTACTTGTTGTCTATCTAAAATTCAAATCGAACTGGGCGTCCTACGCGTTAGTTGACCTACTCAACCGGAGCCCCACCCCCACCGCGCCCCAGGAGGAGGTCTCGGGGTAAGTCTCAGGAAGTCCGGATGGGGAGAAATGAGGGAAGGCTCCTTTAAGGCTCGGCCAGGCCGCGAACTACAAGACCCACAATGCCTCGCGGCAACCAGGGGCTCTGATAAGCTGCGCTCTCTTCCCGCCTTCCCCGGGTTTCCGGCTGTGGGGTCCGGCGAGTGGCGGTTAGGGACGGCCCAGGTGGACTTGGCGGCGCAGAACCGACCCCGAGCTCCTGAGCGAGACCAGGGCGGACCGGCGGGCTTGCAGGGCGCGGGGCCGGCCCGGGCACGGCGTCGGCCCGCCGGTCGCCCTCCGGAGAAGCCCGTCCCGTGGCCGGGGGCTGCTGCAGGGGGACCCGGTCCCCGGGGCGGCGGCTGCCATGAACTTCTCCGAGGTCTTCAAGCTGTCCGGCCTGCTCAGCAAGTTCTCCCCGGACGGGAAGTACCTGGTGAGAGCCAGGAGCCCTGCCCGTGGGCCCAGCCGGGGCGCGCAGAATGCGGGCCCAGGGGTGCTGGGGTGCGCTGGCGGGCGCCCCGCACAGGCTCGGAGCGGCGCGCTGGCGCGGCGTCCGCCCCCGGGGTGGAGGGTTCCGGAATCCCGATACGGATCGGGCCGGGCGCCCGCTTGGGGACGGCGGTAGAAGCAGTGCCTGCCTCCAGGGGGGCTTCGCGGGGCTTTAAGTGAAGGAGCGCCCGTGTAGCCGGTGGCGCAGCGACACCTAGTCGTTCTCTTGTCCTGGAAAATCAAACGGCGGATTCCCCTAGCTTGTAGGCTCCTAAGGGGTGCTGCTGGCCGTCTAGCCCCGGAGCCAAAAGATCGGCCTTGGGAACACAGCGAGGGGCACTGCGGGAGAAAGGCCTGGCGATCTGTTTCCCCGACAGCCTAGAAAGGCCTGTGCAGCTCTTGTGCCCTGAAACACCGTGGCTGTTAGTTAGAATCTTAGACGGCACCGAACAACAACCATGCCAATTGGCTTCTCTCTCCAGACGCAAACGGTGGTGGGGGCTGTTAGAATGGTGCTTAAGTCACTGAAGCTGTTTTGAATGCAAACCTTAAGTGTGGAAATAGATCATTATGATCATATGCATACGCTCAGCGAGGAGCAGAGAAGGGAGTTTAAGTGGCATTGGAAAAGCCAACTGGCCAGCCCTGCCTGTCAGACCGCTGGCTTAGAACACCTTTTTTCTGGTGGAGCCTGAGTTACGAGTTCTGTATGTAACCCTCAAGTTACATTTGTACCTTCCTTGTTAAGAGGTGTGGTAAATCCCATAAAATAGCATCATTCCGTTACAAAGTAGACAATGTCAGTAGCTTACAGCGGCATCTCACAACCTTTTGTGTGTTTCTTGAGGTGCCCACCTGTAAATTGGTCGGTTTTGTTTTGGTTTATGCCATTTATGAAACTTCTAGTAAATTACGGAGAGAAAGATGATGTGTGCAGGCCTGCTCTGGGACCCCCTTTGGCTCTTACACCCCGATGACAATACAGTGAGGAAGATGATAGTAGCCTGATGTCTGAATGCTGTTCTTTAAAGCCGTGGCCTTGTTGCTACATAAAGCCCTTGGTGCCATCTTTTAAAATCTGCAGCGGCTTGTTTTGCAGGTGTTGGTTTTTTAAAACAAACATAAGGAAGGTAGAGGTAGCTCACCACAACCGCAGAGTCCTCCAGTACGAACAAAACAGGTCTGGTGGCGGATCTTTATCCCAGGCTGCCGCCCTCTGGGTCCCTTTCCTCCTCTTGTGGGAACGATTGCATTCGGAGATAAGGTGTCTACAGACATTAAGAGTATTTGTTTAGCTCTGGGCGTTACTAGCAAATGTGGACCTCCGATTGCTTTGGTTCTGAGTTAAGACACACCAAAGGGCATTTGTCGTCCTAATCGGTAACCCCGAGGCCTCGATTCTAGCCCTTTATAAATTCTGGGCAATGGTCTAAAATAGACAAAACTAAAGAAGAGTTGGTGATTAGGGTACAAGTAGCTCTTTTACCCTGAACTGTTTTCTCCTGGAGTTCTATTTTTGACCTGTAATTAAGAAGGGAGTGGAAATGCTATTCCAGTTCCCATTGAGGTGATGCTGACTTTGGGCAGCCCCATCGTGACTTTCTGTGGAAGTAGATTGCCAGGCCTTTGTCTGAGCATCCCTCCCCAGAGGGGAGGTTAGCAGCTGAAAGGGTAACTGCACTGCCTGAGGGCTCTAGAAAATTAAGCAGAGAGCTTAAGAAATGTTTTAAACCTAGTTTGCAGGTTTCAATGCAACCTTGATGAACTCTTCTCTCTAGAATGAATGACCTCAGTAGACATATGTAGGTAGAAAGCATGCCTGAAGGTTGGGGAGGAGGCAGCTCCAGCACCCAGGGGCGTTTTCCCACCCAGAAGCTCACTACAGATTACAGACCATGTGGAGCTGTGTTTTCCTTCTTAGGCTTCGTGTGTCCAGTACCGTCTGGCGGTCCGAGAGGTGAGCACCCTCCAGATCCTGCAGCTGTACACATGCCTGGACCAGATCCAGCACATAGAGTGGTCGGCGGATTCCCTCTTTATCCTGTGCGCCATGTACAAGCGGGGCCTGGTGCAGGTCAGTGCTGCCTGTCCTGGTGGGAATGCTAAACTTAGGCTGCCCAGGAATGTCACCAGGAGGGCAGGGTTTTGCACACTGTCCTTCCAATGAAAGAGAAAAGGACAACAAAATTCAAAGCCTGCGTCTTTGAAAAGGGACGAGATCCCTCATAGCTCGAGTACTTGTTCAACAAGGAAGCTCTCTGACATTCTTTGTCAGTGACCAGAAGTGCTCACGGACGGCTGTCTAGGTACTTGGGCATTGTGTGTGTTAGGAACCGTTAAGACGTCCAGTTTTGCTGTGGGCCCGAAGCTTAACTCAGTGAGGTCCCCACGATGGCAAAGTGAGTAAAACCAGAGCAGTCACAAGAAAGTGAACTCACCGGGCTGCTGTGTAGCACCTGGCCCCATGTCCTTCACAGCAAAACACTTCCACAGATTCCCTGAGTTGGGACTATGACTGGACACAGTTGGTGTCCACTCAGGCCTTCAAAACTCAGCGCTGACACCTGGAGAGGTATCCCGCTTAGTGTGCCATCCTGTGCTCTCTCGCGCGCATCCAGGTGTGGTCCCTGGAACAGCCAGATTGGCACTGCAAGATAGACGAGGGCTCAGCAGGACTGGTGGCTTCGTGCTGGAGCCCGGACGGTCGCCACATTCTGAACACCACCGAGTTCCACGTAAGTACAACTCCGAGCCCATCGCAGCAGCCCACCCACTCTACATTGCTTCCCCTAAAACCTGTTTTGCGAGGATCTAGTTGTCTGTTGGCTCTCTCTGTTGTCTCTTGGTGAAATCTTTTGATGCACAGGAGCCTAATGTTTGGGGGATCCCAGTCCTCTGGTTTCACGTGTTTTAGTGATGTTCGCTAGTGTGTGTGGAGTCATGCGTGAGGGCCCCTGAGTTTGCCCCTATTTTTCACTGATCTTTGTAATTGTAGGTTTTCCCTGTAGCTCTTGGATTCATCTTGAGTTCATTTTGGATATGGTGCCAGGTGTAGGTCCTGCTGCTTTCTTCTGCAAACAGAGATCCCATTTTGCTCACACCGTTTGTTAAAGAGACTGTCTCTCCCCCACTTAAGGTGCTTTGGTCCTTTGTCAAAGATCAGCTGACCGTAAGTGGGTGGATTTATCTCTGGGTTCTCATTGCTGTTCCATGTGGTGTGTGTATCATTGTCAGTATTAACCCGTAAGTAGATTTTGAGATTGGGGAGCGAGAGGCCTCCTACTTTGTTCCTTTTCTTTATTGGTGCCCTGGTGGCGGAGTGGGTACATGTTGATTGCTAACTACAGGTTAGCTATTCAAAACCACTAGCCACTCCTTGGAAGAAAGATGGGGCTGCCTACTCCTGTAAAGAGCTACAGCTTCAGAAACTCGTGGGCAGTTCTACCCTGTCCTATAGGGTCACTACCGGTCTGCATCAGCTTAGTAGCAATGGGTTTGAGTTTCGCTTATCTGGGGTCTCTTTCTTTTTCATATAAAATTAGCGATTAGTTTTTCTGTCTCTGTAAAGAATGATGTTTGACTCTGTATCTGGATTGCATGATATTTCTAGATCACCTTGGTGACTATTGACATTTTTCTCAGTATTGAGCCTTCCTCTCTGTGAGGATGGTATAGTCTTCTCCTTATGCAGGTCTCTTATGGTTTCTTGTAGTGGTGTTTTCCAGGTTTCAGTGTGTAGGCGTCTTATGTATCAGGCGGTGCCTTCGTGTTTACATGCTAGGCTGTTAACAGCAAGATCAGTTTGTAACCACCAGCCATGCTGAGAGAAAGACAAGGCTTTCTACTCCTGTAGGGAGTTGCAGCCTCGGAAACCCCAGGAGCCGCTCTGCCCTGTCCTGCAGGATCTCGGAGTCAGAATCAACTCCATGGCAGTGAGTTTGGTTTGATTTATTTAATATTTGGGGTATCTATTGTGCATAGTTTGTTTTCCTGATCTCCTATTCAGAGTGTTATTTATTAATGTAAAGGGAACTCTCTTATTCCAGGTAGACTAGAGAAACAAATCCAGGGAGACTCATATGGTCATAAGAAAAAGCTTTCTATACAAGAGCAGTTGACTATTGAGAAAACATCCCAGCCCAGTCCAGATCAAGTCCCTAAGTCCAATATTAGCCCATATGTCCCATACCAATCTATAAAGTCCTCTTCAGACTCACATGACGCCAAATGCAGGACGATCACAGGCCAGTGGGTGGGAAGTCTTGTGGATCCAGTGGCACTGTAAGCATCTCAGCGCTGACAGGGGTCTCCTCCAGTTCAGGGCACTAGTGTAGCTCCATGTGTCTTGTCAGCTGCAATGTCTCCCAAGGAGTCAGTGTGTGCTCTGCCTCCAGTGAGCTGTCTGTCTCCTTAGCACCTCCAAATGAGGTCATCAAGCTGCAACCTGATTGACAGGCTAAACCCCACCCCTTCACTCTTAATCCTCTCAAATTGATGACAGATTATGTAACTACCACAGGATCCCACTGGTTT
>NW_022111357.1:41946180-41956970 GCF_000313985.2 Echinops telfairi
GTGGGGCTGGCCATGTGGTCCTCTCTGTGGACTGGCTGCTCTAATTGGGGTCATCGTCCTCAAGGCCTGGTGGGCCAGGATGTGCTCCAGTCTCAGCCCAGTCATTTAGTGGGAATTCCGAGACCGTGGAGAGAAGGCCATGGAAAGGCAACCCCTGCCCTGCCGGAGTGAACGGCGTCTACACCGCCCACATGGGCACCGGCTTTGGCTTACGTGCTTCCTAACGTGTCAGCAGTCGCATTGTTTCTGTTCGGGTTGTTTCGCTCCCCACGTACCTCTCCTCGCTCCCCACGTGCCTCTCCTTGCTTTAGTCATTTGGTCTCATTTCGATGGCTTTCTAAAGAAACCTAGTACTTGTGGTTGATAGTCTCCATTTACCACCCCTATTTTATCCTTCACGTCTGTATCGTACAGGTCAACTGCTATATAATGGGTGTTTCCATCTGGCGCTTCTCCCTGAAGTGCCCTGCTTGTGTCTCCACTGTGACCAGCTCTGGGCCATGTGACCATGTTGCCTTCTTTCAGGGCTTTCGTGTGGGGGGTGGGGGTGGGGTGAGGGCGGCGTGGTGGTCACACCACAGGTCCTCCTGTAGGAGCAGCCAGCACGGCCACAGGGCCAGGCAGTTGCTCTCCCTGCCCCGGGCATTGAGGGCCCCTGGGAGCTACAGAGCACAGAGGACGTGCCGCGCAGTGCTTCAGTCTTCTCGCGCTGCATCACCTTCCTGCGGGCCCACGAGGGCATGCAAACGGCCCTTGCTCGGAAATGAACCAGGCAAACTCGCTGCCGTGGAGTCAGCTCTGACCCAGCAACCCTTAGAACAGGCTCTCTGGGTGTCTGAGGCTACCTGTCTGTACAGGCGGGGAGAGCCTCATCTCCCTCCCTTGGAGAGGCAGAGGGTCTCAAACCCCCGACCCTGGTGTGGAACAGCCCCACCCCGACTGTGAGTCACTCACCCAGCAGTGTGCTCAAGTGAAGATGCAACACCCAGTCGTGCTGTGGAACCCCTCTCGGAGCGAAAGCATCCGGGGCACTGTTTCCAGGTAGTGGGAAATCTATCACGGGGCCGAGGCACTGAGATGGTTTTTCTGAAAATGTGAAATCTAAACTGGCCCCTTTTCCTTTCCTCACTTCTCCCCAACAGCTTCGGATAACTGTCTGGTCCTTGTGCACAAAATCCGTGTCTTATATCAAGTATCCTAAAGCTTGTCAGCAGGGTGAGTACGTCACACCTATTATAAAGCGATTGTTAAAAATCGTTTTCACAACCTTTTTATCATCGAAATTTCAGGCACACGCAAAGGAGCTTGTGCAGTTTGTTTACTTCCTAGCTCACAGCCATCTTTTTTTACCTCTAGATCTCTGTCACCCCTTAGGTTAAGTACATCCTTCCCCCCCAAAAGAAACAAGCAAAACGCCAAACCTGTTGCTGTCTAGTTCATTCTGCCTGTAGAAAGAGGACTGTCCCACAGAACCGTCCCGTAGTGTCCAAGGCTGTAACCTCGTGATGACAGAAACCAGACTGCCCTATCATTTTCCCTTGCAGCAGCTGGGGGTGGGGGGTGGGCGGGTTTCGAACCCCTGGCCTTTGGGTTAGCAGCCCCGAATTTCTTAGACTGTATACTGCATGGGTGAGTTGAGCTTGCAGACCTATGAATAACTTTTGCATCTCCCAGTGACAAGGACCCCGAAGTCAAACATCATCATAGAACCAGAGAGGAGGCTATTTTGTCCCTGACATCAAAGGAGAACGGCGTGGGCAGGCAGTCCCACTGACTTTGGGTTGCAGATGTGGGTGCTTCCGTCCCTTTTTTAAATCATGGTACCAGGGCGCTTAAAGCTCTTCTCACGATCCATACATCAGCTGTATGAGGTTCGTTGGTACATGAGCTGTCATCATCACTTCCAAAACATTCTCTTTCTGCTTGAGCCCTCGGGCACATCTCTTCTTGGTGTCTGTCCAGAGGACCCACCCAAATTGTGCATCGTAAGCCTATCACTGCGAGCATCCCAGGGGAACGTAGACGAGCTCTGTGGTCTTCAAGCCCTCGGAAGGAAGGCGAGCCTGGGACAGCGTGCCCGGCGAGATGTCCTGGGGCAATCTGGAGCTAACTGGCCGTCCCATTTTGAATCCTGAAACAAGTGTCTCACATGTAACCATCCGAGGGGCACATCTCCCAACACGAGTAAAATTTCCATTTTTCTCTGGAAAACGGTACTGGGGTGAAAGGCAGTTGTAGGGGTGCGTTGTGACCGTCTGACACTAGTGGCCCTCGGGCGACAGCTCGCACAGTGGCTCTGCTGTTGGGCGCTCTCCACACCCTGCTGTGTGCAGTCTATGCTTATACAGAAACAGAACACAGGATCTGCCTTTTTAACCAGTGCACTTCCAAATTCTCGTCCCAAATGGATTTCGTCCCAAGAATTAAATCCCCAAGTCAAAATAGGAACATTATTCACCAGCTAGCTTTTCATTAGCTGAAAATAGTGCTAGGTTTCCTGCCACTTCTCTGAAAACGGGATCCTTCATCTGGTGGCAGAGTGGGGTATGCATTGGGCTGCTAACTGCAAGGTCAACAGTTCAAACCCAGTAACCCCTCGGAGGGAGAAAGATGCGGCTCTTTGGCCAGAGGTTTTACAGTCTGGGAGACCCTAGGGAACAGTTCTGCTCCATCCTGTGGATCACTATGGGTCCCAACCGACTTGATGGCAGCAGGGTCCTAAGACTTTGTATTTGGGGTGATATTTTAGGACTCCTCAGAGATTTGATGAGCTGGTATTAATATTATTCAACGATGTCTTACAGTGTAATGTGAGTGTGTAATGAACGAGAACATTCCCGCTCCCCCCGTCCTGTAAAAGCAAGCCCACAGCTGCCTCAGTGGTTTCTCTGTGGAAACGCTCCTCTCTCGGCTCTGCATCTGAGCTGCCTCAGCCCCTGCTTGCCCTCCTCACTCCTCTTTGAAAGCGACTCCTGGGATTAGCTGCTGCTCAAGTTCAGCACATCTTCGTCTCTCCGCTAGGAATCACCTTCACCAGGGATGGTCGCTACATGGCGCTGGCCGAGAGGCGGGACTGCAAGGACTACATCAGTGTCTTCGTTTGCAGCGACTGGCAGCTCCTGAGGGTGAGGGCCAGGGGCTCCTGCTACCTGGGGAGGAGGCCAGGATGGGAATGGGGGGGGGGCTCTTTAAGATGCCAGGGGACCTTGGCATCACTGGGACAGTGTGCTTTCCTGTTTCCTGAGGGCAAGAGGGCAACGCCTAGCCTCAGCTCAAACACCTGCTGCTGGCCCAGTGTTTGTAGGACATGGTGGAAATGGGGTATGCAGGTGCCTTTACAAGTTCAGGTGGCATCAGAGCTGAACAGTTCCCACATTCCAGTTCGTTTACATTGGCGTTTGCATGCATGCGTGCCCTGCTCAAAGGGGCAAAACTGAACTGACCTTGACTAAGGGTCCACTCTGTGTTGGACACAGTTCCACATCCTGAGGGACTTGTAATCTGAAGGGAGGGCAGTGACCCACTCAGAGAGACTTCTGGACAGCTGTCGGTGCACAGAAGGGGTCCCCCACCCACCAGTGTCTAGAGAGGTCTTCCTAGAGGGCATCTGGCCTGAGCTAGGCCCTTGGGAAGAAGACAGCTTGGTCGGCCAGGGTGGTGGCAAGCAGGGCAGACTCAGGGCAGCTGGCCCCGGCTGGCCAGTTCTGTTGGTGTCATTGTCCCTTCCCGTGTAGGAGAGCAAGAGGCCAGATGTGTTGAAACCACAGCTGTGAAATAGGTACCGTAGTCTGCATGAGAGGGGCCGGGTTGTAACCTGCCCTCCTCTTCTTTGCAAGCACTTTGAGGCTGACACCCAGGACCTCGTCGGGATCGAGTGGGCGCCCAACGGCTGTGTGCTGGCCGTGTGGGACACCTGCCTGGAGGTAGGAGACAACCCAGTAAGCACATGCTCTCAGCACGTTACCGTGCCTTGTTTCTCTCTTGCTTTTGGCACGCTGCCATCTGTCTTCCACATGCTACATGGAAGACCTTTGATCAGCCTTGCTCCTCTTCACAGAGCCCTGCTGGCTTTGATTTGCTACCGAGAGGGCAATGCCCTGGCCAAGTGCCCGTACGCATGTGCAAGAGGACAGCATGGCTGTCCAGGTGGCCTCCTGCCTGCCTCAGGTCACTGTGACATTTCAGTAACGACTGGACTGTCTCATCTAGTATAAGATCCTGCTCTACTCCCTGGACGGCCGCTTGCTGGCGAGCTACTGTGCGTACGAGTGGTCCCTGGGCGTCAAGTCTGTGGCCTGGAGCCCCAGCAGCCAGTTCCTGGCCGTCGGAAGCTACGACGGAAAGGTGGGCCCAGCTGTGCTCCCGGTTCATACCTGCCCCTCAGGACTGGCCACACAGGCAGGGGACAATGGCCACCTGGCGCTAAGCCTCCCTTGGCGCTGTTCCCTCACCAGGTGCGCATTCTGAACCACGTGACCTGGAAGATGATCACAGAGCTTGCGCATCCTACGACCATCAACAACCCAAAGATCGTAAGTGAGGCGCGGTCCACTTCTGGTTGTGTTCAACTGGAGTTAGGAGCCATGGAAGGCACCTGCAGTCCCTGTGTGTCCCGATGGACACAGTACAGCTTCCCTGTGAGGGTCCAGGCCTGGTTCCCCTCTCTGAGCAGTGGTGGCAGCCTGGAAGTTAAGATGGGGGGGAGCTCTGCATCGCTCCATCTCGTGGGGTGGCAGTTTGCCAGGTGCTTCTGCAGGCACTGTGGTCAGCCAGGCGCCAAGCATGGCTGCGCTCTGTCTTTCAGATTGTCTATAAGGAGGCAGAGAAGAATCCGAAGCTAGGGCTGGGGGCCCTTCCTTTCGCGGCCCCGAGAGCAGCGGCCAGGTCTCTCTCCACCACAGAGACCAAATGTAAGCAGCAGAGGGAGGGGCTTTGTGTAGGAAAATGAGTCCTTGTCCAGGGACAGTCCGATGGTCTTTATTTAAGCACACAGTGTTCTCGTCCTGTGTCACCTCTCGCAGGTGTCTCCCCTCACTCACCTTGAGACTGTGAGGCATTTGAAGGACCCGATAAACCCCCGGTGCACTGTTTCTGTTGGCTGAATGTAAGCTCTGGAAACAGATTTGCTAGCTGACCTGTGGGAGCTGCTCTTCAATGCAGAGTAGGATTTTCTAGGAGAGCTGGGGAGGGGTCAGGAGGCCACCAGGGGTGCAGGGTCAGACTGGGTTGTGTGGCCTTGCCCAGGTGCTGGAGTCTGCTTCCCCATTTGCAAGAGGGGCCCAACAGGAGACCTGCCCCAGGACACACTGGAGGCAAGGGGCTCGGTAGGGCGCACCTGGAACAGCAGCTGGCCTTCCTGGGGCCCTGGCCACCTCCCAGGGCAGGCAAGAGGCTCTGGAGCACCCCTGCGTGCTTCCCGGCACCAGGGTCAGATCTTACCAGCGCCTGCACTTCCTGTCTGATGGGCCTTTCTCAGACCAGCAAAGCGAGGCTGAGGCAGACTGTGCAGAGGAGGAAGGAGGAGCCAAGCACCAGTGACTCAGTCTGGGCACTCGAAAGCCATTAGAGCCAGGCAGTTGTGGGCACTGGGGGCACCCTTCCCGGCTCTGACTCTAGGTTCGGGGGAGGGTGGGCAGGCCCCTGTATGCCAGGCTCCCCGTTTGGCTGACTGCTAAGCAGACTGCCTCGGTCAGCCTGTCCCGCAGCGGAAGGGCTCTGCGTGGCACCGACAGTGAGTCCTCTCCACTCTGCAGACGAGGTCGCTTCCATGCCGGTCTCTCTGCAGACCCTGAAGCCAGTCACCGACAGGGCGAACCCCAGGATCGGCGTGGGCACCATGGCCTTCAGCCCCGACAACTACTTCCTGGCCACGAGGAATGGTCAGTGTGGGGGCTGCAGGCCCCAGGCATACCTCAGGGCAGGTCATTGGTGCCCCCAGGCGCACACACTCCACTTGGACAAGAAATCCCATGACGATATAGTAGTGGTCATGCTTCCCCGCGGCCCCCCGCCCCCCGCCACACACACACACACACACACACACACACACACACAGTGTGCAGTAAATCCCAGCCTGTGCTTACAGTCCCATTTGTTCTGATGAGGCAGGGGTAGGGAGGGGCTGCCAGGACTCACTCTCCCAAGACCTGGGGGAGGCTAAACAGACCAGTGGGGTGGGGGCAGAGGTGGGGGGTGGGATGCAGGGCTCAGAGACGCGCTCATTCCCAGGCACAGACTGGGAAGCGGAAGCGCAGGCTTCACACCCCTCCCCTCGCAGTCCATTCCTCAGAGGAGCAGGCTGTCCCTTTCCCTGTCCCGTCCGAGGAGCGGCAGCTGCAGCTTGGCCATGCTGCTTCAGGGCCTCTGCTCGTTCTTCCTGCAAGGCCGCAGCTCAGTTCCAGCTCGGTTCTTTCAGGGGATTTAGGCCACAGGGCCTGAAGCTTGACCCTTCACTGAGTGTGGGGCACACGCTAGGGAGGTGGGGGAGGCCACGGGCAGGCTGGAAAGGTAGTGGCCACTGGGCCCTATCCCTGCTTTGTCAGACAACATCCCAAATGCTGTGTGGATCTGGGACGTCCAAAAGCTACGGCTGTTCGTGGTGCTGGAGCAGCTGGCCCCTGTGCGCACCTTCCAGTGGGACCCCCAGCAGACCCGTCTGGCCATCGGTACAGGAGGGGGCCATGTCTACCTGTGGTCCCCGGCAGGTTGCATGTCAGTGCAGGTGCCTGTGGAAGGTGAGTTGGCTCAGACTGGGCAGCTTTGGGCTCACTGGGCTTGCCTGATATTAGGTCCCCACTGGCCACCTACTGACCCCCAGGCAAGGGCTGCCCAGGGCCCTCAGTGGCTGTCTGATCCTGTGTCTCTGCAGGTGATTTCCACGTGCTCGCCCTGTGCTGGCATCTGAGCGGGGATCCCCTGGCCCTTCTCAGCAAGGACCACTTCTGTTTGTGTTTCCTGGAGACGCAGGAGGGGCCTGCATAACCTGAAGGCCCGGTGGCATCTCAGGACAGGACCCTGGCTTCCAACCTTGATAGACCACGTTAAATTATTTTTCTATAGGGAGGCATTTTGTAAATATGTATGGAATGAAATGGATTTTTATTACTTGAAATAAATATTTGTAGCTCATAAAATGATGCTTGTTTTCATCTCAGGAATGTTTCCTAGGTTTAGCTCTTAAGTTTCTGGCTCTAAGGCCAACAGTCCCCGGAAATCTCTGCCTGGGGCTGCCGGGGAGTGGTGGGAGGGGTCGGGAGCACAGATGCAGGCTGGACCTGAACTGTTGGCCACTCCTCGCAAGCATGGCTCAAAATGTGGGTCCCTGGGGTGAGTCAGTTCCCCAGGCGTGTGTGTCCACCAGGGCAAGAGGGGCCCAGCATCCCGGTCGCTGCCTCAGTTGGGTGGCATCTCCAGAGCTCATGGGAACTTGCACCCAGCCAGAGCCCAAGCAGCTCCCTCCCTGACCCCTTATCCATTCTGGTGTTTCTGCCAGGCCACCAAGGTGAAAGCTACCAGGGGACTGAGGGTCCAGGCTAGGCTTCACTGTCCAGTCAGTAGGTGCCGCCCTCTGAACTGGGAGTGCCCAGTGCCTAGCAAGCAGGCAGGTTCACACAGCACCCACAGAAAACTGCCCAGGCCTGCCTGTCACTCATCAAAGAAGGGGTGTTCTTGGTTCTTGCATCTATTTTAATAACAACTTCAAAAAAACAAAGGCACATCCACTCATGTGATGCAGAGCCAGGCAGCAGCCCAGGCTGGAGATTGGCACGCCAGAGAACATGGGGCTTCAGCGGTTCCAGCTAGCTGTGCAGGGGGCTGGGGGCCAGGTCCAGAGCTGGGAGTCTGCATGCAAGCCCCAAGGTGATATGCAGACTCCCAGGAAGGGGCAAGGGATGAAGGATGAGGCCAGTTCAGCTGCAGAGTGTGCCAGGGGACCATCCCACACAGACTGCTGCTCTTTAAGATGAGTGTTCTGTAAGCCTTTCTGGGCTAGCAATGAGGCAGTCCCACATTTAAACTTGAGGAAAATGCTTGCAAAGCAAGAGGGACTCTGCCCTGCAGCTGAGAGGCTCAGGCAGGCTGGCTGGTAGGACCAAGCTGCTTCTGGCTTCTTTAATGTCTTGCTCAAAGAAGGAGAGACCCCATTTCAAAGTACAACGTGGCTTCTAAGCATAAGCCTGTCTGCAGCGACAGCCCCTCCTCAGATGGCACTGTGTCCTTTCCTGTGCATGCCGCCCACACAGCTGACATGCAACGTGCCGCTGGGCTCACGGACGTTTATTAACATGCAACAGTGGCTGGGGTGGAACAACCACAAACAGCCAGAGATACACAGAGGGGAAGGGAAGTCCTGACCCAGAATCCATTTGTCTTTGTCCAGCCGCTCGGGTAACCAGTGTCCACACCCAGCTCGCACCTGCCCTTTGCCGTAACCCGGCTCTGGCTGAGTCGGCAGGTGGGGCTGATGGCCTCTCGAGAGGTGCTCCCCAGCGCCGCCTCTAGAAGCCGATCTTGCCTCTGGTCATGGAGTAGCCCAGCTTGGCCTCGTTGTTGATGAAGGACATCAGGCCCACATAGGTCTCGATCAGCAGGGGGCGCTCCAGCACCAGCACCGCGTTTGCTCTCCCCGGGGCAGAACACTCTTTCTGGGCCTTTTTGACCGCTTGGATTAACAGGGCCTTGAAGCTCTCCAACTTTTCAAAGACAGAAAAACATCGAGCTTTAACCCACTGGATGAGCGCATCCATTTCAACGACAGGTTCGTCTCTGGGGACCCTTCGATATTCAGACTCCCCTGGTGTCTTTGCTGGGGCCCCCAGGTACCCTCACTGGTATGCGCGGCATTGGCAGGTCCATTGTGGGGGTCTGTTAAAGATGTATCTCCCTCCCCTCTGCCCCCCAAAGCTCTTATTGTGAATCCCAACCTTTGGTCCTCAGCCCCTTTGGAGAGAAGTTCTAGTTAGGTTAAGAGTGTGCCTCAGCCCATCACCTGCCAGGTAGAAAAAGGGCGCATTAAGCCAGAGGAGTCACCAGAGACGGCAGGAATCAAGGGCCATACACGAAGAAGATTGCCCTCGAGCCAAGGGACAGGGGACAAGAACCTTCCTGCAGAGCTGCCACTGCTCATCTGTCTGAGGGCACTATCTACAGGCCCTGAGCCAAGGCCACACGGCCGCCAGCAAGTGGTGGACTCCTGGTGCCAGCCGCCTCTAACCACCAGCACACACAGCCTGCGCTCCCACACTGCAGGGCTCCCAGCAGAGGCCTGGAGCAGCCCAGTGCCTCTCTGGCCCTTCTACGTGACAAAGCACCAAGTGGTAGAGTACCGCTGACCAGAGGCCGTTGGCTACATGGGACCATTTAAACGTAATCCAGTAAAATCCCAAATTTATTTCCCTGGTGCCACATGGGTCACAGGCCACAGTAGCCACAGGACTGGATAGTGCAGCTCTAACTAGGGCATGCCACCGCTGCAGTATGTTCTATGGACACACAGTCTGTCCTGTACCTGGCACAGAGATGCAGTCTTCTCATCGGCGTCGGCCATCGGGTGCTCGATGAAGGTGGCATAGGGCATGTTGGTGGACCACGGGTTCCACCTGTTGATGAAGGAAGGGCGACTCTGCCTGTCCCACTGGACGCGCAGCCCAAAACCTTCTCGCCTGAGGGGTCAGAAGAAACCAGCCACTCAGCCAAGCAGGCCAGAGGCTTTGAAACAGCCTCGCTAGTCAGTCACGAGGGCAGGTTGTAAATAACCATCCATGTTTAAAGACCTAGAAGAGTCACACCGGTAAACTGACTGACCGGTGGCTTGAACAGTCAGGGCACTCACAGCCACAGACAGCAGAACTCCCCTCACCATTCCAATGGTCTGCACATCAAAGACAGTATGGAGCATGGACAGAACATGTTCTTTTGATTCAGCGCAGCTTGAAATTTTATGAAACGATTCCAGAAAGAAAAATCCCTCAGAGAAGAACCAGCCAAACCAGTGGTTCTGCAGTTCCGTTCGTCAATGTTGATTAAGATTGCTGGTTAAGAGGCCTTACAACAACTGTGTTTTGTGCCTGCACGCCTTTGGGGGCACTGACATCACAGGCTTCTGTTCTGGAGAACTCCCCACCGTTTTTTGAAGCCCCAGCCCTTGTGGCCGCGCGTGCATAAATGCTACCTGATTCACGGGCAAAGAAAAAAGCACTGGGGTCTGACTGTGAAGGGGTGGGGTGGGGGTGGGATGGGAGGGCAGTTGTTACAAACTTCTCTCCAGATACAGTGGTGTGGCACTGGCTTCTCTGAGCTGACTTACTTGTTCAGGGACTTTGGGGGGAAGTGGAACTCTCCGTGGGAGATGGTGTCCACAGCATTCAGGGCTATTCTGACCACCTGCTGGCACTGGAGGTTGATGAAGTCGTATTTACAGATGAGCAGGGACTGGTCCGTGATGAGCACCAGCCGCTCCTTCTCGTTGTTCCAGTGGTCAACCCTGTAGCCCATGGGAGAAGTTAGCCACACCCTTTCCAGACGGTGTCTGGGCTAGGGCTAGACCTGCGCCCCAGGCCCACCCTTCAAGCCAGGGCGTCGGCCTCTTCTCCAGGAAGGGCAAGTTGGCACTGCCAAGGCCCTTCCCCGCTCAGGAGCGCCCGGTGGGCTTCCGCAGAGGCAGCGGAGTCCTTCCTGGAGTTGTTTTCAACTCGGGAAGTCGCCGCCAGCTCTCAGGCTGCCTGCAGGTCGTCCCATTGACGGAGGCGCCGCTGCTGTCCGGTTGCAAGGCGGCCCCTCCCGCGCCAGCA
>NW_022111357.1:41957589-41959997 GCF_000313985.2 Echinops telfairi
CCGCCCCACCCCGCCCTCGCCCTGCGGGCCGCTCCGATTGGTTACACTCAGCCCGCTCCGCCCCAGTCTTCGCGCCCGGCCCCTCCCACCCCCCTCGGGATTGGCTCTTCCCCAGCGGTCTTCCGCGATTGGCTGCGCCCCTCCACTGTTCGCTACCGCTCCGGCCCCTCGCCGTGCCGGAAACGGTCGCCCATGCAAGGGTCCACTTCCTGTTTATGAGCCGGGGAAAGGCGGAGCCGAGAAGGAAGGGGTGTTGCCCAGAAGATGGGGCGGGGCTAGGAGGGTTGGGGCGTTGCTCCGGGAGTTCGGGGCCAGGGCTGGGGAGAGCGGCGCCGGAGCGGTGCAGGGCGGTCTGGCCCCGGGGCCGGATCCAGGCTCTGCGTCTGGGGAAAAGGAGCGCCGGGCCTCCGGGACGCGGCCCGGGGGCAGCCTGGACGGGGCGGAGGTCCGGAGCAGGACGCGCCTCGCCCGAACTCCCGCGGTCGCTTCGCGTCGCACGGCAGTTTCCCCGAGCGTGGGCAAGTGCGGTAAGCAGAAGGAAGACGGACTCTGGGTGGGCTTTCAAACCGTTTTCATTGTGAATTGGCGAACGTTTCCTGAGCAAGCCCGTTTTGCCTGCACGTTGCGTCCTGTCATGGACGGACATGACCGCAGCCACCGTCCCTCCAGAGGCTGGGGCGGATCCAGGGGGCGGCGGGAATGGAACTGGGCCTGGGCGCCGCTTGAGGGGCCGCCGGAGGACACTTTCTGTTGGCCCTCGCGGCTTCCGCGGCCAGCTAAGAGAGGTGCCTCTTCTGAGAGCACCCCCTGCTCCCTCCCAGGCTGCTCCCCACCCGACCTGGGTTGTGGGGAACAGAAGGATTTCTATTAAGTTGTCTCCCCAAAATATGTACCAAACTTAGCTGCTTAAGAGTGACTGTACAATAGGTGATCAGCGAAAGTAGGTCAGAGGTTATTCTCCTTAACATCAGCCATCTATAGTGGCTAGACTATTAGTCTGACTCACCCAAAATAAGACCCTCTCCCTTCTGATAAGGATAATGGTGGTCTGTCCACTTGCAGGAGATACCAGAGAGGGCAAACCCGCCCAAGGATGACCAAGGTTAGAAAGTCCCACTAGTGATTGATTTTAGAATGTACTCCCATGGACCCAGGTTCTGGACACTACAGTTAGTTTTGATTATTCTTCAATATATCGTTTGTTTTAATATTGTTCCTTTTGATGTTGCAATCTGAATTATGGTAACCAGGATGTTATAGTCAATTTTGGTATTGTTTCTTTTATGATAAGGCATGTACCCTATAAGGCATGCTTACTCTGCTGGAAGTTACCAGAATGTTATAATCACGGCTGTCCCCTGTCACGTTCCCTAACCTTAAAGTATAATAACATTAATTTTGCTTTCTGCTTTTGTCTATGCTTGCTTAAGTCTCAGACAAAGGATAAATGAATTTTTCACCTTTAGAGATGAACTGAAAAAAAAAAGATGAACTGAAATGTGGACTCGGGACTGCAATCGAAGAATCGTTTTTAGATCCTAGCTGTCCGGTTATAACCAATACTGTACTCTTCTAAATTTTCAAGCCATAAGAGGGCTGTCATTTATTTGACCCCGCAACACATCCATTGGGGCGCAGGGGGCTTTCCCGTGAGGTCCTGAAGTGATGGGATGGGTCTTGCTCCACACCTGCCTCCTTAGGTGAGCTTAGCCTCCCCCCACCCCCTTCAAATGAGGCAGATTCACAGAGGGAGCCCAGGGATGCTCTTGGATGCACCCAGCCCTTGCACCTGAATGCCAGCAGCAGGGTTTCACTTCATGTAGCAGTGCAGTGGCTCTGGGTCAACCTCAGAAGCCCTGCTCTCGGGACCTTCCTTCACAGCAGAAGAAACTGAGGCCCTGGGGGTCCAGTCCCTTGCCAAAGCCACACTAGTCAGGGCCCAATGAGGGGGACTCATTCGAGACGCAGCTCCCCAGCTCCCTGTCCTCAGGGACACGAAAATATCATCTGAGCTTCCCCAGGCCAGTGGCCTCCTCTCAGGTACTAGATGTCCCTCTGAGTGCTGGCTTTCCTTGCCAGGGGCCTCAGCCTACAGGGCTCACCTCATTGCATGGTCGGTGCTCAAAACCCTGCAACCCATGCCCCATCCCAGCCTCCCCATCGCTCCCAAAGCTTTCCTGACTCCCTGCTCCTGGACCCTTCCTTCAGCACTAGGTTTAAAACATGCTTCCTTCAGGAAATATTTGGCCATCACCTCAGTCACACATCCAGGCTTCACATAGTCGGATACCTTTAAAAAGTCTGATCAAAACAGTGACTTCCAAGGGATCTGCTGGCCAGACCAGTTAAATTCAAGGCAGAGAGGCCAGCTCAGAAGGTTACAGTGACTGCTTTGTGGGGGGAAGATT
>NW_022111357.1:41960485-41962202 GCF_000313985.2 Echinops telfairi
TGCGGGAGTAGACAGCCTCATCTTTGTCCTGAGGATCAGCTGGTGCTTTTGAACCCCGGGGAAGGACTAGAGAGGTGGAGACCTCGTCTTCAGAAGGATATGGGCCCCGTGGAAGCGATGCAGGGAAACAGTGGCTTCGCGTTTTTTGCGTGAAGGGCCCTTGGGTCTTGCAGCGGGACTTTTTGGCACCCCTCCTGTGTGCTTCTGGCTCTGCTCTTCTCGAGCAGGGCCAGATTTACAGGGATTTACACTCGGTGTCACATTGCCACCAGCACAGGCTCCATCAGTGCTATTAACTGAGCCCCTAGGAAATGCTCCGTGTCCCCGGGCCTGCACTACTGCCTTCCGGGGAGGAGAGAAGTGAGTCCTGAAGGTTGGTGGCAGCGCTGTGCATCTGGGCCTTCCCGAAGTCCAAGAGTCTGTGCCTTTGTCCCCGCCACGGAGAGGGCCGAGGCACAAAAGCAGAGCCCATGCCTGGACGGAGACTCTCCCTTCTTCCCTGGCCAGCTTTCGCAGGCAGACGATGCACTGTAGGCAGCATGGCTCTGGGCGGGTGCACGGTGCTCCTCCAAGTGGCCCCTGTGTTCGTGAGCACCTTAAAGAAGCCTTTTGTAGCAGGCTCGCCCAAGGCAGCCACCCTCTTATTGACTGATGCTTTCCCTCCGTGGGCGTTGCTGATAGGTCCAAGGAAAACGAAAGCCGTGACAGCCTCCATCATCTTTTCTGTGGATGGACCAGGCTGTCGCGCAGGAATAAAGGTCAGGAGCCCACCACCGCCTGCGGGGGACGGGGACTCCAATTGATCCACAATCGTCAGCATGGTCATTCAAGTGACCGACTTTCATGCACTCTGGTTCCCACATAGTGAGTGCCCCAGGGGGTGTCTGGAAGATGCTGGGCACACTGTGGGCGGCAGTACAGGAGAGAGACCCTGAGCCTGGGAAGCCCCCACTTCATAGACACCTGTGAGCAAGTGTGGTCTCAGTCCCAAAGGGAGATGTGACAACCACTTCACCGCCTCCCTTGAGGTTCTGCTCTGCAAACCCATGGCCAGGTCTGGAGGGTCAGGCCTCCACCCTTGGCACACCCAGCAGGAGAACCAGGTGACACCCATGGAGGTGTGACACTCCCCAGCATCATTTACATATGGCGCCCAAGGTCGTCCTGGAGATACCAGCGGATCTGGATCCCAAAGAAAGGGAGGACATGGAAGGGCGGAGGAATGGAAGCGGGAGAAGCCAGTGGGCCTTCGGAAGACTAGAAACACGGGGACGTGTGGTCAATAGTGGGGTGCGGAATTCCAGATTGAGAGAGAATGTTCTGGATGGTGGCGGAGCTAGAGCCTAAAAGCAAAGGCACCCCTGACAGAGCCCTGGTCTCACCATCAGCCTGAAAAACAGGTCCAAGCTGAGTCTCCTACATCCAAGCTGCCAATGTGAAGCCCCAAAGAGACGAGAGGAGAGTAGCGGGGCAATCTCCATGGTGATCCTGGCAGGCGGGAGGAGGGACACACACATTGAATAGATGAGACCTAAGCAAAGACGGGGTCGGTGAAGGAAGGAGCTACAGCAAGGACAAGAAGACCCCTCTCAAGACCAACTGTGGGGTACCAGCCGCCCCAATCTAGCAGGTCCAAGGAGTGGTTGTCTAATTGAGGCGTAAAATTAAAGAGACATCAGACAAGATAAAGCATGCGAGTGCTCACCTGCAGGACCAC
>NW_022111357.1:41964525-41966081 GCF_000313985.2 Echinops telfairi
GGGTTCTTTAAGCACAAGATGATGAAGTCATTCTTTATCTTCCCTTCCTGGGGCAGACAGAGGAAATCTCAGCGGGGGCTCTTATCTTAACTTGCAGATGTTGTGCTTTCTAGCATGTTACAGAAATCAATGTGTCCCAGCTGTTGACATCTGACCCGAGGAATGGTGGGATGGCTGGGGAGTGCTAGGGGTTAGACTGTGTGCCTCCAAATGGTGTGTTAGGTGTAAGGGCAACTGGGAACGTTCTTTGTTATTCAAATGAGGCAATCTATCAGTATGATTAGATTAGGACAGATGCTATCTGAGGATGGAGACAGACAGAGGCATCTACAAGCTCAGGGACACCAGATTGCTGGTAGCTCCGAGGAGCTGACATAGGCAAAGAAGGACCTCTCCCTAGAGCCTCCCTCTGTATTTAGATTTCTAACCTGTGAGGAAACACATGCATACATTAAACCACCACTACCGTGCTCCAGGGGAGTCTTGGTGGCATAGTGGTTACTCGTTGAATTGCTAACCACGAGATCAGCAGTTCGAAGCTACCAGCTGCCCCATGGGAGAAAGATGAGGCTTTCTACCGCCCGTAAATAGTTACAGCCTTGGATCAAACAGAGGCAGTTAGTTGGACTCCGTCCTACAGGGCGGCTAAACGTTGGAATCGACTTGACGGCAGTGAGATTAGTTTTGTTTGACAGCATCCAGATGATGTTGTGAGGGGCATCCTAACAGCGACTTGTAACCCTGGAAAAGAAACCCAGCGCACTGCCTCGCACCATGCACGTCCTCGTTCCTGGAACGCACCCAGCCCCGGACCGCGACCTCCTTTACTGACGACTCCGTCTGCACCAGAAATCCCGGCCTGCTCCGCTTCCCGGACCTCGCCCGCCCCTGCGGACAAAAGCTATGCCCGCCGCCATTCAGGGTCCACATCTTCTTGAATGCTAGTTCCTCTGGGTTGCCGGCTAATAAAATTTTCAAGTTCTCCAAGAGTGCTGCCTGGTGATTGATTCCCAAGTCACAGTTTTGCTGTTACAATGTAAGCAGTTAAGCACTTGACCGTTAGTTGCAAGGTTAGCAGTTCAAACCCACCCAGAGACCCTTCAGAAGGCAGACCTGAATCGGCAGTCGTGACAGGAAGAGAAGTATGCTTCTGTTCCTCAGGGCCCCTGTGTCCAGCAGCGTGAGCAGACCCAGGCAGCGGTCACTGCCGTGCAACGGCATGGGGTGGGGTACATGCCGAATGGGAGACCCTCTGGGGTGGCTGCCTGGGTTGCGGGGTGACCGAATCTGTTTCTGCCTCTGGGTCCAGAGGTGAGGCTGGCCTCCAGAGATGATGTCAGAGGCTGCTTCTGGGCCCCGGCCTCCTCTAGGGAGCCCAGGCTGGGCCATGATGGGCAGGGTGGAGAGCCATTAATGGCACCCACCTTGTGCGCTTCAGTGACAGCACTGAAGCGGGGGACAGAGCAGGGGCGTCTGCCCTGCCTGCTACCAGGGGCTGGAAGGGGCCTGGGGAGAACAGGCTTGGCACACGTGCTAACCTTAAAGCCAGGCCCGAA
>NW_022111357.1:41967807-41968822 GCF_000313985.2 Echinops telfairi
ACACAACAACAACAGCAGCAACAACGTGTCACATGACATGACAGAAGGCAGTCTGCTCAACTCAAGGCCAATCAATTAAATCAGACACATACTCTAGCAACTGCCAAGTGTTTGATCAAACAAATGGGAACTCTAGTCCAGCCATGTTGACATAGTGAGTTCCGCGGGACCGGCTCTATTGGGGAATTGCTCAAAGCCAACCCTGCTGCAATAGGATTCTGCATTTCCCAGACTCCCTCTTGGGAAGGCTCTTTCTGGTCCCCCAAATTGGTGTTGCTGAGAAGGCCCGGGGAGGTCCCTGTACAAGGCTGGTTCTCCCCTTGTCTGAGATTCTTGGGGCTGCTATAAGAAATTGCCACGAACTAGTGACTTACAAGAGCATGCCTTCACATTCTGCAGGTCAGAAGTCTAAACTCAAGGTGCACCCTGGGATGCTTCTTCCTGGAGACCCCGAGAGCATCTGAGGCAGGCCTCTCTCCCCGCTTCTCCGGGCTACCTGTCATCATGAGTGCCCTTCACCGCTACCTGTCATCATGAGTGCCCTTCACCGTGGCTGCGGTCCTTCCATCTCTGCCTTTGTTTTCACATGACCTTCCCCTCTCTCTACGCAGATGCGTCTCAAATCTCCCTCCTCTTTCTCTGACAAAGATGCCAGTCATTGTCCGCCTCCCCTCCCTCCCCCCCCAAGCAGGACAACCTGCTCCCAAGACCCTTCACTTGATTTACATCTGCAAAGACCCTGTTTCCAAAGAAGGTCGTGGTCCTGAGTACAAGGAGAGGGGGGTTGGGTGTCTCTTTCGTAATCGCTTTTGATTTTGGTCCTTGCATTGATTCCAACCAGAATCCCGACTCAGAACCACATACTGCCCCCTGCTGCTCCGTCCTCTCAGCCTTCGCTGCGTCTTGAGCTCACTGTTGCAGCCACTGTGCCAAGCCGTCTCATCGAGGGTCTTCCTGGCCCCTCTACGTTACCAAGGATGATGTCCTTCTCCAGGGACTGGTCCCTCCTGACTGC
>NW_022111357.1:41975110-41976553 GCF_000313985.2 Echinops telfairi
ACGCCACCAGGACTCCTGTAGGATGATGCCCAGAGGTGACATCATGGGTTATACCTCGGGCATAAACCGCAGAGTCAGCAGTTTGAAACTACCTGCACGCTGCAGGAGAAAGATGAGGCTTTCTACTCCTGTGAAGATGGACAGTCTCAAAGACCCACAGGGGCAGTGACATGCTGTCCTCTAAGGGCCCTCTGAGGCAGAATCTGTTACTGAACCTCCTGGACTAGTAGGTAACCTCGTGATAAACGGAGGGGGAAAAATGAAGTTGTCAGGTATTTTATCTTGCTTGGATCCACCGTCAGCGTTCATGGAATCAGAAATCAAGAGATCAGACGACGCATCACATTGGGGAAAATCGATTGCACAAGGTCTCTTCAGTGTGTTAACAAGCAAGGTCATCACTTTGAGGTCTAAAGCGCCCCTGGCCCAAGCCGTGGTATTTTCCATGGCCTCATCGGCATGTGGAAGTTGGGTTTTGAATCAGGAAGACCGAAGAAGAATTGCTGCCTTTTAATGATGTGTTGGTGACGGATATTGAAAGTACCATGGACTGCCAAAAGAACAAATAAATTCATCTTGGAAGACACACTGCTAGGATGGCCCTTAGAGGCAAGGATGGTGAGACTCGGTCTCGCGTTCGTTGGACATGTTATCAGGAGAGGCCAGTTCCTGGAGAAGGACATCATGCTTGGTCAAGTGGAGGGACAGCGAAAAGGAGCCAGACCTTCGACACGACGGATGGGCACTGTGGCTGCAACAAGGGCTCTGACGAAAGAGCAATTATGAGGATGGCGCAGGATCAGACGGCGTTTGGTTCGGTTGTATCTGTCTTGTGTATGGTCCCGATGAGCTGGAACCCACTTGGCGCCACAGCGCCGAAAGACAAATGGATTCATCAGCAGGGACAGCTGGTCTTAATACCTCCAGTCCACACCAGGGGGCAGTCTGTCCCAACGATCCTGACCACTGCCAGTCACTTCACCTGCCCTCCTTCCTCCCTCCTTCATCAAGCTGAAAGTGAATTTTTCCTTTGCACGGCTTGCCCTCTCCAAAGTTGGATTTTTAAAATTTATGTATTTTTCAAAGTTGGATTTTTGTGACGACGTCTGTCCTTAAATTCAGGTCCACATCGGAGTGGGATGCGAGACGGATCAAAAGTCTCGCGCACCTCTGAAGAAGCTGGGTCAAAGGTGAAATTCACTTGGGAGAGTGATCAGAGGAGATATACCAGCGCAGCCAGAGGGGAAGAAGTGAAAAGGGGCGTTGGCTTTACAGCCATTTAAGCAGGTTAGCAACAGCTCTCATAGAACAGCCATGGCCAGTGCTTTCCACAGCCTTGCTTACGGGACAGACACTGTGCTAGGTAAGCCTTCTCGTTTCATCGAAGCCATCGTTTGTTTTCTAAGACCGACGCACGAGGAAAGGCATATATATGGATCCAGC
>NW_022111357.1:41977124-41979313 GCF_000313985.2 Echinops telfairi
GATGAGGGAGACCATGAGCATGACAAGGTCATAATGGTGTCCAAGGACTCTCGGTCACATTGTCACTTAGACAAAGCGGGGAACACAAAGGAAACTCACGCATTCATGATTGGCAGCAGGAAGTCAACCATCACTATGACAGGTGGCGCTAGATGGGGCCACAGACATTATGTTCGACCGAAGAGCTTACGAGATTGGTCCAGGGCTCTTCCACTAAGGCAGTCAGACGGCTAGGTGACCCCCAGTAGCACCCCCAGAGTGGTGATCTCCATCAAGCCCCTAAGGGAGTCTTCCCCTCCCCGGGCTTGCTGGCGTGGGACTGGAGGCAATCTGTTCCTAATGCACTTAGCTTACGGGCAAGCAGACTGTTCACATCCTGGCCACTGTCAGAAGGGACTCAGAGGAGGCTGGATGCACGTGGGACTCTGCTAATGGATTTTGGGTTTTCCCTGTCCCCCACAGCCTTCTGCAAAGAGGGTGCTCAGAATCGCAGCTCTCACGGGTGACCTGGCCAAAGTACACAAGCTAAAGCTTTGTCGCCTTCACGTCTACGGAGCCGTCGTCTTTCATCTAAGCAATCATATTTCTTCTAGGATGGAGCTGCTCATTTTTCTGGCAGCCCACAGCACACTCAGGATCCTTGATCACCAGCGGCAGCCCCAGGGCATCAGGTCTTCTCTCTGTCTTCCTTTCTCATCGCCCGTGCACAGGACGCCATTGGAAAGACCGTGCCTCGGGCCAGGCCCACCTTTGGCTTCCGGGTGACATCTTTGCAGGGTCACACTGTCACAGGAGATTAAATAGATGCAAGCAAAAACAGAACCCCACCAACAGTACAAAAGAAGAAACTATTCACCATCTGTCCAAGCTAAGCGTTTATGTGTTTCCAAGCCAGGGTGGAAACTGCAGAGTGTAAAACCATGTATGCTTGACTACGTAAAATGAGAAACTTACATAGTCAAAAAGGGCCATTACCAGTACTAAAACTGCCATCTCACACCGGAAGCATGAGTGCATCCCTGTCTCCTCCACTCATTTCATTATGAAAATGGGCAAAACTAGACATCTCAGATTTCTTGTATTCTTTAAAAAAATTTTTTTAATAAAACAGTTTGACTGGCCCGTAAGCCACATATCATACAATTCAACCGTTCAGTCATATCAAGAAGAGTTGTACAATCATCACCCCAATCGATTTTAGAACATTGTCTCCTTTCTTGCAATCACTGTTATTGGCTCACCATTTCCTCCCAACCTTTCCTTCTTAGACCCCCAAGCAATTCTTCATCCGGTTACTGTCTCTAAGACTGACCTATCCTGGATTTCAGATACTATTCATTGTATTTCTGATAGTTTGATTATAAAAGAAACCATGTTTGCTGTGAGTTAAATCCAATTCTTAAAGTGTATTATATATACATATGTATGCATACATGCATAGAACCTTTGATTGCTTATTTCTTGGTACATATTTATTTTATTTTTTAAAAAAGCAGTTTATTGGCACATGCTACACATATCGTACAAGTCAATAGTTCAATCACATCCAGAAGAGTTGTTGGGCTTCTCCGGGTGGACGAGAGAAACAAATCCATAGACACTCATATATGTATAACAAAGAGCTTTATATAAAGAGTAATTGTCTGTTCAGAAACATCCCAGCCCGGTCCAGATCAAGTCCATAAGTCTGATATTAACCCATATGTCCTATACCTCTTTAGACTCATGCAACACATGCAATGATGCCGAATGCAGGAAGATTACAGGCCAGTGAGTGGAAAGTCTTGTGGATCCAGTGGTGGTGGAAGCATCTCAGCAGTGGGGTGGGTCTCCATGAGGTTCCTTCAACTCCAAGGCTCTGACCCCATCAGTGTAGCTCCGTGTGTCTTGTCAGCAGGAAGGTGAAGCAGAGAGAGAGTGTGTCCCACCCCAAGAGAGGAAGCAGGAGTTCCCAGAATCCTCAGGAGAAGGCCATACCCACACAGAGGCCTCATTGACTATGACCTGATTGACAAGCTAGACTCCACCCCTTCTCAAGTTGACAGATTATGTAACTACCATAGTTGTATAATCATTACCACAGTCAACTTTAGAACCTGTTCTTCTTTCTTGCGTTCATTGTTATCTGGGTTGAAGTCCCAGCCCTGCTTGGTGACACGTGGGTCCCTTGTGCGGCAGACACATTTCAG
>NW_022111357.1:41980875-41984457 GCF_000313985.2 Echinops telfairi
AGTCAGTTGTTCCTTAGAGGCAAGGATGTTGGGACTTTGTCTTACATTCTTTGGACACGCCAGGAGACCAGGCCCTAGAGAAGGGCATCATGGTCAAGGATTATGTCAACTAGATACTCCTGGCTAGGGGTGGAGTCAGACTTGGCAATCAAGTTGAAGCTCGATGACACCTCCCTGATATCCTAAGCCTTTTGTATAAAGGGGGAGACCCAGGAGAGTTGAATCTTCTTTGGTCCTCACCTTCTGCTAGAGCTGGGTCCTGCTTCCGGTCCCTCAATCTCCTGGTTGACTGCTGACAGTGGATTCATTCAGCCAACTTCCAACCTCTGCATCCACCAGCCTGTGCCCCCTGCCTTCTCTGCTTCATCATCCTGGTCTGGTTTCTCAATCTCCTGCTGTTTCCTGGTCATTAGCTTCCCCACGTCAGGAGAAGCCTGGCTTGAACCAACTGGATTTCCCTATTTCTACAATAGTGTGAGCCAGTTTCTCGATATGAATCTCTTTCTACAGGCAACACATGCAGACACCGCTGCTTATGTTTTTTCTAGAAAACTCGGAGAAGCAAGAAAGAGGAAGGCCCTCAACAAGATGGATGGACACTGTGCCTGCAACACTGGGCTCAAACATAAGAAACCGCAGGATGAGGCAGGGTTTTGGTTTGTTGTGTCTAGGGTTGCTATGAGGGGGAACCTATTTGAAGGCCCCGAACCAAAGTGGGCGGTCCTTGGAAACTGCTACTGGGGCTTTTCCAACCCAACTGTACATGTGTGTCTGTGTGTGTACCAAAGTTGATCTGTTTTTATAAAAATAGTAAACTCATTGTATATCCCCTTTCTTAAACGGGGCCTTCAATATTCTCGGTTGCAGGTTTCACACACTTAGTGTAAAGAAAGCCCGAATCCTCCCAACCAGACCAGCAGGTAACATCCTGGTGAATGGAGAAAAGATTGACATGGTCAAAATGTTTATGTTGCTTGGATCCACAATCAATGCTCATGGAAGTGCAGTCAAGAGGTCCAGTGAGGCCTTGTAAATCTTCGGCACAAGATCTCTTTCGAGCATTGAAATGCAAAGACATTACTTTGAGGACTAGGGTGCGCCTGACCCACCCGTGTCGCCTCAGATGCATGTGAAAGTTGCACCTGGCATTAGGAAGACAGGCGAGCAGTCGCTGTATTTGCATCGTGGTGCTGGAGAAAACTATTGCAAGTACCACGGAATGCTAAAAGGACACACGGATCTATAACTTGGAAGAAATATGGCCAAAGTGCTCCTGAGAAGCAAGGCTGGCGAGCCTTCATCTGGCACACCTTGGACTTGTTGTCAGGAGTTGGCCGTACTTTGGTAAAGGTGAAGGGCACCGAAGACGAGGAGGCCCTCACGGAGATGGATGACACCGTGGCTGCGACAATGGGCTCAGCGTGGGAACAATTGTGGAGACGGCCAAGGACCGGGCCAGGCTTCTTTCAGTTGTGAATTCGCTGGGGGGCAGAACCACTCAAAGGCACCTAACAACCACAAGAAGAGGTCCCACAAAACGGAGCACTCCCCCTGCCCAGACACCTCCTTTTTACCCCCAAGGATCTGAGAGAAGTCTCTTGTTCAAGCTGGGGATTTTTCATGTACCCACTCTCATCTCCTGACTCCCTGGGTAGCATGGTCTTCAGGGGAGTCGTCGGGGGAACACTCCTAAAGACAGCAATCAATTCGAGTGTCCATCTTGTGCCACGCAGCGTTCCGGGAGAGAAGCAGTGAGCTCTCAAGATGTGGAGAAGTGAATGGGCCCATTTGCAAGGTGGGGTGCGGGGAAGAGGTCATGAGGCAAGATAGGCTTTCTTGGGCTCAGCTCTGTTGTGAATTATCATCGAGTGGCCGCACTTCATCGGGACCCCTTGCACAAGGGAGTGCAACCCCTCGGTGTCCTGCACCATCCTCAGGAGGAGTGGCAGAACAGACCTTTGAGACACAGGGGTTTTCACGGCTTGATTTTTGGAAACTGATCACCAAGTCTTTCTTTCTGGTCTCTCGTGATCTGGAAATTCGACTGAAACCCGTTCATTTCACAGCCACACACAAACTTCCGCTGACAGACGGGCAGCGCAGGCAGCTAGGCAGACAGGGGCAAGTCCGGCGGCCTCAGCAAGTGGGGCACCTGCTTGGATGGGGGCCCGTGAGAAGGGTGCTGTGACCACCTGGGGACGTAGCCACACTCTTTGAGCTGTAGAATATCTGATTCACACATGACACGGTTCCTGGAGCGGGACCCTGGGCCCACTTCTCAAACACAAACAAACAAACAAACTCACGGATACGGATACTGAGGGTAGAACCGCCCTGTGAGTTTCCAAGACTGTCTCTTTAGGAGTAGAAAGCCCAGTCTCTCCAGCAGAGCTGGCTGGTGGTTTCAAGCTGCTGGCCTTGCGGTTAGAAGTTCAACTCTTAACCACTTATCCCGCCGGGACTCCATGCCAAGTTCCCAGGCGTGCATGCCCGGGCACTATTTCCTCCTTTGGTCCCAGGCGCCCCATTTATAAAGCAGGGATGACAGTCTTGCTGGCTTGTGTGTGGGGGAAGTGGTTCTTGCCCAATCAGGTGTGCAGAGCAAAGAGTTGTTGCAGCCCCCTTGCATTTGAGTGTGGGGTCTAATTCCTAAGCCCCTCCCCAGCAGGGCTCTGTGAAGGGGCTGGGGAGTTCTTGAGCCTTCTGCATAGTTAGATCCCAGGAGGGTCGTGGAAAGAAGGGTTCTGCCCCCAAAGTATGGCTGGCACAGGGCCGGCCGGTGTTTCATTCTGTTGTGTATAGAGTTGATATGATTTGGCGCCTACTCAACAACCTAACGAAAGGAAAACTGATGCTTGCTGGGCCTCTCCCCTTGGGGTTAGGATGGGGTGGCCCTCAGCCCAGTGGTTTCTGATGACTATATCCAACTGCGCTGCCCCCACCCCCACCCCCCAATTTGATCCTACATAGCCAGAACCACAAGTTCCTCCTCCACCCTTCAAAGATCTCCGGGGGTGGGGGGTGGGGCAAGCCCAGTCTCTGAGCCCCTGGTCCCCTCACCAAGAGCCAAGCCATCGCTCTTGGGAACCAGGTTGCAATGAGAGATGGCTCTGTCGCAGAGCCAGGGTCTGGATCCCGCTGCACCTCCCGGAGGGTGATGGGTGTTGAAGGGGCTGCCCAGGGCATACGGAGGCGGCAGGAGCGACTGACCCGCTGCGCACCGGTAGAGTGTTGGGGTGAGAGTGGACCGAGGGCGCAAGGGCTTTGGTGGGAGGGGGCAGGGTGTAGACGACAAGGAAGGGCAGGGGACTGTGAGCTTCCGGGCCCCTGGTTTGAGCCAGTGGCCTCGCTGCTGAAGCAGAGATTTCGGGAGTCTCTCTCAGAGCCGATCCGCTGCGGCTGGACTTTTGTTCTGGCCACAGCGGCCCAGCGGCCTCCAGACCAGAGGAACGGGCAGCGTTAAAATCTGCGCGGGCCTGGGCGGGCGCTGAGAGAGGCAGCGATAGGCCGGGGCCGGGGTACGAGCAGGGGGTCGCGGACTTGGCGGAATCGCCATAGAGCCTGGTGTGGGGCGGGTCCAAG
>NW_022111357.1:41985221-42013791 GCF_000313985.2 Echinops telfairi
GAGGCAGGGGCGGCACTTTTCCCGGAGAGGTGGGGGAGGCTGTGCTGTCGCCGGGCGGGCTAGCCTGGGAGGGGCTTTGGAGAGGGGACCGCGTAGCCCCACTTCCTCTGCAGCCGGGCTCCTGGGGTCCGTCCTGGGGGCGGGGCCGGTGCGCGCCGAGAAGGGGAGTGTGTGCAGAGACCCCAGGGGCTGCACGGGTTGGCTTCAGTGTTAACTAAACACGTGTGCTGTGCGGGCAGTTGGAGAGACGGCCGGGAGGAGGAATGCAGCACCCGCATGGCAGGAAGAGAGGGTCAGGGAGCCAGGGAGATGAATTCAATGTTGAAAGATGATTCCCCAACAGGCTATTCAGCAACAGCACATCAGCCCTTTGAGGACCTCCGAGGCAAACCGGTGCCGAAGTCTGCCATTACGGAGGAGGAGGGGAGTCTGCTGGTGGCTCCCACCCCCACGGCCCCACAGGGTGCCAGCCTGGGCCTGCAGCGCTTGGCCAGGCTTTGGGAGGCGGGGCTGCAGAGAGGCGGGTGGGCTGCGCTCCGGCTTGCGAGGCGGAGCTCGGGCCTTCTGGCCGATCCTCTGGCCAGCCCCCCTGCCTGACCTGCAGTAGCTGTTTGCCAACCTCCTCCTGTCGGCGCTCCCCTGAAAGCCTGGCACGGGAGGGCCCCTTGGCCGCACACCTGGTCTCCTGACCTCGCTGGATGGAGCTGCAGATGCTGGGTGGAGCATCTGAGGAGAGCAGGCGCCTGCCTCGCCCTCCATCCAGAACTGTGAATGAGCTGAGTCTCAACTCCCAGCCACACAGGCCCCTACCCTGGGCCTTGCAAGGTCCCTGCAGTCATAGGTGGTTCTGGCCATGCCCCTCAAATGGCTGGCCAGGGATGCCCAGAGCTGCAGGCTCCTGGGTTGGCTGTGTTTGTCCTTCGGAGAGAAAGACTGACTCCGGTGGGTTTGTGACACTGCTACCTCCCTCGTTGGGCCCCTGAGAAGCTCCCCTCTGCGCTTCCAGTACTTTCAGGGAGGGGAGTCCAAAGCCTCTGCCCCTGTCCTGGGTGCTGCTTGGGAGCTGGGGCAGGGTGGGGCACTTGAAGTGCCCAAATGAAATAGATGACCCAGGTCGTGGGTGTTACCCTCCATTTGCCACCTAGCCTTCCTGAGGTGCCTCTTCCCATCATCCTCCCCCTGGGCTTACCCACCAGGGCTGCTGGGGGTGTGAGCTCCTGGAGGGCAGTGAGCCCTTGTCCAAGAGCTTTTTGTCCCTTGGGTCTGACCTATGCTGACACAGTGGGTCACAGCTGGCCCGGGCCACCCTGCTGGCTGCAAAGGTGAGGGCTTAGCATGTGCCGACACGCAGTGGGCTCCTCTGAGCCTCTAGGCTCCCCTCTGGACTGTGGGCACCGGGAGATTGTCCTGTTAAACAGAAGGGGAGTGGACACTGGTGAGCTCAGGGAGGAGCAATTTTGCAACTGGGCAGTGAGGGTTTTTGGCTCATCCCCCCCTGCCACACCCTCTCTGGCCCTGGTACCTGAACTGTTGGTAGCCAAGTTTCAGCAGTACAGCTGATCTCCGGCCTGGCTTGTGTGTGTGTGTGTGTGTGTGTGTGTGTGTGTGAGAGAGAGAGAGAGAGAGAGTTAGTTCTGGGTGGAGCCCCAGGTTCTCTGTGGCCTTTTGGAACCTGCCTGAGCAATGTGAAATGCCTGGCCCGTCAGCTCCCACTGACTGACCGTGGCTCTCCTGGGAGTGGGATGTGTGTGTGTGTGTGTGTGTGTGGTGTTCAAAGTGAATTTCTGCGGCTGCAGATGGAAGAATGGCTTGCCTTTCCTTCCTGGGGCTTGGAACAACTGCTGACCACATGCAGGGTGGACCGAGGCTTCTGGCTGGGCTGCCACCGGGAGCAGGGCTGGGGGACAGGGAGACAGATGTCTCCACATACTGCGTTCAGGCAGCTCCAGGCCTGAGGCTCCGAGGTGCCGAGCAGAGTCTCCACACTCTGGCATCCCTGTGCAGCCTGGGGGTGCAAAAGGGCTGAGCTCTGCACAGGGCTGCTTGTGCCGGACCCACCGTCCAGGGAAAGGGCCCCCCGACTCAAGTCTAGCCTTGCAAGTAGCTCCTTGGGAAGGTCCCGGGGTCTGAGACAGCTCCCCAGCCACAGCCCGGGCCCCCATCCTGTGAAGCAAGACCTTCCAGTCACTCCCTGGAGGCGTCGGAAACAGAATTAGACATTGACTACCCTGACCACTCTGCTGCACTTCCCCTTGTGGCCTCAGGGCTGCCACCCCCCCACCCCCCCATCTACTTTAGCTTACTTCTTGTGCTGAGAAACGGGTTGGGGGGAAGGAAGGGAGGGGCAGGGATGGGGAGGACACATCCTCATGGCTGGCTGCTTTGCGCCAGGCCCCGCACACCTGCCATAGGAGGCAATTGTCTCTCGGTCTAGAAGGCGCCCCGGTGACACTATGGGTTAGGCATTGGGCTGCTAAACCACAAGGTCAGTAGTTCAAACCCACCGGTCCATCCGGGCGGTGTGTGTGTGTGTGTGTAAAAATATGGCACTGTTTCCTCTTGTAGAGAAACACAATCTCAGAAACGCTCGCTGCTTAAGGTCACCATGAGCCGAGTCCACTGCATGGCAATGGGTTTTTTTTTTCTTAAAGGAGGCACCTAATGGTTGGAGAGTCACCTATTGGCACAGCAGCATCTTAGGCCAGGAACGGGGCCCAGCCACCCCAGAGCCTGGGGCTCCCTGACTTGACCTGGTGCTTCCCCACTGCCTGCTGGCCACTGGCCACTGGGTGGGCACCGATGGAGGTTTAAAGGAAAAGAAAGGGGTGGCAACCCAGCCGCTCCCACCGGTGTGAAGTTTGGCTGATCATCTGTCCTCAAGGGCAAATGGCACTCATCCAGCCCCTTGTCCGGGACCCCAGGTACCCGACAGCCCAGGGGATGCTTCCTGGTGTCCCCATGGCCCATGAGCCCTGCCTGCTGGGGAGCAGATGGCCAGGCAGCTGGCATGGCTCCCCACCACCCCGTGCGGGGCTGGGCTCACTCTATATTGTGGGAACTGCCTCTCCTCCTCCAGACGGGAAGCAGGCCCCTCTGAAAGAGCCAGACAGCACCCTCCCGCCCCCACCCCCACCTCCATGGCCCTGGTTACCAATGGTCTGCATGAGCTTTAATCCCATCTCCGGCCAGCCTCCCAGGGGCTTGGTCGGGTTTCCCTTTGTTCCCTCCTCAGTTGCCTGCCCTCTGTTCCCCCACACCTCCCATCCCCTCTGCCCTTCCAGATGGAAAAGCCGCCACAGTTGTCTGGAGCAGCCCGGCTTTCTCTGAGTGCTGGCTGAAGCCTGAGCAGTGCCCGGGAAGCTGGCTGGCTCTCTGCAGCCCACGCTGTCCAGGCTTGGGGTCAGCAGTGGCCTGGAGGGCTCTCCTCAGAGATGAGAGTTTGTGGCCAGGGGGGCAGGGGCAGGGGCAGGGAAGTGAGGCCAAGAGAAAATTCCAGAAGGGCTGCCAAGTGGATCCTGCTGGGTGGGCGGGAGGAGGGTGAGAGGGGCACCCTCACTCAGCTCTGTCAGTTCCCTCGTTAGCAGCAGCTGACCTGAGCAGAAGGCTTGAGGAGCTAGTAGGAAGGAAAAGGAGGTGTTGGAAGGACAGGCGGCCCCACCCTGGTTTCCTGATCCGCCCTGGCCGGACCACTGCCCAGCTCTGCCCTCGGAGTCATCCCCTAGGGCCCCAGCAGCGCTGTGTGCCCACTGGGTCAGCCCGAGGGCGTGGCCAGCACTGCTGAGCAGAAATGCGGAGACGTTGTGTGAGCCAGCCCTGTGCCAGCTTCCTGATGGGCAAGGTATCTCATTTCAGATGTGCTGGGGTACCCCACCTTCTTGTTGTCGGGGGCCGTCCAGTCGGTTCTAGCCCAGAGCACACCCTGTGCGTCAGAGCGCAACACGGCCTGGCTCTGCGTCACCCTCACAGTCGTGTCTGAGCCCAGTGTGGTCCTCTTCCTCTTTTTCTCTGACCCCCTGCTTTACCAAGGGTGATGAACATCACCCTAAAACCAAATCAAACCGAGCTCACCCCCATCGGGGCTATGCCGACTTGCAGGACCCCATAGGGCTGGGTAGAACTGCCCCTGTGAGTTTCCAAGACTGTAACTGTACAGGAGTAGCAAGCCCCGTCTTCCTCCCAAGGAGCCCCTGGTGGGTTTGAACTACTGACCTTGTGGATTGCAGCCCAACTCATAACCACTACACCTCCAGGGCTCCTTCTAAAGGCTGAAATGGGCTGCCTGCGCTAACCTGGGCGGGGTGTCATCGCACCTTGGCCAGCTCCGGGTCACCCACCCTCGAGGAGGGATGGGTCCTGCCCCCACGGACCCCTGGCTCAGGGCTGTTTCAGAGTTAGGGGAGCTCCAGGCCTCCAGGGCTGGCCCCTCAGCCCCCATCCCCTGTTCACTCTGAGTTGTAAACAAGGGATACAGGCCTTGCTCTTGGGGCCACAGTGGGTAATTAATTACACGGCAAGGCGCAGGTGTGTGCAAAGGTGTTGGCACAAGAACAGTGTGTCGTCTGTGTGTTCGCCTGGGCCTGATGTCAGTTTGCAACGACCTTTTCTCCCAGAAGGATAGACCCGGCATTCCCAGAGCAGCCGCAACATTGCGGAGGGTCTGGGCTGACCCAGGCAGGGACTCCCTGGAGCCCCGCCTCGCTAGCACAGCAGACCCCACACCAGCCTGGCACAGGCAGGGCGGTTACCTCCCCATTTCCCAGACAAGGGAACCAAGGTATGAGCCGTGAGGTGCTCTGCTCGGGGAAGCGGAGGCCTTGCTGGTTTGAGCATGTGCTGGGATCTGGGGGCTTGTCCAAACCAGACGTGGATCCACCCCTGCAGGTTCTGGGGTAGGACCAGGAGGGGGTACATTTCTAACTAGGTGGGGACCCACTTTGAGAGGCCCTTGACCTCCTGCCTGACCTGGTGCTGGGTTCAGGGCTGGCTGGGTGGACCTATTCCTGAGTCCCATCACCTCTGGAACGCCGACTGTTTCCCCAACTAGATAACCGTTGACGGATCCATGTCCTGATTCTCAGTGTGTTGGTGTGTCTGCCAGCAGGAGGGACAGGGCTTTGGGGAAGTGTTTACAAAGGAGTGTGGGGTGGGATGGGAAGTGACAGAGGAGTACATTTCCACCCCAGGGCTAAGCCAAGGGGACGCTGGCTTGCTGGACCTGGAGAGAGGACTACACTGGGCTGTATCTGGGATGGGGGTGGTACAGAATGGGCTATGTTCCCCAGCTGCTCTCTCTTCCACCCTCTAGCCTCATGCTGGGCTTCCTATTGGCCAATCCTCAGGTGCTGGGCCTCTTGACCAATCCTCAGAAGCCAGAGGGCTGAGATGTTGGGTGTGTGTGTGTGTGTGTTTGTGATGGAATCCAAAAAGGTCACTCCCCCATCAGGGCCACTGAGCACAGGGCGATGGGGGAGACTACCAACTCTCCAAGCTGGGATTCTGGGGGTCAGAAAGAAGCCATGTGGGGTGGAGACAGGACTGAGAGGAACAGTCCATCTCTGACAATGGCACCTCCCCCCCACCCAACCTCCCAAGTCCACCTGCACTCGAGTCTTGAGCTGAGCTCTTGCCACAGCTGTCTGCTCATTTTCTAACCCCAGAACCCTGGGCCTAAGGTCCGAAAGTCAATAGTGTGTCCTCTGGAAAGACTGGGCCCCTACGTCCTCATGACCCTTCAGGGTGTGGAGCCCGGCAGAGCTGGGAAGGAAGAGAGGCCTGGCCTTCACTGAGGCTCTACTTCTCACTAGCAGGTGAACCTGAGCAGGCCATTGGGTGGGGTTTGTGGTCCCTCCCAGGGTCGTTGGGTGTTGGATGGTAAACCCCAGAGGTACTCCAGAAATGTACGGCCTCTTCCCTTGCGCTCCAGTCTTTCTCTCTTCCCCCAGTCCGAGCTGGCTCTGTGGGGCTGGAAGAGGCAACAGCGAGCCCTTCCCACCCCCTCACCCCTCCACCCCTTAGGGCTCTCCTACACACAGCCAACTGAGCCGGACTGCAGGGTCAGCGGTGGTGCTTCAGGTGGCCATGGTGACAGGCTATATCCAGGCATTCCTGGCAGACACTGGACCTCGGCCCTGGCAGGTGGCCTCTCTCCCCTTTCAAGGCCTTCCCTCTGCAGCGACTGAGGCTCCCAGATGAGCTTCATGGCAGTGGACAGCTATGTTCTGGGACAGGGTGTTTGGCAACAGAAGGGGCAGGCACATGCAGGGCAGGTGTGATGAGTACAGACAGGTGGGTGGGTGTGAGCAGGCTGGAGATGAGTGAAATGAGCATGCGGATGGTGGGCCTGGGAGTGGCAAGCATGCCCGGTCAGTAGGGTCTCAGTGGGGTGGGTAGAAGGACGTAAGGGGGTGTAAGGAGGCCACTCGGGGTTAGGCACGGGGGCTGCCGGACTAGAGCAAGTGCTGCTGCAGCCCTGCTAGAACTGGAATTTCGGGGAAGCCGGGGAGGGGTGGTGTATGAGGTCACTTGTCCCCCAAGGAGCCCCTAGATAGGAACACAGACCTGTGGGGGGCGGGGACCAGAGCTGCTTGCATGTGGGTGAGTGAGGCCACTGAGCTCCGAGGTCAGGGGGAAGCCAGCTCTTTCCTGGACCTTTCTTCTAGCACAGCGGGATAGTTCGGCTCCTGGAATTTGTCTCCATAGAGACACCCCCCCACCCTGGCCATCTCTAAACTGGGGCAGGCCTGGGCAGGCCAGCACTCAGGGCCTCTGCCTGCCTCCTTGGCCCATCTCTGGAATGTTCTTCCTGCTGACCTGTCCCCAGCAGGCTTCATGCACAGGATCCCTTGTCCCCCAGAGGCTGCACTCAGGGTAGGCTGCCCTCTGCAGCTGGGTGCCTCCTTGGCCGCCTTGTGCGACTCCCCCTCACCCCCTCACCCCGGGGCTGGCTGAGCCGGCAGCGGCGCCTTGGGCTGGAGAGGTTTGTTCAGGTTTCCTCACTTCCGTCTCCGCCTTCACAAGAGTGGAACACTCCTTGTCCAAACACTTGCCGTGGAGTCAAGGATGCCGAAGAGCCGGGACAGACTGGGGTCCCCCCCCCACCACCATCCCCTCCTCTGTGTGCCCTGGGTGCCCTGCTCTCTCCCACGCTCTTTCTGCTCTGGTTCCGGCTCTTCCCAGAGCCGCCTCTCAGCACAGCTGCACTGGGGGCGTCTCTGCAGTGGGTGGAGCTGTGGGGAAGTGAGCAGAGCGTTGGGGTCAGGCAGACTTGGGGTCCCATCCTGGGGTGTGCGGAATCAGGCATCATCCCTGGCTGGTCCTCAGCTCCCTGTCTGTTGAGGAGGCTGTGAGAAAGGGAGAAACCAGGTCATGTGGGGCGGCCCAAGCCTGTGCACCGTGTCTCGGTCTCCTAGGGCTGTGGTGACAGAAACACCACAAAGGACAAAACACAGAGAAATGTCTTTTCTCACCGTGCTGGAGGCTGCGGTGGGTGCTGGGTGCCATCGCGTCGGCTCCGACGCAGGGCGACGGCACCGTGGGATGACACCCTGCACAGTCCTGTCGCATCCGCACGGATGTTCCCAGGCCTCAGCCCATGCACGCAGCCCCTGTGCCACTCCAGCTCCCCAACAACCTTCCTCTGTCCCCCTGCCCTTCCACTGTATCCAACATCATGTCCTTCCCCAGGGACTGGTCTCTCCTGGCCACATAGCCAAAGTAAATGAGATAACGTCTCTCCATCCTTGCCTCTAAGGAGCACTTTGGCCTTAGATCTTTCAACACAGATCTGCTTGTCCTTTTAGTAGTCCGCGGTACTGTCGGTGTTCTTCTCCAGCACCACCTTTCAGTGCGCCGATTCTTCTACAGTCTTCCTGATTCAGTGTCCGACTTTCACATGCCTATGAGGCCATGGAAAACACCCTGGTTTGGGGCAGGTGCACCTTAGTTCTCAAAGTAACATCCTTGCTCTTCAACACTCTAAAGAGATCGTGTGTAGCAGATTTACCTGATGCACTGCATCTTTTGATCTCTTGACTGCTGCTTCCATGAGCATTGATTGGGGATCCAAGTAAGGCAAACATCCTTGACAACGTCAACCTTTTCTGCATGGGTCGTGATGTGACCTATTGGTCCAGTTGTGAGACTCTGGATCTTCCTTAATTAAGTCGCAATCCCTACTGAAGGCTGCAATCCTTGATCTTCGTCAGTCAGTGCTTCAAGTCCTCCTCACTGTCAGCAAGCAGGCTTGTGTCATCTGCATACCGCAGGCTGTTAATAAGCCTTCCTCCCATCCCGACGCCTCCTCTCCTTCACATAGTCCAGCTTCTCTGCTGATCTGCTCAGCATACAGATTGACTAAGCATGGTGACAGAATACAACCCCGACACACACCTTTCCTGAACTCACACCAGGCAGTCTGCCCTTGTTCTGTGCATACAGCTGCCTCTTGATTCACGTCCAAGTTCCTCATGAGCACAATGAAGTGTTCTGGCATTCCCGTTCTTAGCAAGGCTGTCCACAGTTTGTTATAATCAACACAGTGGAATGCCTTGGCCTAGGCGATGCAACACAAGTAAACATCTCTCTGGTATTCTCTTTAGGCCACGATCCATCTGACATCAGCGATGATTTCCCTTGTTCCACATCCTCTTCTGAATCCAGCACGGACTTCTGGCAGTTCCCCATCAATGTGTTGCTGCAACCGCTGTGGGTGACCTTAAGCAAAATTGTACTTGTGTGTGAGATCGGTGACATCGGTCTGTAGTTTAAGCATCCTGTGGGGTCACCTTTCTTTGGAACAGGCACAAATACAAATCTCTTCCAGTCAGTTGGCCAAATAGCTGTCTTTCAAATTCCCTGGCAGAGACGGGTGAGTGCTTCCAGGGCTTCTTTGGCTTTCTGAAGCATTTCCATGGATAGTCCACCAACTCCTGGGGCTCGAAGTCCAAATTCAAGGTGTGGTTCTAGAGAGGATCTTTGTCTATTTCAGCTTCGAAAGCCAAAACACCAAGCCCAAACCCAGTCCTGGAGCCTGTTCCGACTCATCCGTTTCTTTACAGGAACAGACAACCTCATCTTTCTTCTGAGGCGCAGCTGATGGGTTTGAACCGCCAACCTTTCAGTTAGCAGTCCAGTGCCAGCCCAAAGCCCAAACTCACTGCCAAGGAGACAGTTCTGACTAGAACTGCACCTGTGGCGCTCTGAGGCCATAACTCTTTACGGGAACGTCTTTCTCCGAGGGGCAACGAGTGGCTTTGAACAACGCTACCCGAGCTCCTGTAAACCACAGAAGCCAAACTGACAGCCCGCAAGCCGGGACCCTGTGTCCGGTTTCCGAGGCAACAAATCTTTCCTCCCTCAGAGCAGCTGGTGGGTTTGAACTTCAGACCTTGTGGCTAGCACCCCAACCTATAAGCCACTATGCTCTCACGACCCGCAGGGCTTCTCTTGTAGCTGGCGATCCTTGGCGTTCGGGGCTTGTGGATGCATCGTGTGTAGCAGTCTTCCTAGTCAGATGGCTTCTGTCCTCCCCCGTGTCTGTTTGTCTCTGCTGCTCCATTCACAGCCCAGCAAGAGCCCCTACAGCAGCTGCCAGGATGGCGCAGGACCGGGTGCTGCCCTTCTCTCGTCCACGAGCTTGTCATGAGTCACTGTGGACTGGATGGCAGCCAACAGTGTATAACTCAGAAGCCATTAGGTTGAGGACATACACTCCGCTGGTCGATGGTTCAAACCCTGCCAGCCACTCTGAGGGAGAGAGACGAGCCTGTCTGCTCTCGTTAAGATTTACAGCCTCGGAGACCCTAGGGAGTAGCGTCCCTCACAGACTCTGGCGCAGGACCGGGCAGGGCTTCACTCTGCTGTGCAGAGGGTCGCTATAGGTGGGGACCGACCCGATGGCTCCCGGCAACCACACGGGGAGTCGAGGTCGACTTAGTGGCAGTGGGTTTGTTGTTGGTGTGGTGTTGGGCTTTTGTACCGTAAGACCTCAACAGACTGATTGCATTCGACCATCGATTGTGCTCTGGAGGTGGTGACAGTGTGATCCCTGGGTCAGCCCCTCTCACAGAGGGCTTCCCTCGTGTCTGCGGACCCTCTACTCAAGTGAACCGCTGTCCCTTTCCTCTCTAGTGGCAGTCGTGGTGGCTAGGTGCCATGGAGTAGACCGGCCCCATGGGGGTTCTAGATTCTACTCTTCACCGAGACAGATTGCCAGGTCTTGCTTCCTCAGAACCCGGGGGTGGATTTGAACTCCCGTCCTTCCTGCTAACAGCTGAGCTCAGCCTATTGTCTCAGCAGGGGTCCTCATGCTCGTGACGGGGTTAGGATTGCAACACCTACTGGGGGTCATCGGGTGGGGGGTGCACAACTCACGCCCTGACTGTGGGGGCTTTTGGATATGCCAAGGTCACTGGCTCTCTTCCCTCCAAGCCTGGTGGGCACCCGGGAGGGGCAGGGCTCTCTGCTGCGGAGGCTTGGCCTCGGCTGAGCTGGCAGTGGGTAAGCCGGATGCTGACGGTGTGTCTCTCTGTCCCAGGCCCCACGTGTGTGTCGAGCGGGAGCTGACCCTGGTGGGCCGCCGCCAGCCCTGTGTGCAAGCCTTCAGCCGCACTGTGCCCGTGTGGACGCCAGGCTGCGGGCCGCAGAGGTGGTGCGTCAGCCACGTGAGGAGGTAGGTGCCGCACCTGATGCACACCCAGGAGTGAGTTCATGTCCCTTCCACAGGGCACTAGGGTCGCTGGGAGGCAGTGCACGGGGCGGGCCCAGCATGGTGGGAACTGGGGGGCTTTATCACTGTGTCGCTGGCCTCTGGCCTCTGTCTTCTCATCTGACAAAAGGACTGACAGCACAGCTGTGGGACGGGCTGCCTGTAGGCTGGTACGGCCCCTGGGAAGGCTGCGACACAGTGCCCAGCACTCTGGAGATGGGACAGCGATGCAGGGGTCAGCGGCTGTGCCCCTGCCCCTGTTTGCGCCATGGCCTGACTGCCTTTGTGCGGCTGAATTTCTCTTGACCGCTAAACGGTGGGCGTTATGCCTCTAGTACTTAACTGAAACTGGAGCTCTGGTCCATTTGTCAGACTCTGACACTCCATGTCCAGAGTGCTGGCCGTGCCGCACAGAGCTGTTGAACTCCTATTTACTCTTCTAAACCCCACCCCTGGGATGCCAGTTGCCTCGCCCACTGTGCCCTGAACCAGAGGCAAGCACAAGGCATGTGGCTTGTAGGCAGAGGGGAGGTGGGGCAGCATGGCAAGTTAGGCCCTGTGGGGTGTGTGTGTGCATGTGTGAGCATGTGTGACCATGTGTGTGGTATGTGGTGTGCGTGTATGTGTGTGCACATGGGTTCGTGTGTTCTGTATGTGTGTGGTGTGTGCTTTGGTGTGTGCATGTGTGGTGTATGCGTGCACATGCATTCATGTGTTCTGCAAGTGTGCTTATGTGTGTGCATATGTTGTGTGTGCACGTGTGCCATGTGTGGGGTGTGCGCGATGTTTGTGTGTATGCACATGTGCTCCTGTGTTCTGCATGTGTGCTTGTGTGTGTGTATGTGTGTGCTGTGCGCGTGTGTGTGATACATTGTGTGTGCATGCGAGTGTGGTGTGTGTGGTGTGTGGTGGTGTATGTGTACCCGTGTGTGTGGTGTGCATGTGGTGTGTGGTGTGTGCATGCGTGTGTGCATGCCTGTGTGTGGATGTGCGTGGTGTATGCGTGTGTGTGTGTGTGTGTGTGTGTGTGTGTGTGTGGTGGTTGTGATGGTGACTAGACCAGCAGGGGAGAGCACTGTGGGTCGTGTCCCACGCGTCAATGTGAGCACTGGAGCTGGCTCAGGAAGTGTCTCCAGGACTTGGGCCAGGTGGGGCCCAAGCAGGGAGTCCAGGGCAGGGCTGTAGACCATCCAGGCAGTCAGCCTTGGGGTCAGGCTCAGAACCTGCCCTGGTCTCAGTTGACCCACCTGCAGAGCAAGGGAAATCACGGTGGGTGACAGACTGGCCCAAGGATTACAGGACCTTCCCAGGTGTCCTGTGGCACCCCCACCCCAGAGCAGTCTCCCTTCCACCTCTCTGCATCCCCATCGCAGGGTCCCTAAGTCCCTACCTCTCCATCGGGCCTGCTGTGGTGAACCAGCTCTCCTGCCTGGCTCCTCTGCCTCCTACCCTGTAAGCATCAGGTTGGGGGCTGCAGCGGACTGGCTCCTTTGGAGGGTCTTTCATTTGGGGCTTCCAGTGACTGGACAGGGCAGCACACTACCACTGCCGCCCCTGGGATGGCCCAGTTCCTGCCCTGTATGGGGAGGGATAAATATTTACGGTGGAAGCGCCCAAACACCCTGCCTGCCAAGCATTGTCCCACTGCTGGCTGCACCCCATGGGGGGCGGGGGGCAGTTTCATGTGCTTCCAAGAGGGCGCGTCTTCGAGGTGCACGTACCCACACTTCTGGGAGGCCTGTGGCCCGGGTAGCCAGTTGTTTGTGAGCTGGGTCCCGCCTTCTGAAGGGATGCCTGAGAGTTGCAAGACGGCCCCTGCCTGCTGGAGATACTGCCCAGGCTCCCGGGCTCCCAGGGTCCAAGGGCCCTATGCCCAATGGCTGTGGGCCAGGCCTGATCAGGGCGCAGGGAGCCTGGAATGTCCGCCTGAGCTGTCCTGTCCAATACCAGGGCTGTGCAGCTCATGGGACCTGGGGGTAGGCATGTGCCAGTCCAGTGAGGGCAGGTAGTTGGGGAGGGAGACCTGAGGGGTGTCAGGGTGGCTCCCAAGCAGGCCCGGGCGTGGCTGTACTCTTGGTCACATCTACTTTCTAGAGTAGCAGAAAGGGACTTTATGGGGGGCCAAAGACCCCTTCCAAACGTGGCCCAGAGGGAGGGGCGGGGCTTAGGAATGAGTACGGTGGGCCTGGGATAGTCTGCCTCCTGTCCGACCTCTGTCTCTCCCCCATGTGGACCAGGTGGGCACGTGCCTGATGTCTGAGCTGGCACCTCCCAATCCAAGGCACTGGGGGTGACTCAGGTGTGCCGGGTCAGTCTTCAGCACCTGGGCGCTTCAGGTTGCACTCCAACACCTTCTGGGATTGGCCTGGCGGTGTGTTGTGTAGATGGTATGTGGTGGAGTAAGGTGGGGCAGGTCACCTGTGGGTCCCGGCTTGGAGCTGGGACCACCTTGTGGGGTGCTGGGCCAGGCAGAGGAACGGGAGACCCAGCACCGGCCACGTCCTGACCTCCTTCCTCCCGTATGGTCCAAACCCTGCCCTCCCTCTGTGCTTTGGGCTAGGCTGTGCGTCAGGACAGGGCAGGGTCAGCTTGCAGCCCCACACGCCAACGCTTCCTCCTCTCTTTTCTAGAACCTTCTACTACACGACCTACAGGCAGGTGTACGCCACAGAGGCCCGGACGCTGCTCAGGTGCTGCCCCGGGTGGACCCAGCAGCCTGGTGACAAGGGCTGCCTCTCCCGTGAGTGCCCCCACCCCCAATTCTGCCTCATCTCATTCAGGTCAGAAGCTATAAACCTGCTCAGAGGTCCGAGCCCCATGCTGTTGGGGACTTCCAGGGCATGGCCCCCAGTTCTCTGCTCCTCATAGACAGAGTGGGGTGAAGTGCCCCTGCTGACGCTGGCTGGAGTCTTGGAAAGAGCTGGACAGGCCAATAGGCTTCTCTGCTGGGTGAGGTCCATCGTGGTGCTTGGGTACCTGGCTGGGGAGACTAGACACATGCTCCCCCATAGCCAGCTAGTCCCCCTGGGACCTCTGCAGGCGTAAGAGAATGGCTCTTTCCTGTCCACCCTAGTCCTCTGCTTCTGTGGGATTTGTCCCCCCAAAGGTCCCTGCTACCATATAGCAAGGAGGGAATGCCACTCATCTTACACAGGGCATAGGCACCGGGGTGGTGGTGGTGGGGGGACATGCCTCCTGTGTCTGAAGAAGCCTGGGCAGGTGCTGTCTGTGCAGATGAGGTGACTGGGGCACAGACAGGCTGCAGATGGTGGGTGGCCAAGGACGAAGGGCCAGGTATCTGAGCCGCACAGGCAGCTGGGGACAAGTGGCCTTGCAGGTGAAGGGGGAGAGGTGGGTTGGCAGGAGATTGTGGGCAAATGAACTGGCAGGTGAGTAGGTGACTGCGGGGACAGGCGGGCCTCTCTACAGATGGGAACAGAAGGGAGAGTCAGCAGCTGAATGGAGAAGACCGGGGGGTCTCCAGGGTAGGCAGTGCCATACCTCCAACCTCCTCCCCTGGACCAGGCAGCCCGGAGACAGTGACCTCCCATTTCTGTGTCGAGAGGTGGGGATAGGCCATGTCCAGGGGGCCAGAGCTCATGCTCCCTGGGTGACTCAGAGGGGCCAGAGCAAGGGGCTGTGGGCCTGCGCCCTCCCCTGACCCCCTCACACGGGAAAGTGGGCAGCTGCCAGGGCGGCGGTGCGTCCTGACATGAACTCGGCAGGAAGATGGGAAGAGAGGACGGGTGATGTTTTTACAGCAGAGGAAGCGGGCGGTTCTGGACGGAGGGAAAGGAAAAGAAGGATGCTGTGTGTGTGAGTGTGTATGTATATGTGTGAGTGTGTGTATGTATATGTGTGTGTGTGTATATGTTATGTATGGGTGCATACGAACATGCGTGCAGGTGCTGGGTCCTGGCCAGCAGTCTACCCGCCCCCCCCCCCTCCGAGCCCCTTACTTCCTCAGGACAATCGCAGGCAGGCTTTCACCACTGCTGACACACCCCTGTGTCCCATCCCCACCGTGGTGTCTGGTGGTCAAGGGCTGGGGGGTGGCAGGCAAGGCAGCATCAAAGTGGGGATTTCCCCCCCAGGGTTCCCATCCAAGGCAAAGGTCCCTTGGCCTCCCTAAGGGGGTTACAGAACTTTGAGGGGGCAAGAATGGAAGTGGGATCATGCTCAGAAGGGACAGTGGATATACACCCTGGCAGAGCAGGGGGCCCTCTGGTTGGGAGTGGGTTGCCTCCTTTGGACTGAGATGGAGCTAATGGGGTACGTGCCGCCAACCTCCACCACCCTGGGCTGGGCTTTGGGGAAGCCCAGAGGTGCTGGCTGTGGCCGCCCAATGAGAAGAGCTGAAGCCAACCCAGGACCATCTCAGTAGGAGGCCACCTTCCGCTGGGACCCTACTGCAGCCTTGGCCCGCTGGGCTGGAAGAGCTGGGCTTGGCAGCCAGAGGTGATAGGGACGGGCGTGGGGTGGGTGCGGGTTGTTGTCCTTTACGAGCCGCAGTGTAGAAACCCCACGCGCACCCCTGAACTTCATGCGGGACCTCACGTGTGCCCTGAGCTGGAAGTTCTGGTTTCTCAGCTGTTTGTTTAGGGAAGTTCATGTTTAGCCCAGGGTTTACGAATCTATTTTCTTGGGCCCAGAAAAGCCCTCTGATCTGGCTGCTCCGGAACCTCCTGTGTTTGCCTCTTGTGTTACGGGAGTAGAGGTGGGTGCCTGTGGGGTGGGTGTGGCTCTCAGGGTCCCAGAGGGCTGCGAGAGGTCCCCGGGGGCCATGTAGCCATTTGTCCCTCAAAGGCCTGCCTGTCCACTCACATGTTTCTGGTGGGCTGCCACCGAGTGGTGCCTGTTGTGGGTACTGAGATGGGTGAGGCCTGGTCAGGGAGGTCACAGTGCAGTGGAGGGGAGGGGTGGGGTTGCCACTCCTAGAATCTTGTCCTGTGACCTGTGGGCAGCGAGGAGTACAGGAATGGCCTGGCAAGGAGGCACCCTGAATTTGAATCTGACTGGTAATCACTAGGGAAGGCCGGGGAAGGTGGGCAGGCAGGCCAGGACTGGGACCACCCCCTGCCAGGCAGACCCTCCAGGTCAGCGGGTGATGAAGCCTCCCTTGACTGTCTCTCTGCTTGCCCTGAGCCTCGGCCTGGGCCCTGTCTTGCAGGGCCTGGGACACTAGGGCAAGTGTGTGAGCCGTGCGAGGGAGAAAGGACGATGCCGTGGTGTCCTGGGCTCAGATTCCCCGGTGCACCCATGTGCACCCCAGTGTGGCCACACGGGTGTCTCGGACTAAGAACTAAATGGGTGACACCAGTGAAGCCTTCAGGTGGCCTTCGTTCTAGGTGGACTTGAATGTCCACTCTTCTTGTTAGTAGCTGAGTGTCCCTGCAACGCCCGCCGGTACTTTTGCTGCTCTGTGATGGAGGTGGTGGCGATGGAGCTGGTGCCTGGGGGACCCTTACCATGGCGTGTTGGACAAGGCTCCAACTGGCAGGGGTGATGTCAGACCAGTGGCCCCCACCCCTCCCACCCGCCGTTGTGACATTCTTGAGCTCCAGTGTGACCTGGAAGTGTGGCAGTGTGGAGGACAATGTCGGGGTCTGAGGGTGAGGGCGGGCCTGATTGGAGTGGGGCTCCAGACCTTCGGTGCTAATGAGAGAGAATGGCCGGAAGTGTCGGCTGGGGCTGCCGTTCTCCGAGCTCCACCCAGCCGCATGTGGCTGCGAAGGCCGGGCCAGACAGGCTCCTCCGTGACCAGGGCCCCGGAGCAGAGTGGGGACCCTTGTTGCACAGAGTTGGGGACCTGGTGCACAGTGTGGGGGACATGGTGCAGAGTGGGGAACTGCTGCACAACGTGGGGGACCTGGTGCACAGCGTGGGGAACATGGTATAGAGTGGGGGGACCTGGTGTGCAGTGGGAGACATGGTGTAGAGTGGGGGGACCTGGTGCAGAGTGGGGGGCATAGTATAGAGTGGCGGACATGGTGCACAGTGTTGGGGGCTTGGTGTACAGTGTGGCTGAGGGAGGTGCCTGGGTGCCCGCATTTCGGCCCCGCCCTTGAGAGGGACACTGATGGCCGGGCAAGGCGGTGTGGTCCTGGGAGGCCGCCTGGGCTCCCTTCTGCCTCTTGCAGCCGGGTGGGGCGGGGCCAGAGTGCGAGACGGATCCGAGAATCTTAGAGGCAGCAGTGTGTGTGTGAAGTGTGTGTGAAGTGCACACTTGGGCAGTCGTCCGTGCTGCAGGACACGTGGGGCGGTCTGCGTGGGGTCATCGCCTGGGGCCGTCTGCGTGGGGTCCTCTGTGGGACTGTATGCCCGTGCTGGTTTCTGGAGGGAGTACTAGCAGTTTCAAAGGCCCAGGTCCATGGACGTCTGAGAGAGAAAGAAGGCGAGGGCGAGGCCGCACTGTGTGCTTAGAGCGAGTGTGGAGAGGTGCTGCTGTGGGTGGCAGCCCCCCCGCCCCACGCCCCATGGGGCCTTGGTGCTTCGAGAACGGAAACTGGCCCAGCCCATCGCATGGCGTGCAGGGCCCCTAGTGAGCGGGTCACTCTGGGAAGGAAGGAAGGAAGGAACCAATTATAAAAGCCGGCTGCTGACTAGCGCTTCAAAGAGCAGGGACGCAGGGGCAGGGGGCTCAGTGTGGGCCCTGGCACAGGGATCGAGGACGGGAGGAGCCTCCTGGAGCAGGGTGCGAGGGGCAGGGGTTACAGGACAGAGGGTGCAGGCAGTGGCAAGGGGGTGCCAGATGTCCTCCTTATAAAACTGTCCTAGCAGGAGTGGGGTGGACAGAGGGGCAGCAGCTGGACTGCCGACTTAGCCTGCGTCTGAGTGCCTGGCACCTCGTCCTTGTGCTCACAGCTGGGGAAACCCGGGGCACAGAGCTGGGGCCCTGCACTCACCCACTGTCTGATTGACAGGTGGGCAGGGACACTGCAGGCCTCCCTTGCCCCTGGGATGTCCAGATGGCATTTGCCTCTCTGGCTCCCTGCATGTGGGCCCGGCCAGGAGCTGGGTGTCGACTGCAGGAAGGGGCCGCCGTGACCGGGGTGTCCCTCTGCTTCCTGCCTCTGCACTTGCTTTTCCTTGTCTTTCCTGGATGGACAGCGTGGGAACATGCAGGCGCGCGGACACCAGGCACTGCTGCATCCTTCCCCCCTCATGACCTCTCGCAGCATGCCTCCCGATGGTGGGGTCACACTCAGAGCTCCCGCTCGCTCACACTCTTTTCCCTCCCCCATAGCGATCTCACTGCCATCGAGTCAATGCTGACCCTTATTGACCCTGTAGGACAGAGTAGGCCTGCCCCTGCGGTTCTCAAGGCGAGATCGTCAATCATGTCAGAAGCCCACAGCCTCCTCGGTCTTCCTCAGAGTGGCCGGTGGATTTGAACTGCTGACTTTGTGGTCATCAGCCCAGGGCGTATCCCACTACACCACCAGGGCTCCTTTAGAGAGTCTGTCTCTCTCACTCACACATGCACACACGTGCACCCTCAAACACACTCATGTGTGCTCACCGCTCACTCGAATGCCCACATGTATTTGCCCACACTCCCCACGTACACACCCACAAGCAGAGATACAATCGCTCCATGTTTGCCCCTGCCAAGCTTGGTTCCACCCTTAGGAGCCGTGTCCCATCCTTGGTTGGACCCAGGAGCTGTAGGCCACACGGGCCTCATGAGCTCACAGTGCCTCTGGGCCGGGAGTCCTGCACAGGGCGGGGTGGTGATCTTGCAGATTGCCCAGTGCTCTGGGGTCTACAGGGCATCGGCTCAGGCGCAGCCCAGGGGACATACCCGACGACGTAGCAGGTGGGCGCAGAGGGAGTGGCGTTCACTGATAAGACCTCCCTTGACTATTGGTTTGGTTTTAACCCTGGGTGGACTCTGGGGGTGTGGTATGGGGGGCGCCCAGTGTTCCTGGGTGTCTTGGTAGTGGGAGACGCTGAGACAGGGGGAACGGAAATGCCTGGAGCCTGGAGCAGTCGCCAGACAGATGGGGCACTGCAGGCCGGGCCCTTCTAGAACAGGGCCGGGTGTTGTTTTTGCTGCCCAGGGCCGTCTGAGTACTTATCACATCCTCTGTGGGCCGTACTGGCCACACATTTCATTCACTCACCCCCAAGGTGATGGCTGGAACTGCGTGTTGGTGAGGCCTGGGATGTTAATGGGCATTGATGGTCTCCCGGCTTATGAGGCCCATGGGCCTGCCCGATGTTCCTCATCTTGTCACACATCGTCCCCACCTTCAGGTCACAGTTCTCTGACTCAGTGGGTTTGTGTGTCTCCACGCCTGGCCCTGGGCTGAGGAAGGCCTGCTTGTTCCACCTGTCCCCTCCTGGCACCCCAGAACCACCATGACCAGCCTTGGGCCACTGGAATGAAGCCATCCCCACTGGCTTGAGACATGCTCAGGGCAGAGGACCTTGGGGGGACAGTGGCCGAGCTCCAGCCCCAGGACGCCCAGGGGAACTGGCTGGCCATGTGGGTGCCCTGCGACTGTCACCCCTGTCGGTTCTCATGCAGCCTTATCAGCTGCTCAGACTTGGCTTAGGAAGTGTCCCTGCCCTTCCGCCTTCTTGACCTGCTGATAAAATCCGAGGTGGGACCCGTTTCCCAGCTGTGTGCGTGGGGACCTGCGAAGGACTCCTTGCCCAGTCTCCACCCCTCCCCCCCTGTGTGCCGTTTCACATGCCTAGCAGTGGGGGGCCCCCAGGCAGGCCCGTGCTTTCCAACTTCTTGGGATGGGAGGCCAGCCAGAGGTCACTGTGTGCCTTTGTGCAGTGGGGACCGCCTGCCTGGAGGCTGGGTGCCAGCTGCTCACAGCTGCTGGGGATGGGATGCTCAGAAACTTCTGGAAGTTACCCTGGGTGCCTTCATGGTACAACAGAAGCTCCTGCTAGCCCCTAGGCTGCCCAGTCCCCTGAGCTGGGGGCTGAGGCACTGTGGGCTCCTTTCTCCATTACTTGCTGTCTGGAGGGGCCCAGGCCAGCGGGTTTGCATGGCCAGGCTTCTGGGCTGGGAGTACAAGCTGCTTGGGCTCCCTACAGTGTTCCCCCAGGCCACCGTGCCTGGCAGCCCGAGGCTGGGCAGCTACGCTGTGGGTTCACAGTGCTCTGTGGAGGCCTCTTTGACACTGGCCATCAGCCTGGGAGCGTTGGAGCCCACACCAGTAGTTGGGGCATCACAGAGGAGCTGGGCAGCCCTTGCTTTTTCTGTCCCAGCACCAACCACAGAACTCCCGCTCGGCTCCCAGGGCACTTGCAGCCAGATGCCTGGTGGGGGAGTCATGGCTTCTGGCCATTTATTCCTTGGTTCAGTCAGGGCCCACCGTCCGAAACCAGAATAGAGTTGAGTGTGTAAAATGTGGGTGGACCAGCATGGGGAAAGGCACAGGTTGACACACTGCCAGAGACTTCACCCCCTGCTCAGAAAACAAGGCCAGCGTGTGCTGGACAACTCCCAAATCTCTTGGCCAGCAGAGTGGGAACTCCCAGTGGCCAGCTCAGAGATGGCGGTGGCGGCACTGCCGTGAGTATGTCTCTTACCACAGCCCTGGCAGGGATCTCATCTCCTGCAGCAGGCTCCCCTCTGTCTCCCATGCCAGGGCCCCACCCACCATTCTTCCTATTTCTGACATGCCACCGTTTGCACATTTCCCCCACCTGTTTTGATCTCACTGCCTTGGCCAGGCCCGAATTGGTCCAAATTGGTTCAAACCCTGGGAGGGAACAAAGCCAACCCCCCCACCCTGCTGTGAGCCAGGACCCTGGACTGTTGAGACCCCTTGGATGACTCAGGATTGGCACAGGCTCCCTGGGTGAGTATCTGGGCAGAAGTAGGCCTGCCTGGCCAGCAGGAGGCCTGATGGAGACCCCAGCCAGACTGGGTGAGGATTTTGCTCGGATTCAGAAATGAGTGAGGCTGCTTCCGAGACAGGCTCTTCTCAGACTCCCTCCAGAAGGCGCTGAGATGCAGACTGGGCTGGGCCCAGTTCGCATACGGCTCAGCACCCCAGCTCCCTGGGAGTACATAGAAAGGAGTATGGGTGCGGGAAGCTCCCTGGAGGCCGATGTTCTGCTCCTGGACCAACCCCCCTACCCAGGAGGCCCCTTTCAGAGTGGACTGAGCAGGATGCCCAGGAAACCGGAGGTTCTTCCCTGGGGGCTGAAAAGCTCTAGCACTGAGCTGTCTCCGAACAGGGAGTTCCTGGGGAGGCGGTCAGTCGCAGATTCAAGTCTCTGCAACACTCCAGAACCTCTGGGGCGCCCGCAGTGGTCCTGCGTGGGGTGCAGTGGGCTGAAATACAGGGTCAGGGGCCCTGGGGGCCTGGGGAGGACCTGTGGAGGAAGGAGTCCTCCTGGTAGGAATGGCTTCCTGAAGTCCAGGGTTTCTCTGACCTGAGGGCTTTGGACTTGGTGACCTCGGTGCTGTGGTCAGAGTGGCAGGACAGGTGTCATCCTGGTTACACCAGCCCTACCTGGCCTGGACCTCACCATTCCACCAGGTGGCCATTCAGGGGCAGGAGGAGAATAGATGCTGGCTCCAGCCAAGCGACACTTTCAGGGAGAACACACCCAGAGCCTTCCAGGTGTACCTGCAGTAAGGAGCCGGCCCAGAGGAGTCGAGAACCAGGGTCTGGGAGGCGACACCTCCCAGCTCCCAGCTCCCCCGGTGGGCTTTCTGGTCTTTTATCGCAAGAGAAAGTGGCCCTAGGATGCCACGCATGTTGTCTGGCTGTGCTGGCTTCTCCCAGCACTGCACACCCAGCATCTGCTTCCTGCCCCCAGACCTGGTCAGGCGAACGAACCCTTGGGAGCAGGCAGCCCAAGGGTCCTCCCAGGCCTTCCTTCCAGCCCAGGGCCACCACTGAGAAAAGCAGAAACTTTCCTGCCCCTGGGCTCCCCACAGATGGGGAGACCTGCCCCTACCCCTGTTGGGGCTGGAGGTGGGGGGGTGAGGCGGAGCACCGGCAGAGGTCTGAGCGGAAGGGTCGGGGGCTGAGATTATTCTCAGTCAGCATTTGGAGCTCATATGGGAGCAGGTGGACCAAGGGCAGGGTTGCTGGAAATGCTACATGGTTATCTGGGGACACCTGCCATGCAGGTTAGCCTGATGACAGCCCATGGGACTTTCAGGCTTCCCCAGCCCCGCCATTCACAGGTGTCGTTCTTTTAGGTCTTCCTAATTCAGTGTCCGACTTTCACCTGCATAGGAGGAGTTGGGCACTACCATGGCTTGGGTCAGAGTTTAGGGTACGAAACAAACAAACACCTCACTGCCGTCGAGAGACTCCAGATCACAAGTCTAATTTAAAGAGAACACGTATTAAGTCTTCAACAGACAAGATTAGACAAAGACACACCGCCCAGATGAGAGAGACCACTAGCACTGGTTGCAATGATGTCTGAGGGTCCGCAGAGAGGCGGGGACTTAAAAAGGTCATGGGAAAGGCAGAGGAAACGGTCCCAGTAGCATGATTGGCAGCAGATCACTATGTCTCAGTTCAGGCAGGACATCAGAAGCAGGGACGGGGCCAGGATGGTGACATGTACATTCTATTAGACACAAGAGCTTACATGATTGGTTCAAAGACCCTTGACAGAGGCAGTTAGGATGTGACTCATGGTCACATGACCGTAGCAACCCAGTTTCCATTAAAGGCACACCCAAGTCCAGGGCCCCAGGCCTGTGCCACTGCTCTGGATCTCGAATCCGCTAGGAGAGTGACAGTCACCCACTCTCTAATGTACCCTGCCTGAGGGCAAAGCGATTCCTGCTGCTGGTTAATGGTCAGAAGGAGTTCGATGGACGCGGAATCTAAGTGGAGGCTCACAGATGGACTTAGGGCTTCCACTGTAAACCCCGGTGGCCTACGTGGTTGGCTGGGTGTTGGGCTGTTATACCACAAGACCAGCAGTTTGAAACCACTAGCCGCACTGCTGGAGAAAGGTTAGGCTTTGTACGCTCAGAAAGAGTTAGTCTCACCTTTTGACGAAGATGGCAACGAAGGCTAAGGAGGCAGCCTCTGTCCCACTCTATCGCCCCCACCCCCCACCCAACCGAAAGCCAAAGCCAAGTCTTTAAAAGCCAAGAAGGCCGGGCTGAAGGGCACCCACAGCCACACAAGAAAGAAGATCTTCCTTCCGGAGGCCCAAGACCCCGAGGCTGTGACGGCAGCCCAAATGCCCTGGGAAGCACCAAGTGGACCACTGGCCATCACCGAGTTCCCCTTGACCACGGAGTCCGCACGAAGATAGAAGAGAACAGCACGCTCGTGTTCATTGTGGATGTCAAGGCCAGCAACCACCAGATCCCACGGGCTGTGAAGCAGCTCTGTGCATTGACCTCACCACGGTCAGTGCCCTGATCAGGACCGAAGGCAGAAGAAGGGATGTGTTCCACTGGCTCCCGACGGTGACTCTTGAGTTGTAACCAACAAAGTCGGAATCCTCTCAACTGAGTCCAGCTGGCTAATGCTAAATGTAACGTTTTACAATATAAAACACACACCGGAAAGAGTTGCAGTCTCGGGAACCCATGGGGGCAGTTCCAGTCTGTCCTAGAGGGTGATAGGAGCGATGGCTGTAAGAGAGAGAGACCCTAGTTGTTGCAGCCGGAGTATTCAGAAGGTTACATTCTTAGACAAGGGCCTTTCGCTTTTTGGATGATTCCCTACCTTACCAGGCCTGGTCCTTTCTCTAAGGGCTGGTCTGTCCTGATAACACGGCCAAAGTTCCTGCCATCTGCACTCCCAAGAAGCGATCTGGCTAAGCTCCTTCCAAGATGGATTTGGGAGGCAGTGGGATATTTACTTCCCTTCACCACCAACACAGTTCCAATGTGTCCATTCTTCTGTGGTCATCCTTTGGAGAGTTCTTCTGACTTCGAGCAACAAAAAATGCTTCTGGAAGCAGCCGTCAGGAAATCAATTTGTGTTTCCAGTGGGCAGATCGACTGCAAAGATCTTAAAAAGCAAAGATGCCCAGCCCAGGGAGGTGGCCGGTTACTAACATCTGTGCTGAATGAGGATAGTGCCCGCTTCCAGCTCTGTGTCCAGGCCTGCACGTGGGTGCACACACGTCTATGTACACACGTGGGGGGGTGCACCTGTGTGTGTGTGAACATCTTCACACATGCATCAGTGCATGTGTATGCATCCATACACTTTTACACGTGTGGGTGCATGCGGGCCTGTGAACATGTGTATATGTGTGTGCAGTAGAATTGGCTCTGCCTGTCACCTCCCTTCTCTGGGAAAAAAGGTTCAAAGGGCTCAGCTTGTTGTTGAGGTGGTTTTTGGAGGCAGAGTGCTGTCATCGGCCTACCTGATGCACAGAGAAGGGGGAGCAGGGTCTGAGCACGCCTCTGTGTGTGTGTGTGTGTGTGTGTGTGTGCTATGACAATGCACACAACAAAACCTTCACCCACTCAGTGGTCTCCACGGGGTGATTCAGTGACAGGACGCAAGGATCACGGATTGCAGCCCTCAGGATGGATTAAAATTTCATGTAAAGAAAACCCAAACCCTCATGTGTCAGGCTGGGTAGACAAGAGAAACAAATCCATAGACACTCCTATGTGTATAAGAGAGAGTTTTATAGAAAGGATAATTGTACATTAAGAAAGCATCCCAACCCAGTCCAGTCCAAGCCCATAAGTCTGATCGTAGACCATATGTCTGATACCAATCTATAAAGTCCTCTTCAGACTCACGAAACACATGCAGTGAAGCCGAATGCAGGATGATACAGGCCAGTGGGTAGAAAGTCTTTGGATCCAGTGGCGCTGTAAGCACCTCAGCGCTGGCAGGGGTCTCCACATGGCTTCTCCAGTTCCCAGGGCACGGGCCTATCAGCGTAGTGCCATATGCCTTGTCAGGAGAGCGTCTCTCATGTATCTTTTCGGTAGACTGTCTCCAAGGGAGTGCACCGAGAGAGTCTGTCTCCTGCCCTCAAGGAGGAAATCCAGGAATTCCCAGAATTCTCAGGAGAAGGCCTTGCCCACATAGAGGCCTCATTGGTTATTTCTTGCTGGACAGGACAGACTCCGCCCCTTCACTGGTTGTCCTCTTAACTCGACATCATATGTACATAATACAGATCATGTAACTACCACACCTCACAACATCATGGTACCCTGGAGAAAAGACGGAAGCTTCGGAGGAGTTCGTTTTGCTTGGAGCCACCGCCAGTGCTCCTGGAGGTGGCAGTCAGGTGGCTAAACGATGCAGTCCAGTAGGCACACCTGCTGCATAAGACCTCTTTAAAGCGAGGGAGGGCAAGGATGCTCCTTTGGAGACTACAGGGCGCCCGGCCCAAGCCACAGTATTTTGAGTCACCTCTTCGGCATGTGATCGTTGGACACCGAATAAGGAAGACGCAAGAAGAATTGATGTGTTTGAATTATGGTGCTGGCAGAGACTACGGAAAGTACCACGGGCTGCCACACGAACAAGCAAATGGGTCTGGGAAGTACAGCCAGAATGCTCGTTGGAGGCAAGGATGGTGAGATTTTGTCTCGCGTACGTTGGACATGTTGTCAGGAGGGAGCAGTCCCTGGAGAAGGACCTCATGCTTGGTCCAGCGGAGGGGCAGCGATAAGGGGGACAGCCCTCAAGGAGAATGATGGACCCCGTGGCTGCAGCCGGGGGCTCAGGCAGAGCCCAACTGTGAGGACAACACAGGAATAGCCCACCGGATGGCACCCAGCAATCGGGACAACTCAGCGATAGTCAGTCACGCTTCTCATGTTGGGCACCCGTTCTCTATCCTCTTTCAAATCGTTCCGCCACCATTACCAGTCACTCAGTGCTCCCTAAGCAATGCCCCCCCCCCACCAGCCCCTCACCCCTGGTAGTCACTGGTAGTCACCTCATGGCCACCGAGTTCCTCTGGACTCATGGAGACCCCGAGGACAGAGTTGAACTGCCCCTGTGGGTTTCTGGGACTGTCACACTATGGGATCAGAGAGCCTCATCTTTCTCCCCGGGAGAATCTGGTGGCTTCAAACTGCAGAAGCTGAGGTTAGCAGCCTAGCGCTGGTTGCTTCAGGGAAGCGAGGTCGCTTCGTCGTGCTCTGGAGGGGCTTGGTTTCATCTCCTCTATGATCTGAATTGGGTAGCTGCTTCCTGGCGGGCAGGGGAGGCAGGCTGGAGAGGTGGGGGTTGGGGAAGAGGGCCATGTGCGAACTGTACGCACAGATGGGGCACCTAGCGGTGCAGTATGGGGAAGGGGGGCTTGTGAGGGCTCTGAGGTCTGGGGGCACAGGCATGTGTGTGTGAGTCTGGGTAGACTAGAGAAACAAATCCTTGGACACACATGTGTGTAAGAAAGATTTCTATATAAGAGAAACTGAACATCGAGAAAACAGCCCAGTCCAGTCCAGATCAAGTCCATAAATCCGATATTAGCCCATATTTCCCATGTCAATCTATAAAGTCCTCTTCAGACGCATGAAACACATGCAATGATGCCGAATGCAGAAGACACAGGCCAGTGGGCAGAAAGTGTTCGGATCCAGTGTCATTGGAAACATATCAGTGCTGGCAGCGGTCTCTCTGTGGCTGCTCTGGCTTCCGATGTCTGGTTGCATCCATGTGGCTTGTCTTCTGCAATGTCTCCCAGGGAGTAGCAGAGAGAGAGAGGTGTCTTCCACCTCCAAGGAGGAAGTACCAGATTTCCCAGAATTCTAAGGGGAAGGCCATGCCCACACAGGAGTCTCATTGGCTATCTCCAGATTGACAGCCTAGACTCCACCCCTACACTCTTAATCCTTAAATTGACACCAGGTTAGGTGGCTGACACAGTGTGTGTGTGTGTGTGTTGGAGTGGGGGCAGGGCAGAGGGACAGAGGACAGGAATGTGGAGGTGAGAGGCAGCTGGTCCTCTAGTGACAGGCACTCAGGACTGCGGCCAGGCAGGACAAGGCTGGGTCTCAAAGCGTGGTGTCACTGTGGGTGTGCCCGGCCTTCCTGGAGTCCGGCCGGCTGCCCACCTGCTCCCAGCCTCGGGGTGGACGCCATGGTGAAAAGCAAACAGAATGGTTGTTTGCTCCTTTCGCTCCTGGGTCAGCCCCTCGAGGCAGCCCCGGTGTCCGGCCCTCTGGGCCGGGCACTGACGTTTCCGCACCGGGTGCCCTGGCCTCGCTCTGCAGGTGCCTGCTCCACTCCTCGAGGCACCGCCAGGCCCCCTCCCTCCTGTTTGGGCACAGCCTCGGGCTGCTGTGGGGTGGCTGGAGGAGGGTTTGGGGTCAGAGCTGGGGTGTGGTGAGTGCAGGCTGTCTTGTCTGAGGGGGATCCCCAGGCAGAGGCAGCAGCTGAGGCGGCCGGTGATGAGCCATCAGGGGTGAGGAGGAGGAGGAGAAAGAAGCACCCCGAAGGCTGTGTCTCTCTGGGGGGCCCAGGCTGCCCCACCCCCGTACCTACACCCAAGGGTCCTGGGCTTGGATCTTGGCTGGGCCTGCTGGCAGGCGACCCCCATCCTCAGGGCAGATTGGGAACTTCGGGAGGAAAGTTCCCTGCCCCCCCCCACCCCCAGCCTTGTGTCCAGCACATGGTCTAACCTTTGGCTCCCCTGGGTGGGTCAGCGTGGGAGCCCCTCAATACTGGCTGTTGCCCTGCACCTCTCACCTGACCCCTGTCTCTTCACAGCCATCTGCAGCTCTGCCGTCTGCTTCAATGGTGGCCGCTGCCAGCCTGGCTCCACCCAGCCCTGCCTCTGTCCCCAAGGCTTCCAGGGTCCCCGCTGTCAGTACGGTGAGTGGGGTGTCGTTGGGACACTCAGCTGGGCATGCGGCTGTGAACTCAAAGTTCTTGGCCATGGCAAGGCTGTGGGCAGCAGGGTCAGGGGAAGTAGAGGGGCTGGGGGACTCACGGGGCCACTCTGGAGAGTCCTAGTCCTAGCAGGCTAGGCACCTGTGGCTCATCTTCCCCCATCCTCTGTGTGCCTGGATCCCACTGCTGTTGTCCTTCGAGCTGAGTGTGGGCATCTCGGGGTCCTGCCTGTGGACTTGGAGACCAGCTGCTATGGGGCGGGCTGTTGAGTCGGGGGTGGGCAGTCCTGCCCTGCATGGATGCAGGATGCAGGATGCAGTCACCCGCCCGCCTGCTCTCTTGGGCTCCTGCCTAGATTGATCTGAGTGTCAAGGGAGCGTTGGCACCGGAACACAAGCCAGCCCGCCAGCCAGGCGAAACGGGATACTTGTAGCCGTTTCCGCTGCTTTGAAGTGGCTACTGGGGGAGCGGTGGGGGACTTCTTCCCAGGTGGACACCGCTGGCAGGCTGGCGGGGGACACAAGTAGTCGCTTCCTGTCTGTCCAGCGGGTGGCCAGGAAGTCTAAGAGCCCAGGGGGCGGTTTGCTCATTGGTCAGGAGACCTCCGCCCACTTGATGGTCAGAGATGGCTGAGCAGAGGGGCCTCAGGGGAGCCGGTGGCACTTTAGCTGCCCAGCGGGCTGGCCGGATGATGCCTCTGTTGTCGAGTGCCTGCTGGGCTGGTGCCATGGGCCTGGATGGAGGGGAGGGCGGCTGCACTGGTCATGCTGGGGGCAGCAGAGGTGGGGTGGGGAGGGTGGCTGCCCTGACACTCAGGCTGCAGGCTGGGCTGGGTCTCCTTGTGGAGGTGGACCAGGACTGGCCATGGCGGCGTCCCCAGGGGATGGGGGTGCTGTAAGGAGCCTGGTGGGATTTGGCCATCTCGCCAGTCTTCCTGAAGCAGTCCTGTGAGGTACAGGGGAGCATATGGTGGCCGGTGTGGGGCTTCAACAACAGACCCCTGCTGTGGTCGCTGCCCCTGGGGAGGTACTAGGTGGGCTCTCTGGAGTGGTGGCCTTCCCAGGGTGTCAGTGTGGACCATCTG
>NW_022111357.1:42014794-42016845 GCF_000313985.2 Echinops telfairi
ACACAGCTTGATATGTTGTTCCATGTGGGCTTTGTTGCTTCTGAGCTAGATGGCCGCTTGTTTACCTTCAAGCTTTGAAGACCGGCCTGGGCTTTCTGAGGTCCGCCCACCACCCTCTGTGTTGAGCAGCTGCCCTCCCCTTCCCTTAGGAGACCCCGATACTTGGCCTCTAGCAGGAACTCCATGTCCCTGGGGAGGGGTGTGTGCATGCGGGGGCGGGGAAATGGGGCAGGGGGTGCTCAGCACCCTGGAGGGCCTGTCCCTCCCAGTGCTGGGGTCCAGAGACGTGTACTACGTGGATTTTGTGAGCCACACACACTCACACTGCCCTCACTGGTCTTTGCTCCCCGATGTCATCAGTGCCCTGCCTGGCCTCCAACTCCTACTATGCTGTCCCCCAAAGGCTCTGGGGCTCCCAACACCCTTTTCTGCCCGCCCCAGGGTCAGAGGTCAGACCGCACCATCCCAGGGCTCCTAGAGGCACTTGTGTGACCACACACCTTCTGGGCAGTAGGGGGAAGGGAGGGACACAGTGTAACCCTCACCCCTGACCTTCTTTATAGTCTTTGATCGCCAAATGGGTGGGCTTCCTGGGAGAGCGCCTGTCTTGTTGGGACAGATGTGGCCTGCAGGGACAGGGGAGTCAGCCCAGCCTCTGTGCACCTTCTCCCAGCTCTCTCTCCTGGAAGAGGGGCTATTCTGGGGCCTTCGATGCCCCACCTTGGTGTGACCGAGAAGGCCCGATCCCCCAGCTGTCCCTTGAGCTCCAGTCTCCAGCCCCCACCTCTCACCTTCTGCCCCACCTCTAGGCCGGACCTGGGTGTCACAGACCTGAGTCTGAACACAGTTGGGACTATTTAACCAACTCCCCCCAATGATAATTGATTCCAGTTTTGAAAATAAAAGCCACATTTCTGGCTCCCCCAAATTCCTTCATTTAAAGGGGCTGCTTGTTGATTGTGGAGAGCAGAGGGGGATGGGGAGCCCCTTACCATACCCCCTCCGGTATCACCACTCAGGCCCCAGTCTGCTGAGGCTCTGGGGGGCCCGCCTGAAAGCTCCCTGACGCTGAGTACAAAGGGGCCTGTGTGGGGTGGGTAGGAGGCAGAGGGCAGCGCTGGGGCACTGGCCTGCAGCAGAGCCCCACCCAGCCCACCCCAGGCCACAGCTCGGTCTGAATGGACTTGGATGCCCCCCTGGGTGTGACCAAGATAGCCCGATTCCCCTGCTGATCAGTGGGTAGAAAAATGCCAGAATGTTCTGCGTAGGGCAGAGAATCTGAGGGCCTCAGGATGGGTGGAGGTGGGGGGCTCTTTCCCTACTTCTGTCCGGATAAGAGCAGTAGTGGCCGAGGGAGGTCAGAAGGGACAGTGCCTTTGCTCTCATGTTGAGGTGACTGCCCCCCAGAAAGATCTCTATGCCCAAGCTTGTGAGGGGTTTGTTCTCACTCAGCTTCAGGGTGTTCAGGGTGTCTGGTCTTTTGCCCCCCTTCCCCCACTGGCCAGCAATGTTAGTCAGTGGAGGGGGTCTTGGAGGGACCCCCCTGCCCCTCCCCCCAACCCCGGGAGGGCTGGAGGGCTGCCTGGGCGTCAGTTTCAGCAGACTGGCTGTAGTGTTGAGCATCGGGGCAGAATCTGCCCTTTTCCTGCTGGTCCCTGCCGGGCGTGATGCGATGACCTTGTGCACAACACCTACTGATTCTGCTCGCGAAACAGGTCACTGCAGGCCTTTCCCCGCCCACTGCGCTGCCCCGACTGGAATGGAGGGCTTTCACGGTCCTCACACTGAGGGGCGATCCACCCCCCAAACCCAGCTTTTCCATCTCCGTCAGCCGGAGCTTTCAAGTCCTCTGGCTTTGGGCACACGAGGCTGAGCCCTCTGCGTGTGGCAGGGCGTTCATGTGTTGTGGAGTCGAATCATTGATAGCCACTATCGTGTCTTGATAATTTACAAGAGTCTTTATTTGGTTATCACCGGACTGCTAGAATCTAAAAGTGATTCTTTGATTGCAGTCCCGAGTCCACATCTCAGTCCATCTTTAAGGCCAAAAA
>NW_022111357.1:42018251-42020158 GCF_000313985.2 Echinops telfairi
GCACACAGGGTCCACATGAGCACAGGGAGGTGTCCCGGAATTCCAATTCTTTCACAAAGTTGTGCCTCGTTTGCTAGGATCCACGCCGTCGAGCACCTTTGTACGGTCAATGAAATGCAGGCACACGCCTTTCTGACTGCTTTCAGCCACCTCCTCTTCTGAATGTGGCAGCTCCTTGCCAGCATCGAGCTGCAACTGGTTTAGAGTTTTCTCCAGCAAACATATGCTTGCATGTGATAGTAACGATAGTTGTCCAGTGATGTTCACATTCTACTGGGTCGCCTTTCTTTGGAAGGGCCAGGAGTGTGGATCTCTTCCAGGCAGTTGGCCAGGTGGCTGTCTTCCCAAGGTTGTGGTTTAGGTGAGTGAGTGCTTCCACGTTGCTTTGGGTTATTGACGTCTGTCATCGGATCTACTCCCTCTTCATATGACCCTGGGTGGTGCAGTTAACACACTCCACTGCCATTTGAAAGACTGGAGGTTGAAGTCAGCACCGCGGAAGAAAGGCCTGGTGACCGACTTCTGAAGAATCCACCATTGCAAACCCTCTGGGGCACGGTGCTGTTCGGACACGCGGCGGGCAGCTGTGAGTTGGAGTCTACTTGATGGCAACTGATTTGGTTTGGTTTTGGTTTATATGTGTACATGTACGCAGGTGTGCATATGTACATGTATGTGTATATACACCTGCATGGGTACACACATGCATATGTATTGCACATGTACATGTATGTGTATGTATATGGGTGTGCATGTGCACACATGTATGTGTGTATGTGTGCACATACATGTACCTGCATATGTAGTTGTGTGTACATGTATATATGAATACATAGCTTTTTCAAAACCAACTACAAATTGTATAAGATGATCACAAGTCAATTCTTGTGGCTCTATCTCAGCCAGCTTCTTGGGACAATGTCCGAGCTAGAACTGAGGCCTCTGGATCCGAGCAGCTTTGGTTCAGGTGCCTCTCTGAGCCTCGATGTCCTGATCTGTGAAACAGGCAGGTTGCAAGGGTCTCAGGGGCAGCTTCCCACTGGAGTGACTCTCGGCCCCAGTCCCAGGACCCTGGGGGAGGTGGGGCAGACGTGGCAGACTGAGGGAGATCTGAGGGGCTGTGGGTGGGTCAGGTGGACCTTCCAGGTGGGAGGAAGTCAGGGAGTTATTAGTTGGGCCACAGGAGCTGGGCACGACTAGAAAGGACCCAGCTGGGTTTCTGAGGACATCAGCTCCCTCTTTGAGCTGGGACAGAGCCAGGAGGGCAGCCCAGGCTGACTGGTGGGTCCCTCTAACCGGCATGATTGCCCTCAGCTGAGCAGGAAGCAGGCTGGGGGCAGGGCGGAGCCTGTGGCTTTGCTGGGAAGCAGGCCTCCCTGGGGCCTGTGGGTCTGGTGTCCATGGAGGGACCCGGGCGGGTCCTCACAGCCTTAACCCCTGGGCCCTGGCTCAGGGCATCTGTTTCTAAACTGGGATAATTGGTGGATGGAGGGAAGGCTGTGGCCAGCTGCCCTTCAATGCCACCCACTGTCCTGCAGTAGGAGCCTGACCTTTGAGCCCTGGCAGCCAGCCTGGGACCCAGCGGGCCTGGTGCTCTTGCTGGTGGTCTCAGGCTGGGGAGAGGCTCCTTGGATAAGGTGACCAGATTTTTACATTGGGAAAGCGGGACACCATTGATAAAACTCATATCCTGGCGAAATAGCCACATGGCAGCCGAAAATCGTATACTCTAGCTTGTCATGCATTCTTTCCAAAAATCAGGACTTTTTAAAAACACCGCGGGACGTGGGAGAAATTGTTAAAAATCGGGACTGTCCCGCCAAAAGCGGGACGTCTGGTCACCTTATCCTTGGAAGGGCTGGGGCTAGGGTACTGGCATGTTCCTCAGGTCCAGGCTTGGCGGGCCA
>NW_022111357.1:42021632-42024015 GCF_000313985.2 Echinops telfairi
TTTTCTTTCTTTTTTAAATTATAAATGAGATGGGACTTCTATTTCTGGTCATCAGCTTTGGAGCCAACAGTTTTAACTACTAACCAGCAGCCCCCCTCCCGCCCCGCCCCTCATAGTTTACCCTTCACCCGCTCCTTGATTGCTCCTCTTCTGCTTGGGGACATCCATCCTCCATTTCGCCCCAGCCAACACCCAGCCACAGGCCAGCTGACTGCTTTAGCTGTCCACCTTGACCTTGGCAATCGCCAACATCTGCTCTCTTTGGTCTGAAGGTACGTCACTTGTCCCAGTGGCCTCATCTCCTAGTTGTCCTCCTGTGACCCCCCCCCTCAGCACCATGCTCCCCAGAGCCATCCATGCCAAGAGGTGGCTCCTGGTTTCCTCATAGTTTTTCAGGAGGCCACGCGTCCCACGGCGTGTCTGTGCCAGCCTTCCTTTATCCACCCCTCTCCTGACGGGCTTCCATCTCCTTGTGGTTGGGAACTGTGCTGCACTGAGCATGGGTGCGTGTGTGTCTGTTCATGTTATGGCTCTGTGTTAGTCCGGGTAGACTAGAGGAACAAATTCATAGACGCTCATATGTGTGTAATTGAGACCTTTGTATCAAAGGGTAATTGTATATTAAGAAAACTTCTCAGCCATGTCCAGATTACGTCCCTAAGTCCGATATTAGCCCATATGTCCTATAGCAGTCTATACATTCCTCTTCAGACTCCTGCAACGCATGCAATGAGGGGAATGCAGGAAGAGGACGGGCCAGGGGGTGGACAGTCTTGTGAATGCAGTGGTGGTGGAAGCATCTCAGCGCTGGCGTGGGTCTCCACGTGGCTTCTCCAGCTCCAGGGCTCTGGTTCCATTACGGGTCTCCTTGTGGGCTTGTCAGCAGGAAGACGAGCAGAGTGTGTGTGGGTCTGGCCTCCAGGGAGCTCTGTCTTTGTAGCGCCTCCAAATGAGGTCATCAAGCTGCGACCTGATTGACAGGCTGACCTCCACCCCTGCGCTCTTACTGGTCTCAAGTGGACACCAGGTGATATGACTGCCACGGGCACTTCCTTTCTCAGGACAGACCCAGCAGAGGGACTGTGGGTGGCATGGCAGGGCCATTCCCGGCTGTCTGAGGTGCGGGGCAGCACACGGTGTTCTCCAGGGCGGTTGTATCTACTTACAGCCCCACAGCAGTGCCTGTGGTCCCCGTCTCTCCCCAGCCTCTCCAGCATCTGCAATGGTGATTGTCGGGGCCACGCAGTAGCTCCTTGTTACTTGGATTTGCATTCCCCGGATGGCCAGTGCTCATGAGCATTTCTTCCCATGTCCGTTGGCCGTTTGGCGGTCACCTGGGGCGAGCTGTTGGCGCGCGTCCTTTGCCTGCTTTTAAATTGGGTTACTCCTCTTCTTGCGGAGGCGTCACCGTGTGCTGCTGTCAGAATCATCCTCCACCCGCTCCGCGGCTTCTCTGCTTCTTCTCCTTGTTTTCAGTCAGTCCCAGGCATCTCTTCTGCCGTCTTCTGCGTGTGCCTTTTCCGCTGTGTTTGGGAGTTCGTGCCTTGCAGTGGGCCCTCAAGTTTGTGCCTGCTCATGGAGGGTACTTGTAGCCCGGGACTGGCATCGAGGTCTTTGAGCTGCCCTGAGTTTGCTTTGGTCCGTGGGGTGAGGTGTGGGTCCCGTTTCCTCCTTCCGTACATGGAGATCCAGTTTTGCCAGCACCACGTGTTGAAGAGGCTCGTTCCCGTTTCACGTTTTGAGGCCCTTTGTCAAAAAGGTGGGGGTTGTCTGTGGCTGGGGTCTTTTGAAAGGTTCGGGGACTTGTATTGTGACCCGGCATCTGGTCTGTCCCAGAGAATGACCCAGGGGGTCTTCTGTTCTTGGAGGGTTCTGTATGTGTTTGTCGTTGCGGTGGTTGTTAGCTCTACCAGTCGGCTCTGACCCGCAGCGCCCCGTGCACAACAGAGCGATACACTGCTCGGTCCTGTGCCATCCTCCCAGCGATTCCTGTGCCCAAGCCCATGGTGGCAGCCACTGCTGACCAGGCTTCTTCCAAGACAGATGGGTTTGTCCTTTTAGCAGTTTCTCCTCTTGATGCGGCATGAGTCGGAGTCTTCTCATTCTTGTTCCTCTTTTGAAATGGTATCCTATCCACTGTGGAGGACAGTGCCCTGAGGTCTCCCACGATTGCCATGCTAGTTGCCACAGAGCCGGCTCCCATTCTGGGCAGCCTGCTCCGTAACAGCAAGGCGTTGCCCAACTTTGTCCCATCCTCCTGGCAGCTGGTGTGCTGGCGTCTGGGCTGTGACCACTGTGTGTCTTGAGCACCTTCCCAACATGGGGGCTCAGCTCCGGGTTGGGCTCTTGTGACCTCTCCAGTGCTCGTGGCTGGTTTCAGAAG
>NW_022111357.1:42024740-42028740 GCF_000313985.2 Echinops telfairi
GCGTGCCAGCATGGCCACACAGGAGCACCAGTGTTTGGGCACCCGATGTGGCCACCCGTGCTAGCGGTCAGCATCAGGGCCCTTGCACCCGACACTGAGCCCAGGCCCAGAGCCTCCTCCGTGGCTCCCTCAGGGCTGCCCTCCAGTCCCCAGCCCCCTGGGAGCACTTCCCTGTTTCTGGGTGATCAGAAAGCCCAAATGAGCCAGTAATATGCATGGCCCACTTCTCCCTGTGGGGCATTCCAGGTCTCCTCCCCTCTGGGTTCCAGAAAGGCTGTTTTAGAGGGGCTGAGTGTGGGGGCGTGTGGGGCATGCTCTGGCCAGCCTCCCTCTGGGTCTGCCTGGTACCTGGCCCAGCAGGGAGGCAGGAAGGTGGGACCAGGGAGCCCCTGCCAGGGTTCATGCCACAGGACCAGCGAGGGCCCTAGAGGTGGGGCGGGTACACAGCTGGGGAGGGGGTCCTTTGGCTGCCTTGACTGTCCCCTTCCACACCCACGTTTCACAGTGGGCGTGACTGGTACCTGCTCTGGGGAAGGGGCTCTGATCCCACCTTCTCTCCATGAGGGGGAGGTGGTGCAGTGTGCACCTGGCTCCTTCCCCCAGATCTGCAGGCACTTCCTGGAACTCTGACCTCGGTCCCAAGCCGTTGTGCGGGTACAGCCGCATGAGCAACTCCGGGTAAGCAGGAAGCTCAGATGGCCAGCCAGTCATGACCAATGCTGCTGCCCGGGCTGGCCCTGCCCGCTCTGTTCCTGGGCAGCCCCCACCTTCCCGTGTGGGTGGGCCATATTTCTAGCGGTTTCTCATCCCATGACTTCAGCTATGCTGACCCCTCCCTTGGGGGATGAGCGCCCTGCAGTTCCCTTGAACATTGTGGGCAGGGGTGGCCTGTCCAGAGGGTGGCCTCTTCCCTCTGGCCTCCCATGGGCTCCTCCGAGATGAGGGGCTGGCCAGGGGATGCTCTGCGGGGCTCCTGCCACCGGTTAGCCTCTCATGATCTGGGTCGGCCCAATGAATCACTTCATTACCAGGTTCACTGTCCCCCTACAAAGGCTCTCTGTCTATCCTGGGGTGACTGGGTCATCCTGGCCGGCTGGTGCACAATGGGGCAGTGTGGCCTCTCGGGAGCCTGCTCCAGACCCCTGGATGTGAGGGGCTGTCAGTGACGCCACCGTAACAGGAGAGGCAGCCCCCGTGGGCCTGGAGGGTGGTCTGCCAGTGAAGTGGCATCGTCAGAGCAGGAAGATTAAGAGGTGGGCTTCCAGGTATGAGGGGCATGGATAATGCTGAGACATGGCCCCCTGCCCCAGGCTGCCTGACTGGGCGCAGCGGCTGGTCAGGTAGGCATCTCTGGTCCCTGAGCTTACGACGTGCATGGACAGTTGTACTGGCATGGCTGTATAGGCAGTGCCTTTGTCAAAGAACGCCTGGGCCTCCTTGCCTCCCGAGGGCTGCCCTGGCCTGGAGGAAGGTGCCTGGATGCTGTGCTCACATCAGCTAGCTGGCTGTTCCTCTCATTGCTGCTCCTGTGCCCAGGTTTGATCAGAGAGCTGCAGGCTCAGGTGAGGAGGGACATGCACCCTCAAGGACAGGGAGTGGCCGAGGAGCTGTCAGCTACAACTCTGCTCAGAGGCTGAGGGCCTCCTGACTCTGCAGGATCTCTTTTTTTGAGAAGACTAGAAGGATGAGCAAGCTGCTGGCCCTCCTGGTCTCCGGGCCATAGAGGCCGCCCACCCTCCCCCTGTCCACCAGACCCTGGGCACTGGCCATCCGGAGCAGATGCAGTCAGGAGCAGGTTCCAGGAAATATGCTGGCAGCCCCGAGTTGGGATTCCTGGGTCATGCACTGCCGCCCCACCCTGCATGGAGATTAACCAGGCACTGGTGGTAGTGGGCCAGGAGCTGCAGGTGCCCGTCTCTGCCCAGGGGCTCGGCAGCTCAGGCATTCCTGTGGGGGAGTGGGGGGTGGGCAACACCTCCCAGAGCCCGGCAACTGATAGCTGGTGAACGAAGGAGTGGCAGCCTCTCACTGACAGCCTCGTAAACAGGTCTCCTGGCTGCGGATGGAAGGAGGGACGAGGCTCTCTGTCCAGCCAGCTTTGTGTGTGAATGCCTGTTTTGCTAGGAGCCAGGCCTGATGAGTGCTCCCCACGCTGTGGGGTGGGGGTGAAAGGCTAGGCACCGTGCATCATGGGGTGTCGTCTTGGTGGGTTTCTTGGATGGGTTGACCTAGTCAGTTATAGAGCAGGACCGAGTGTAAGCACAGACCGGTGGACTCAGCCTTGACCCACCTTGGGACCCAAACTCAGGGCCACGAGACCCTGGGCAGAGCCATCCTGGGCCATTGGACTTCACCGAGCACGTCTGAAGCCCCAGCCCACCAGTCACCTTGTGATGAGTGTGTTTGGGACCGTCTTTGCAGATACGATCAAGGGAAGCTGAGGTGCTTAGGGTGAACCCTCAATCCAGGGGCCGGTGGCTGTCCTTATAGAACATAGGTTCCCAGGCTGACTTGGCTTATTACCCAGTGCCCCATGGCAAGGAAAGGCTTTTGTGCTCTGTGTTTGTGGTTGTTGCTGGTGTTAGCGCATTGGTTCAGACTGATAGCAACCCTCCTACAACAGCCCAAGACACTGCTTGGTCCTGCGCCACCCACACAGCTGTTTTGATGCCTGAGCCCGTTGTTGCAGCCGCTGTGTCCACCCATCTCCCTGCGGAGCGCCGTCCTCTTTTTCTCTGTTCCTGCACTCGACCAAGCACGATGTCCTTCTCCTTATAACATGTCCAAATTATGTGAGTCAAAGTCCCTCCAAACTTGCTTCCAAGGAGCATTCTGGCTGTACTTCTTCCAAGAGAGACTTACTTGTTCTTTTTGCAGCCCATGATACGTTCAATAGTCTTCTCCAGCACCACAATTCAAATGCATTGATTCTTTTTCGGTTTTCCTTATTCGATGTCCCACTTTCACATGCATCCGGGGCTATGGAGAGTACCATAGCTGGGGTCAGGTGCACCTTCGTTCTCAGCATCACATCCTGGCTTCTCAACCCTCTAACGATTTCTGGGCAGGAGATTTACCAAATGTTTGATCTCTTGACTGCTGCTTCCGTGGGCGTTGACTGTGGACCCAAGCAAGACAACATCCTTGACCACTTTGGTCTTTTCTCCGTTGATCATGATGGGACCTCTCAGTCCGGCTGTAAGGATGTTCATTTTCTCTACATTGAGTTATACGCCATCCTGAAGGCTGCACTCCTTGATCTCCATGAGCAAGTGCTTCAAGTCCCCCTCACTTTCAGCAAGCAAGGTTGTGTTACCTGCAGATCGCAGGTGGTTACTAAGCCTTCCTCCAGTCCTGATACCACACTCTTCTTCATAGAATCCAGCTTCCCTGCCTGTTTGCTCAGCATACAGGTTAAATAAGTATGATGCGAGGACACGACCCGGATGAACACTTTTCTTGATTTTAAACCATGCAGTATTCCCTTGTTCTGTTCACACACCTGCCACTTGACCCATGAGCACAATATTCCTCATGACCTCGATGAAGCCTTCTGGAATTCCTGTTCTTCTCAGGGTCGCCCAGAGTTAACAGTGCCTTGGCATAGTTAATAAAACACCAGTAAACAACTTGCTGGCATTCTCTGTTGTGAGCCAAGATCTCTCTGTCACCAGCAATGATATCCCTTGTTCCACGTCCTCTTCCGAATCCAGCCTGAACCTCTGGCAGCTCCCTCTCAATGTACTCTTGCAGCATGATCTACAGCAAAATTTTACTTGCATTGACATGCATGATATCAAAATGAGCATTTGGTTGGGGCACTTTTCTTTGGAATCGGTACAAATATAGATCTTTCCAGTCAGTCGGTGTATTGGGCTGCGTAGACTAGAGAAGCAACTTCAGTGGCGCTCATATAGGTATAGGAGAGAGCTTTATATTAACATCCCAGCCCAGTCCAGATCAAGTGTCTAGGTACGATACTACTCCATAAGTCTGATAC
>NW_022111357.1:42030053-42031884 GCF_000313985.2 Echinops telfairi
TGGGGGCCTCCTGGAAGCCCTGAGATCCCATTGGCTCTGGTGAGGCATAGCATCCTGCCCCTCTCCTCTAAGTTCTTCCACCTTCCAGGCTGGTCCCTGGGGCCCACCAGTCACACCCAGTCCCTGCGGTGCCGACTCTGAGTCGTGGAGACCCGTGTGCTCAGCAGAACTGGGCGCCCATGGGGCTTTCTTTCCTTAAAATTCTGTATTACAACACAAACACACATGGAGCCCTGTTACGCATTGGGCTGCTACCTGCAAGGTTTGCAGTTCAAAACCACCAGCTGCTCCTTGGGAGAAAGATGGGGCTTTCTAACTCCAGTTAACAATAACAGTCTCGGAAACTCACAGGGGCAATTCTACCGTGTCCTTTAAGGGTCTCTGAGTTGGCATCGACTCGCTGGTGGGGAGTTACTCTCCACTCTGGTGGAGTAGAGGGTTATATGTTGTGCTGCTAAACACAAGGTCAGCAGTTCAAACCCACCAGATGCTCCTCAGGAGGAAGATGAGACTTTCTGCTACTGCACAGATGCACAGCCACAGAAACGCACAGGGGCAATGCTACTCTGCCCTGCAGGGTCCATGTGAGTCAGAATTACCTGGACAAGTGACTTTTTGACCACACCACCCCCCTCTTTGATGGGAAACCTTTCTTGTTGTGCTGTTAGAAGCCCCCGCAGCACCGTGAACTCCAGGTGGAACAGTGCAGGAGATATATAGAGAGGCTGCCCACTGTCCTTATCTGCCGGCTTGTGTCAAATTAGCCGGGGCCCCTGCTGTGGGACAGGTGGGGGCCTCATCACTGGGGCCCAGGCATCCCTGGCACGGGCCCTCCCATGGTGGCCTCATTCCAGAAAAGTCCCATCATGACATCATGGCTTCAGGACATGGAGGACTTGGGACCCTGGAGCGGAGCGTGGCTGAGGAGCCACGTTGGCTTGTCGGTCGGGCCCTGGGCCTGCTCTTGCACCCGTTTCCACCTGTTCTTCATTCACACCCTCTCTGTTTCCTGCCATGGCAGTGGGCCTTTCTCAGGGTTGCATAGATGGGTGAGCCCTTTATCATGGGCATGTTGGTCAGCAGGCCTCGGCTACCCCCTCCACACGGTTTGCAAGAGGTGGTTCTTCAGATGTAGATTGCCGGGCCTTTCTGCTGAAGCACCTGGACGTGGACTTGAGCTGGCCACTTTGTGATGAGCAGCTGAGTCCGTTTACTGACTGCAGCACCCAGGGATGGAGTCTCTCCTGTCAGAGCAGGGCCTTACTCTCCTGGCCCCTCTGCAGAGACAAGGCAGGACACAGCTAGGGCTTTGTGCAGATGTGTAGCTCGCTGGCTCCCCTTGAGCACCAGGGCCACCTCTGTGCTAGACCTGGGGGCACGGGGCCATGTTCCAGGGAAATAGAGGCCTAGGGGTGAGAGACCCTGGGAGGCGGTGCTCATGGGGTGTCCATGGGATGCTCCCATGCCACGGTGGCAGAGGGCTTGGGACCTTCTCCAGAGGCAACTCTGGGTGACACTGGCAATCCAGAGTGGGTGAGCCTGTCCAAGCCTCTCTAGACGACGCATTCTTGGTTTCAAGGGTTGCCTGGTGTGTTAGTCCAGGTGGACTAGTGAAACAAATCCAGGGAAACTCACATGTGTCTCAGAGAGAACTTTATATCAAAGAACAATTGTAATTAAGAAAACATCACAGCCCAGCCCAGATCAAGTCCATAAGTCCGATATTAGCCCATATGTCCAATACCAGTCTATAAATTGCTCTTCAGACTCACACAACACATGCAATGATGCCGAATGCAGGAAGATCACAGGCCAGTGGGTGGGGAGTCTT
>NW_022111357.1:42031984-42038565 GCF_000313985.2 Echinops telfairi
GCCCTGAGATCCCATTGGCTCTGGTGAGGCATAGCATCCTGCCCCTCTCCTCTAAGTTCTTCCACCTTCCAGGCTGGTCCCTGGGACCCACCAGTCACACCCAGTCCCTGCGGTGCCGACTCTGAGTCGTGGAGACCCGTGTGCTCAGCAGAACTTGGCGCCCATGGGGCTTTCTTTCCTTTAAATTCTGTATTACAACACAAACACACATGGAGCCCTGTTATGCATTGGGCTGCTACCTGCAAGGTTTGCAGTTCAAAACCATCAGCCGCTCCTCGGGAGAAAGACGGGGCTTTCTAACTCCAGTTAACAATAACAGTCTCGGAAACTCACAGGGGCAATTCTACCGTGTCCTTTAAGGGTCTCTATGAGTTGGCATCGACTCGCTGGTGGGGAGTTACTCTCCACCCTGGTGGAGTAGAGGGTTATATGTTGTGCTGCTAAACACAAGGTCAGCAGTTCAAACCCACCAGATGCTCCTCAGGAGGAAGATGAGGCTTTCTGCTCCTGCACAGATGCACAGCCGCAGAAATGGGCAGGGGCAATGCTACTCTGCCCTGCAGGGTCCATGTGAGTCAGAATTACCTGGACAAGTGACTTTTTGACCACACCACTCCCCTCTTTGATGGGAAACCTTTCCTAGAATCCCCAGGAGAAGGCCATGCCCACACAGAGGCCTCGCTGGCTATGATGTGATTGGCAGGCTAGACTCCACCTCTTCGCAAGTTGACAGCAAATTATTAACTGCCACATGTGGAAACCACAGGTGGGATGGGGTTGGTTGGGTCCAGCCTCTCTTGGTTCTGGAAGGGATCACCCGAAGCTTGGGGAACCGCCCGCTCTGAGCTGCCCTTTGGAAAGCAACATGCAAACGCAGCTTTTCTGAGCTTTCTGGGAGTGGCCGTGCCTGGCTCAGCTCCCAGGGAGGAGCCCAGTGCCTCCTAGCTTCCTTTTGCTTTTCTTGTCTTATTGCTTGGGGAGGGATCCGGCATCACCTTCCTTTGTCTCCTGAGGATGGGCTCAGTGCTCCTGGCCCTGCCCAGTGCCCCTACCTGCCTGTTCTCTTTCCCTGGCCTCATCTCTAAAGCCACTGGGCTGTTTGTAAGTTGGTGTGTGGACTGGCAGGTGTTGGGGTTTGCAGTGACACTCACGCAAAGAAAGGCTTTGTGCACACGCCAGAGAGGCCAAGATGAGGCAACCCTGCTCCTTTGAGTTGATCCTGACTCCTGGTGACCCCACATTTCAGAGTGGGATTGCTCTAGGATGATCTCATGTAGCACACAGTGGGACTGCCCCACGGGGAGCCCATGTAGCACAGTGGGACTGCTCCACGGGGAGCTCATGTAGCACAGTGGGACTGCTCCACGGGGAGCTCATGTAGCACAGGGGAGACTGCTCCATGGGGAGCTCAGATAGCACACAGTGGGACTGTTCCACGGGAGCTCATGTAGCACACAGTGGGACTGATCCATGGGGAGCTCATGTAGCACAGAGGAGACTGCTCCACGGGGAGCTCAGATAGCACACAGTGGGACTGCTCCACGGGGAGCTCATGCAGCACAGAGGGGACTGCTCCATGAGGGTGTCTCAGCTTTGCACTCTATGGAAGCTAATTGCCTTAGGTTAGTCAGCCCTGGATACTCATTGCCATACAGTTGATACTGACTGTAGCAACCCTATAGGACAGGCTATAACTGCCCTTGTGGATTTCCGACTCTGCATGGGAGTAGAAAGCCTAGTGTTTCTTCTGAGGAGCAGCTGATGATTTTGAACCGCAGACCTTTGCCATTAGCATCCCAATATGTAAGCATTATGCCACCAGGGCTCTGTTTACACACAAACAACAAAGAAAACCCAGGAAAAACCACCAGTGGGATAAGATTTTTTTAAACGATGTAGGTTAGGGGACGAGGGTCTGGGTGTGCTGAATGAGTCTGCCACACCCCGTGGAAGCCACAAAGCCCCTTGCCCATACAGACAGGTGCCCGGCCCCGACAGGGACTGGCTCCCACTCACTTCAAACATCCTGGGCGGAGAAGGGGTCAGATGAAAGATGGAGAGAGGTTTCCAAGGTGCTGAGTTTTAAAGGAGGTCCCAGGGTCGTGGTTTGAACCTACAAGGTGGTGCTGGAGAAGAAAGACTTCCTACTCTGTCGCCCAGGGGGTCCCCATGAATCGGAGTCCACTTGACAGCAATTTTTTTTAATGTTTTGGAAGCAAATGAGAAACGACCTTGAAACAGGCCAACATATATTCAGGAGTGCACAAATTCAGAGTGGGGATTGGGTTATGAGCAGGCTTTGCCTGGGCTGTAAGGCGGGAAGGGGGAGGTCGCAGAGAAGGTGGTCAGGCAGTTCCTAGAACTGCCATCGGGGGGCGATGTTAGATCAGGACAGCCTGGTTGCTGCCGCCCTGGAGCAGCCAAGGAAACGGTAATTGCGGTAAATGAGAACACCGTCCTCTGATGAAGTCCATTAATCCATCCGAGCCTGAAGCACCGGAGCCAATCAAACCGGGGCGGGGGAGAGGGCGGAGTGAGTTGCATTCCAAAAGTGGGCCCCCTCCCAGAAGAATCTATGTGATTCCTTGAGTTCGCACCCTCGCCAATAGCCAGAGGGTTTGGGCTCCGGCACGGTCTCCTCCTGCAGCGCCTGTGAGGACTGCGCCTGCGCCAGCAGCGGGGGCGTGGCTAGTTGCCCGAGGATCCGCTGTGCTCATGTCAGGAACCCCCACACCTTTGGGTTCACTTCTTGGGGTCCCTGCTCTGCCCACCCTGCCCTTCTCCGTGTCCCCGTCTGACCCGGTGTCTTGGGAAGCACAGACACTTCTCCTGGCCTGGCCTTGGGAATCAGACTGACCCTGGGCATGTGCTCTGCCTGGGGTGGGGTTGGGGAGGGGGAAAGTAGTGGATGACACCTCATTGCTGGTGCTGAGCCAGGGTGGGTGGGCAGGGATGGAGTTTGCAGCGTGTCCACTGACCTGGGGAAGGCAGGACTTCAGAGGGGCTGGAGCCGATAACCACCCGGAAAGGTGAGGGATGTCTGCAGCCAGGCTTGCTTAGACAGCCACTGCCCTCCCGATCCCTCTGCCCAGGATGACCCAGCTGGGCACAGTGTCCCACTGCTGGCCCTGGGGCAAGGGCAGGCAGCACCGGTGCAGCAGGGAGGGCTCTTCTCTGAATAAGTGGGTCTACCCCTCCTCTATTTTACTGGCTGTTGTTGTTGGGGGCCATTCTGACTTGGGGCGGCCCCGTGCGCTACAGCCGAACCACTGCCTGGTCCCGCGTCAGCCTCACACTCATCCCTATGCTTGAGCCCATTGCTGCACACACTGCGTCCACCCTCTTGTTGAAGGCTTTCCACTTTCCACTGCCCCTCGACTTGAGACATCACACATGATGTCCTTCTTCAGGGACTGGTCCCTCCTGACGACGTGATGCAGCCTCACCTCCTCGCGTCTAAGGAGCGCTCTGGCTTTATTTCTTCCAACACAGGTAGGTAGTTCGGGCAGTGCAGGGTGTGTTTCAGATTTCTCAGCAACACCGCCGTCCAAGGGGAGCCGACCTGCTTCCCATACAGCATTCACTTGCCGTCCCCTAGTGGCTTCAGACAGCTTCCAGATCTGGGGGTCAGAAGCCAGGGTGTGAGCGGGGCTGCGATCCCATTCTGGAGGTGCTCAGGGAGAATATAAGGAGCCGTGGTGGCACAGTGGTTACAAGTTGGGCTGCCAACTGCAAGGCCGGCAGTTTGAAACCACCAGCCTTTCTGCGGAGAAAGAGCAGGCTTTCTACTCAAAGAGTTACAATCCCCGAAACTCACGGGGCAACCCTACCCAGGCCTGCAGGGTTGCCAAGTCAGCCTCGGCATGACGGGTGTGAGCAAGGGAGATTAGGGAGTGGTCTTCCAGAAGAAAGCACAAATGTGCATCGCAGGAAGTACAACCAGAATGCTCCTTAAAAGCAAGGGCGGGGAGATCACTGCTCGTATTTGGACAGGTCCCTGGGGAAGACCAGTTGCTAGAAAAGGCCATCACTCTTGGTTAAGTTGAGGGTCAGTAAGGAAACCCCTCAGGGTAGGGACTGACATGGTGGCTGCAACAGGGGCCCTGGGTCAGGCCGGGGGGGTCCAGAGAAGCAAATCCAGTGGCGCTCATGTATGTATAAGAAAGAGCTTCAAATCAAGAAGTATGTATATGTCATGAAGACAGCCCAGTCCATAAACCCGATGCTGGCCCACAAGTCCCTCTGCCTGTAGCAGCAGGCTAGGGATGCACCAACGTGCACCGGGAAGCAGGGGGATCACAGGCCGGTGGGTGCAGTGCCACACGGGTCCAAAGCCAGTGGAAATACTGGCAGGGTACTGCCAGCTCTCACATGGGGCCACCCCTTGAGGCAGGCAGAGTTCCACCAGGCTTCAAGGAGGCAGAGGGTCGGAGAGAGGCGGTGCCCAGAGTCCCTCCTTCACATCCACAAAGCCGCACCCCAGGGAGGTTTCCTCAAGCTACCACTTGATGGACAGATTTGACCCCACCCCTAGCCAGGAGTCTCTGTTGTCAGTGGCCATGGAGTGAGCTCCAACCCATCGGGACCTTTCACACAACAGAAGGGGACGCTGCCCGGGCCTGCGACCTCCTCACAGCTGTTCCTGTGCCTGAGCCCAGGGTGGCAGCCACAGTGTCGTCCATCTCCTCGAGGGCTTCCTCTTTGCCGTTCCTCCGCTGTGCCAGGCATGACGCCCTTCTCCAGAGAACATGTCCAAAGTGTGTCAGATCACGGCTGGCCATCCTTGCCTCTAAAGCGTGTTCTGGTCTTACTTCTGTTAGAGCTCTCTCGTAGGAGAAATAGACCTTGGTCCTTGACGTCACGCGAGAAAGAATTCATCCGAAGCCTGACTTGTGATACAAGTGTGTTTTATGAAAGATAGAAGTCTCAGGTTGATCACAGGCACCTCAGGGCCCTTTACTCCCACACGTGTAGTCCTGAGGCCAGAGGAGATCGCTGCACGGCCGCCGAGGGGCAGCTTGCGAAGCAGAAGGGCCGCAAGGCTCTGGATTCTGGCTTTCAGGTCCTCCACTGGGAGGCGTGGTCAGCGATCTTGGTCGACCCATTGGCTGAATTGAATTCACCTGGCCCAGATGGGCCAATCCAGTGGTAACGCCCACCTAGGTGTACCATCCCTTCCTGGCCGGAAGCTCGAACCTCCGCGCATGCGCAATGGACACCCCAGTCCCTGTGCTAGCTACCTAACACTTCTTCCAACACAGATTGGCTTGTCCTGTTAGCAGTCCAGGGTACCTTCCATATCCTTCTCCAGCACCACAATTCAAACGCACCGATTCTTCTTCGGTTCATCGATGGACCAACAAGTAACATCAAGATAAATGGAGAAAAGCTTGACATTGTCAAGGGTTTTGTCTTGCGTGGGTCCACAATCAGTGTTCATGGGAGTGGCGGACAAAGAGATCAAAAGATGCGTTGCATCAGATAGATCTGCTGCACGACCTATTTAAAGTGTTGAAGAGCTAGGATGTGACAGTCAGGACCAGGGTGCACCTGACCCCAGCCATGGCCATCTCCACTGTCACCTGCATGTGAAAGTTGGACATTGCATAAGGAAGACTGAAGAAGGAGTGTCCAGTTGGCCTAAGGTCACCCAACAGCCACAGGGCCCAAGCACACAAGTGAGGGTAAGGATGGAGCCCGACCAGGTGTTTCCTTCTGTTGTGCCCGCGATCAGAGCTGGATCAGGAGCAGTAGCAAGGACTACAGAGTAGGAGTCCATTTCCTCGCCTTCTTCAGCGTCCAGAGGCTGCCTGCACTCCTTGGCTCATGGCCTCCTCCTCTGGTTTTCCAAGACTGGGAGGTAGGAAACCTCCAGAGCCCGCAAGGCCAGGGTCCAAGTCTGGGAGGGAGCCAGGTAGGCTGTTGTCCAGAGGCCCCATGAGCAATCACAGTATGGCAGCAGGTGTGTGCATGATACGGCCCAGGCCGTATCAATGCACACAGCAACCAGGACATTCACCCCTGATGAGCTTGGGGCAGGGTGGGACCACAAGAAGTTTTTGCCCTGAATTTTCAGTCTTTCAATATTCCTGTGTTAGGTAGACTAAGGCCCTCCCAGAGATGTCCCCATGCTAATCCCAGGAACCTGGGGGTGTGGTTTGGTGGCACGGCCGACAGGGATGGGGCTGCAGGAGGAAGCCGGGCTGCTCACCTCAGCCGGCCCTGAGGCGGTGGGAGTGAGCCTGGGTGCATCACCAAGGAAAGAGGTAGAAGAGGAGTGAGGGAGAGAGATGTGACGGTGACAGTGATGGAAGCAGGGTCGAAGGGATGCTGTGCTGCTGGCTTGGAAACCAGACGGGAGTGCCACCAAACCACAGTCTTCTGAGCAAGCTGTGCGTGGAGGTGCTGCCCCCAGTGGTCGGAGAGGGAAGCAGCCAGTCTGTGGACCTGGAGTCTGGTGGAGTCAGGAGGGGAGGAGGCGTGCTTTACAGGGGCGGGAATTCAGTGCCCTTTTGGGGTACTGGTGACCATGCTGAGCTTGGCCAGCTGAGGGTGACGTTTCCTGCTCCTGGGAGTCCTGA
>NW_022111357.1:42038803-42044849 GCF_000313985.2 Echinops telfairi
GGGGCAGACCCCTCTTCAGGCAGTGTGGTGACAGCTTTTTGGAGTTGGTGCTGCCCATGGGCTTGGGGTAATTTTTACACTGATGGATGTCTGGCTGGGACAGGGGTGGGGCACTGCGCTTGGCTGCCAGCCCCGGCCCCCGCCTGCTGCCAGAGGCTCATGGGGAACCACAGAGCTCAGTCTGGGCCCTCGACCCCGGAATGTGGTCGGGGAGCTTCGGGGACAAGCTGAGGCGGGTGCCGCCTGGCAGGGCTGTGCAGGGGCTTTGAGCGCGCAGGAGGGCAGCTCAGTGGCCAGGGGCCCCTGGGCAGTCAAGGAGGACGACGGCGGGGTCTTGGCTCTGACTGGCGCTCTGTGCCCCGGGACTGAGCTTCCTTGGCCATCATTTCTCACCTTGGTCCATCTTGGTGCCATCCTGTGGTTGTTCACCACGAACACACCAGGGTGTGATCTCTGCTTCCGCAGGTGACCTGCCGTTACCCGTCGCCTGTGGCTTGGGGGTGGGGGTGGGGTTCTGCTGGCCAACCCATACTGGGTCAGAGAGGCCCAAATAGCCGGCTGGAAATGGTGCCTGTGGCCATTAACCCTGAACCCATGCCTCTCGGCCGCAGAGCCCATGCCTGTGGGTCAGCCTAGAACCTGCCCCTGTGGCCTCAACCCCCAACCCGCGCCCTTCCCATCAGCCTCGGAGCACGTGCACGTGACCCTTGGCCCTGGGACCTGCACCTGTGGGCTATGCCCAGTCGGTGTGCCAAGTCTGGATGCTTTATTTGCACCCCTGTTTCTTGGACTGGGCACTGCCCTCCCCTCGAAGCAGTCACATGTGGGATGGAGGAGTCAATGTCATACGGTCTGGGGGCTTATGACAGGGAGGGACCCAGGGGGATACGGGGTGCTCCCAAGGGTGTGGGGACCCCTCTAAGGGGCTGGCAGTTCCCTGGGGTCAGGTCCCCCAAGAGCATCCTGAGCTGGGCAGAGGCTTTCAGCCCACAGCAGCCCCATGGGGGAGCCCACCTAGCCTCTGATGGACCGTGCAGACCCACCTGGACTTGGGTGACCTGCTCCAGCAGCCGGGGGTCCCTGCTCTCATGCTGCCCCCTGAGCAGGAGGGCAGCCAGGGACGTCAGGCTCCGAGAGGACAGCTAAGCCTCTCACCCCCTATCAGTGCCTCCCTAGCCCACTTGGCCTTGGTCCTGGGATGAAGATGACCTCCTGGAATATCAGAGGTCAAGATGTGGGGCTCAGAGAGCCTACGAGCCATGCCCCCCATCCCCCCTTCCCTAATCCCAGAGTCTGGTGAGGTGGAGTTAAGGACGTGGGTGCAGGTGGGCCAGGCCATTACCCAGGGTCAGAGAGGAGCTGAGGGGATGAAGTGGGAGTCTGAGAGCTGAGGCCGAGGGTCAAGGAATGCAGTGGTGCCAGAAGCCGAGAAAGGTAGTGTGTGTGTATGTATGTGTGTGTGTAATGCTTTGTGTGTGTGGTGTAATGCTATGTGTGTGTGTATGTGTGTGTATGTGTGTGTGTGTAATGCTATGTGTGTGTGGTGTAATGCTATGTGTGTGTGTATGTATGTATGTGTGTGTGTGTGTGTGTGTGTGTGTAATGCTCCCCCTGGCATCAACTTGCGGGGTGTGTAGGGGGGTGCACGCGGTGCTGCTGGTACCTTGGCGAGGGCCCAGTGGCACGGCTTTGGGACCTCTGGCCCCTAGAACTGCTCGAGAATGCATTACTGCTGTGTCCAGCCACATGGCAGCCCCAAGAGACAGGGCCGCCTCCCACTGGGGCCTGTGGTGGCCTGCTGCTCTGGGCCAAAGCTGAGAACCCCCAGCTCAGGCCTCAGCAGCTCCCTCAGGTCCCTGTCCCCTGCCTGGCTGTCACTGGGACCACCTCCTCTCCTTACCCTTCCTCACTGTCTGGCTCCAAACCCCAGCCTCCAACAGCTTTCCTTTGCTGTCACAGGGTCCCCGGCCTCAGCATGCAGTGGGGCGCAGGGGGAGATGGCTTCCTGCAGTGGGGGAGCGGGAGGGGGGACGCATGCCAGCCCCACCCGCCCAGAGTAGGCGCTCCCACACCCTGCGCCAAGCCTGCTCCCCTGCGGATGCTGATCAGACATGTTGGCCCCACTGCACAGCAAGCTCACGCAAGGAGCCTGACTGCCCCGCCTCCCCCTGGGGAAGGAGCAGCTGGGCTCTGGAACATTCCAGGGGAGAGAGGTGGGCAGGTCCCTACCGTGTCCTGCTGGAGAGACAGCCCCCCCAGGCGTGCTGCCCCAGACACAACTCAGCCCCCTCCTTCCCAGCCCAGGCCTGCTTCTCCTTCTGGCTTCCACCCTGCTCGGCTGCGATCCGGGGAGCCCCAGCCTGTTGGGGTGACACATGGCTGCAGGAAGGGGCGACTCTTGGCCTCTGAGCCCTAGCTCTTTCCGGTTTCCACCCCTACAGCCCCCGTGAGGCCAGGTCCAGGCCACCCCCACCCCCGGCCAGGGGTTTGGGGCAGGCTCCTCTGGAAGACCTTTCCCTCCTTCCCAACCCTTCTTCCCGACCCCACGACCGACTTCTTTTGGTAAAGTGGAGGTAAACATTTCTTTCTAGTTTTCTTTCTTTTTTTCCTTTCAAACAGTTTTAAAAAAAAAATCATTTTATTGGGGGCTCGCACAACTCTTATCACAATCCATATTTGCATCCATTGTGTCAAGCCCATTTGTACAGTTGTTGCCATCATCATTCTCAAAACACCTGCTTTCTACTTGAGCACTTGGTATCAGCTCCTCATTTCTCCCCTCCCTTCCCGCTCCCCGATGACCCCTTGATAAGTTATAGATTATTATTATTTTGTCATATCTTACACCGTCCCACGTCTCCCGTCACCCACTGCCGCTGTCCGTCCCCCAGGGAGCACGTTATATGTAGATCCCTGCACTGTGTTCCCCCTTTCCAGCAGTTTACTGGCATTTCATCCACATACCTTACAATCCAGCAGTTCACTCATACCAAGAAGAGCTGTACCATCGCAACCACATTCGATCCTAGAGTGTTTTCTTCTTTCCCTGCACCCAATGGTTACTCGTGTAATTATTTTTTTTTTTTGATTGTGGCCCAAAATACACACAGCAAGACATTCTCCAATTCATTGACGTCTGCATGCATAAGTCAAGGCTCTTGATTGTGCTCTTTCATGCTGTGCGCCCCCCATCGATCTCCTTTCCCAAATGACTCCTCCACCACTGACCTAAAGAAGCATTGCGGTGAGAGTCGTGTAGCATACAACCAACCATTTTAAACGGAACCATTCATCATGCCATGCAACCGCCACTTTGTATCTAACTCCAAGACCTTTCCATCACCCCAGAAGGAGACCCTGTACCTGCGAGGCAGTTGCCCTCCAGTCCCCATTCTCTAGGCAACTGCGAATCTACTCCCCGGCTCCCGCGCACCTGAGGCTCTGGGCATTTCACAGCGTCGAATTCATACCATTCGTGATGCGGTTCGTCCTTTGTGGTTGACATGTTTCTGGAGGCAGGATGTCTTGGGGGGCTTACTCATGTGGTCACTTGCCTTGGGGTCCCCTGACTCTTAGTGGCTGAGTCATATTCCGTGGTCTGCCTGGGCCACCTTTTGTGTCTCCGTGTCTACGGTGGGCCCTTGAGTTCAGCCTGCTGTTGTCCGGGCTTCGCGTCTCTTGGGCAGATACCCTAGGAGCTGGATTGCCGGATTGCCCAGCCAGCTGCTGACTCTGCTGAACGTTTGGGAGCAGGCGGGCCTTCCTGGTCACCTGGGTTTCCAGCTCCAGCCTCTGCCTGGCCAGCTCCTACGCTCACCTGCAGCTCTGGGGAGAGGAAGGATCTAGGGACTAGAAGCTGGCCAGAAAGAGAAGGGGGGATCGCCTTTGTGAATGAGCATCTACGTGCCTCTGACCTGGCTTGGGAGTCAGGGGCAATTCCACACTCCAGCCCTCGCCAGAAGACAGGGGTAGTATCATTTCCCTGCTGCCTCTTCCCCAGGGACGAGGCTGTCTCCCTGAGTGGGTGCTGGGAGCCCCCAGGGATGCCGCCCTCTGCAAGCTGAGGGACAGTGCTCCTGGGCCCGTTTCCCAGAGACAGGGCTTTGGTGATCCAGCCTCAAGCGCTTCCCCTGCCCAAGAGCCTGCCTTCCCCTCCGGCTACCTGAGCCTGGCTTGGACCCCTTACCCTGTGGGGGGGCCAAGTCTCCCTGCTATCTGCCAGAGGAGTGGAAGTTGGTGGGTCCACAAGATGTGGAGCTCTAAGAGGACCCCAGACTCATGGAGACTCAGCTCCCGGCATGGGCTCCTGGGTGCAGCCGTGCACAAGGAAAATTCCAGTCCAGAAGCAAAGGGCAGCCAGAGGTGGAATTTCAGCCCCATGGGAGGAGGGGGGTACAGGCTGGCTGGGTCAGCCTGGGGAGGTGCGGGGAGGGGCAGACACAGTTGAGGTTTGGCTGCAGGGAGTCCTTTACTCCTGTCTGTGGCCATTGATGGATTAGTCTGGCGGCAGCCAATGGGGTGCCCGAGGCGCCAGCCCTGCACAAAGCCGTGGCCCAGAGCCCACTGGGCTGTTTCAACAGCTTCCCACTGAAACCCGGAGCCCTGCATGCCCCAGCCCGGGGGTTGGGGTGGGGTTGGGGGGGAGGCTTTTTGTTTGGGGGGTGCAGCTGTCGGGGAAGCCCTCCATCCACTCCTGGATCGAGTACTTACCTTCCTGGACCCCAGGCCAATTCTGGTCTCCTCTGCCTCCCTCTGGCTACTTAGGATCCCAGACCAGGTTGGGCTCCCACGGAAGGAAACTGGGGTGGTCCTCTGTCCTGACCTCGGCTAGCTGCTATTGCTGTCCCCTCTAGGGGGTACCAGAATGCACGGCTGCCCCTGGCTGCCCCTCCTTCTCACCTGCGAGATCTGTGTCAGGTTTTGGCTGGGGCAGGTAGATGCACACTCAGGGGACTCCCACGAGGAAGCAGCTTCGCCACCCGCCCCAGGCCCCAGGCTCTCCTCAGAGTCACACACATGCCCCACACTCCCCTGTGTGTGTGTGTTGGCGGGAGGGGCTGTGCTTGGGGGAGGTTATGTGGGAAACTATGGGGGGCATGTTCAGGGACCATGCCAAAGACCTGCAGGCCTCAGGCCCCCATCACCCTGGGCATGGTTGTGGGGATGGCCAAGGCATGGCTGTACTGAGCCCCCAGCTCCTCCTGAGGCTGAGCTAGGTGCTGGGACCCGTGAGTGCACTTGCAGGGTAGCTTGGGGTAAGCTGTGTGCTACTCTGAGCACCCGACTGCCCTATACATGCTGGCTTCTCTTGATACTGGGACGGTCAGGGATCTGGGTGGGGGCCAAGGCCCTGAGTGAGACCTGAACCTAGGGAGGGGTGGACATCCTCCACAAATTAGCCGGGGCCCTCACCCTGGAAGTCCCTGGGTCAGAAAACTCCTGTGTCCCAGGATCCTTGTCTGATGTGTGTGTGTGTGTGTGTGTGTGTGTGTGTGTGTGTGTGTGTGTGTCGGGGACCACTCTTGGTCCCTGGGGGCAGGAAGGGGGCAAAGAGCCTGATGATGTCCCCCCTGCACCCTCCTCCCCCAACCTGCAGTGTTCCTGGGCGGGGCCAGGCCTGTAGGCTGAGAAGGAACAGGGAGGCATGTCTTCAGCCCTCCTGCCCGGCTGTCCTGTTCCCAGATAACACTTTCCCTAGAGTCCTGGTGGGCTTCCTTGCCCTCTGAAGACCCCCGGTAATCTCAGTCTCAGAGCCCACAGTCCACATTGGCTGTTTCTCCACACAATGGACACAGTCTCCATGAGTCAGTGGAGTCTTGGGGGTGGCCTGGACAGAGCGTCTCTTGGTGGGCACCCAGTCAGAGTGGGCCTGTCCTGCCAGGCTGACCAGGGGGCTGGAGGTCCGAAGTCAGAGTGTTGGGGGGCCGTGCTGCTCCTAGGTGCAGCGGGAGGCCCTTACTCATTCCTCTAGCATCAGTCTGGAGGTCTCGGGCATCCCTTGGCTTGTGGCTGCAGCCTCACATGCCGTCTTCCATCTAGAACCACT